>NC_088230.1:14764924-15074544 GCF_036934945.1 Oncorhynchus masou masou | reverse complement strand
TGTAGTCAGTTTAAAGCTGCTATATTGTAACATTTCAGTTTTTTTTTTTAATACATTCAATTCCAATTGTTTTAGTGTGTGACTGCATTAGTTTCTTTCCTGATCATGCTCTTGAAAGAAGTCATTTCAGATGCTTAAACTACTGTTATATTATTTTCGACCTCAGAGGACCTTCTATTTCGTTTACATTTTTTTTTTGTATACAATGAAGATGGCCAGCTAGGCCACTCTGACCATAAATAATGTCCATCAGGGACCTAAAGGGAGGCAAGTGCCCTGACTTTCATTATTCACAACTCAAAATTCATAACATACCAACAGCCTCTGCAGCCAAAATGTCAACATTTATATAAGCCCATTTTATTTTCTACAACAGAGACCGCAAGCTAGTGCCAGTGACTCCGAGTGAACGATGTAGATATGCTATTTAGCTATGCTTTTGAAACAAATGTGTTTTTTACTTGATTTGAATTTGCTCTGCTGCTGATATCTCTTACTGGCAAGCAGTCAAATTGAGCCGTTCTTTGTCCCTAACAGTGTGACACATCCAACTCAAAGTAGCTTCCTACCAGTATTCAAGTGTCCCAGTGGCCACTACATGAAGTCTGACGAGTGCACTCTTGGGGAGGTGGTCTTTTCTGAGATTCAAGAAATTGCCATTTTGAAGTGCAATTCATAAAATAAAGTATTTCAGAAAATTCCAAAAATCCATTTAATCTGCGAAGGCACATTTTCGTAGTAGGGCAAAAGGGCAGATGCTTGGCAGCTAGTTGAATGCTCTCTAAAGCATGTTGTCCATTTTAATTTCACCTCAAAGATTGAAATTCACTTACTACTTTATCATAGACATTATGTGGAGAAGAGATATTACTGAGATCACCTTTTTAAAGCTTGTTAGACTAGCCACCCCTGTCTATTCCCCCTCGTGCTGCAGCTGTCATGTGAAAATGGAATGCACAGAGGCTGTCTCAGGACTGGGTGTTTATCATTCTGCAGTAGGCTACACCTGTCAGTCAGCTGATGGACGCATCCTACTCCATGCTGTAGACATATCAGTAAGGTGTTAACCGACCATTCAGTGCTTCAGGGTGTGTTCATTGTCATATTTTTCTAATGGTGGTTATTTTTTTTCACTGTGCTCCTCTGTCCTGTGCAACCATTTTGCAATGCATCAGTGCAACAATGTAACTGGCGAACGTGATCACACCATCGCGTGCGCTCTCTCCTTTCAAACACCCCTATTTTACATTCAGCAAGCTGGAATCTCTCCTCGATAGGGTAGTAGTAATTATAATGCTATGAATTAAGTTTACAATAAGCGATTGTAGTCTAGTTATTCCTAGGATTCCAAGAGGAGTAGCTGAGAGGCCAGGTGCGTAGATGCGCAGAGTGAACCGTGATGACGGTGTCGCCCAGGTTAAAGTGTAAGCAACCCATCATGCATTAGCTAAATATTAGCCCTAATAGTAGTGAATACCTAATGAATTTACAGTGAAGGATATATTTTAATAAGATTATGAAATGACAACCTACGATAGATGGTTTGCTTCGCTCCAGTCCCCGCCGGCATGCAGCACAAATCTCCCCAAATTAAGGATTTTGATCATGCCCAGGCTATAACACCACAATGCAATAATGCATTTTATTTATAGATTTTTTTTAAATTTAAAACATTTGAGTAAAGAATTCTAGACTGTAAACTGCAGTGGAAATGCCATTTCAATAACTGCTAAAAGTCCTGCGTTTTAATGTTTCATTGCAAAAGAATCTGTCCTAGGCCTGATTTGGGCAACCATTTGGAGAAGTAATGGTCTCTTCTTGACAGTCTGCAATGTCCAGAAAGCCACATCAGCAGGACAGTAGGTTTTGTCAAAATATGGCCTGATGCGCTGTTTGTCGTGGATCATCATTCTCTGAAAGGGATCCAAACGATACCTCTATCGTTCTCCACTCTTTCTGTAATTATCACTGTAGTGTGAACACTCCTATTCACTTGGATTAGAATTAATAAAAAATGTTACAGTAATTGGTGTGGACTGCCTTTTTAGAATGGGCTAGCTGCAGTGTAAAAGAGGTAGCGGGGTGTTGGTGGTAGTTTGGGGAGATGGCGGGGCTCACTAAATAACCCCATTTGACCTTAGTAGCCAATGGGTTAGAGGGTGGAGAAGAGGTTTTCTTTGGGGGTCCATGTATTGCACTTTGAGTGAAAGCAAATAAACGAGCCCTTCTCCAACTGCCACCCCCCCTTCGCTTACTCTTTCTTGCTCTTTCTCGTAATACTCTGTTCTCATTCACCCCCTCTACTCCCTCTCTTTCTCTCTCACAGCGATCTGCAAGCAAGGCTGCAACCTGTTACATGGAGACTGCTCAGTCCCGGGGGAATGCAAGTAAGCTCCTTTAACATCTCCCTATCACAAATAATTTGCACTGAGCTAAGCGATACAACGTAATATTGTTTTATGACCAAGGTTTTCTGCCTACGATGTAACTTAGAAATATGATATCAATATTTGTGGTTGAGCTGAACATTAGAATGGAGTCATGAGTGCATTGAGATGGCCTGTGGCAAATTGTGTTCACGTACAACTGACTCATTCTGTTCAGGGCAACTCGGGGTATAACGCCATGTCATTTTGTAACTGTACATCAAACATACTGATCATAAACGTTGACACAGTTTTATGATATGGAAATGTGAAGTGCACATTTGGACTCGCGGGTGTTTGGCTTGCTTGCATGACATGAAAGTGGTATTTATTTTAATCCTCAGTCTCATCTTTCAAAATAGATGGAGCCCTCATAATTTACAGCTTTTCCCTCAATCTGACAATTTGCATAAGTTTCCCATTAGCGGTAAGGATCAACTCCTTCAGAATGACTGTCAGTTGAGATGTGATGCATAGACCGTGAGCTCTGATGTCATGTATAGCATGTTACTGTACAGCCACTGCACTCCAATTTAGGCGCTTATCAGTATCCGAATCTGCCATTTTCAATCCATATAAGGGTACGTGTGTGTAAAGGGCTACGGAATGGAGTGCCTGATGTATTTGTTTCCCTGTGAAGGGAGGATATTACACAATATCCTGTCAATCACCTAAACTTCCCACATTCCCCCAACCAACTCCCCCGTCTTACCGGATGGACTGACTGGCTTCCCTGCCGTCATCAGGAAGGGAGCGCTGGTACGAGCCACATTATTGCTAACAGGCCACTCAGAATGTGCCGGGGTTGAGTGAGCGGCAACCTCATTTCCTCGCTCTGTAAGGAATCCAATTGAAAGGCCTCATCGTACTCGATCCAAAGTAATTTTTGTTGAGGCACCTCTCAGCGGGCTCCGACAGTACAGATATATAAAAAAAAGACGACCTCAAGACGAGGTCTTGAGCTGCAGCGGTTTACTGTGTTGGTGGGTACACATGTTATATTGGTCGACGCAATAGACTTCCCCCGACACATTGTTGAGCCCTTACAATGCTCCTCGACAACTCATGGTATTTTGCAACCTCTGTTCTTAAATAGACTCTAGCATTAGTCAAACAGAGGCTCAAATTGGACCCAACGTGCCACCCTGAGCCTATGCACCTAACTGTGAAGCTTAATTTCAAAACGCTATATATCCAATCATGGCATGGGGATTGTTCAGTGACAGACAAGTTTCGTTTCAGAGCGACAATCATAGTCTCTTTTGAAAATGCTATAGCTGCCTCACTTGCAGAGAAAAACGTAGCACTGCAATGTTTTACACAGTCAAATGTCTTAAATTACTTTAAAGTTATGCAAATATTTGAAGTTTTTCAAAATTATTTAAAAGTATGTGTGTATATCAGTGAAAAAAGAAACGTCCCCTTTTCAGGACACTGTCTTTTCAAAGAGAATTTGTAAAAATACAAAACTTCACAGATCTTCATTGTAAAGGTTTTAAACACTGTTTCCCATACTTGTTCAATGAACCATAAACAAATAATAAACATGCACCTGTGAAACGGTCGTCGACACTAACCGCTTACAGACGGTAGGCAATTAAGGTCACAGTTATAAAAACTTAAGACACTAAAGAGGCTTTTGTACTGACTCTGAAAAACACCAAGAAAGATTACCCATGTCCCGGCTCCTCTGCATGAACGTGCCGTAGGCCTGTAAAGGCAGGTCCTCACCAGGCAACAACGTCGCCTATGGACAAACCCACCGTCGCTAGACAGGACTGGCAAAAAGTGCTCTTCACTGAGTCGTGGTTGTCTCATCCAGGGTTGGTCAGATTCACATTTATTGTCGCTGGAATGAGCATTACACCGAGGCCTTTACTCTGGAGGGTGATTGAGGTGGAGGGTCTGTCATGGGCTGGCGTGGTGTGTCACAGCATCATCGGACTGAGCTTGTCATTGCAGACAATCTCAACGCTGTGCGTTACAGGGAAGACATCCTCCCTCATATGGGCTCATCCTGACATGACCCTCAAACATGACAATGCCATACTGCTCGTTCTGTGTGTGATTTTCTGCAAGACAGGAATGTCAGTGTAGGAATGTCAGTGTCCTGCCATGGCCAGCGAAGAGCCTGAATCTCAATCCCATTGAGCACATCTGGGACCTGTTGGATCGGAGGGTGAGGGCAGGGGCCATTCCCCCAGAAATGTCTGGGAACTTGCAGGTGCCTTGGTGGAAGAGTGGGGCAGCATCTCACCACAAGAACTGGCAAATCTGGTGCAGTCCATGAGGAGATGCACTGCAGTACCTACTGATTTCTGGTTTTGACCCCCCCCCCCCTCCCCCTCTGCCTTTTTGTTCAGGGACACATTATTCCATTTCTCTTAGTCACATGTCTGTGAAACTCGTTCAGTTTGTCTGTTGTTGAATCTTATGTTCATACAAATATT
This sequence comes from Oncorhynchus masou masou, assembly GCF_036934945.1. Lineage (NCBI taxonomy): Eukaryota > Metazoa > Chordata > Actinopteri > Salmoniformes > Salmonidae > Oncorhynchus > Oncorhynchus masou. Next base: position 15,069,668 of record NC_088230.1, on the reverse strand, counting down.
TACATGTTAAGTTTGCTGAAAATAAACGCAGTTGACAGTGAGGACATTTCTTTCTTTTTTGCGGGGAGAGATCTATCTCACACACTAATATAAGATCTGTATGTAAAATACACATGTTTAGCTGGAATGTAATTTTCACAATGGATTAAGTATATATGTTTTGACAACCCATTTTAATCTAAAATCTAATGTCATTTTACAGACACAAAGGTACCCATAAGCATTCATTTCTGGGGGGAAAAATAACAAATGTGAAAAATTGGTCTCTATAGGGTTCTGGAAATATACTATGTGATACTACTAGTAAACGCGTAACCTGGCAACCCCATGAGCTGAGTGTACACTTAAGTTTAAATATACACGCGATCACCCTTGGGCAGCCTCGTAGGCACAGAGTTTGGAAAGATCTCCAGTGGGAGAAGGGGGGGCAGGGGCTATTTTGGATACCTCAAAGGAGTCATTAGAGGTGGATTTTGGACTGGAGCCATATTTGATGTGTAGGCTGGAGACATTCACAGCTATAGTGAAGCTAAGCATAGTTTTGTTTCTTGCTCTTTAGGGTCTACTACTGTAAAGCACATTTATAATGAGTGTGGAAATACATTTGAATTTGATTCTGGATTAAAAAATAAATAAAAATGGCTATACTTTATGCAGCAATATGTCTTTTTAGTTTGAGTATAAATGGAAAATTGGCCTAAATGTCTAAACCCTTTGAAATACAGAGTAAGATTGAAGCTATTTATGCTCTTACCATGACGACAATGGAAGAATGGAAACCGTTGACTGGCCTCCGATGCAAATTACCTGACTTCAACCGTGCAAAAGATCTAACGAACTGTTAGCATAGCATTAGCCTTACAGCAAGGGCACATCCTTGGCGGGGGTGTCAAACATGCAAGCCCATTCAATCCGTCCCACATTGAAATGACCAAATTGAAACTGTATAGAAAGGATGGATAGTCTTTTCACTCTGTCTAGCTTGCTAACAGTTATCAAAATGAAAGCTAAAGACAATTTTTGGCTAATTTTGACACTGAGGAAATATAATACATTTTAAGTGCAGCCCTCCGGACATTGGTGCCATGCAGCCCGCGTGGCAAAATTAGTTTGGCAACTCTGCTCTAGCTGTTAGCATAAATATTCGCACAGCTGCAATTGGTCATGTTGTACTTGTGTTTGAGCTACTGCTAACAGGACACTTCTCAAGCCTCCTATACAGTGGAGGAGCAGCATGCTAGGTATGCGGCTAGCAGAGTTATGGAGACCTTGCCTGTGAGAGGAGCAGCAGCTGGACGTGCCAGTGCTGCAGGAGAGCAAGGCTCAAAATACCCCCAGCCACTCCAATACTGACAAGACAGCTGGCCTGACTGACTGCTCTGTATCGGAAAACCACTGGCCTTGGAATAGCAGGGTGCTGCTGTGTGAAATGATTGGTGCACACACACGCACTGATGCTTTGACTCAACACACACACACCGCGTACCGCCACAACAGCCTAGGAACCTCCCCCCAACGGTATTGGCCCCTATGGAACTATGGAAGTATTCTTAACCTCTAGTGCCCTGGAATGTTCTGCTAAGATTAGTTGGCACAAGGTCTTGATGGATGGAGGGATGGGTGAAAAGAGGTTGGATTCATTTAGAATTACTTGCTCTTTCGCCCAATCCCAACTAAGCTCCTAGCCCCTATGCACTTGTATAGATTTGAAAGGGTTGTAAAGCTCTAAGCATTATGTCTACACTTCCACCTCGCCTATTAGAAGGAAAAGGTGAGCTTATTCATACAATGCTTTACACTTATTCAATCCTCTCAGATCCACACAAGTGCAGCCAAAGGGTTCACGGATTGGTTTGCGATTGACAATAGCCTGACTTTCTCAGCGGAAAACTTACTGAAACATTGTCTACCTGGACTTGTCCCATGAGACATGGTCATTCTGTGACAACCATTTTCCATTGTGTGCCCTAATGAACATTTGTGTGTTGATGACACTTGCCCTTGATGTCCATAGGTGCAACTATGGCTGGCAGGGCCAGTTCTGTGACGAGTGTGTCCCCTACCCAGGCTGTGTTCACGGGACCTGTGTCATACCCTGGCAATGTAGCTGTGAGCGCAACTGGGGAGGCCTGCTGTGTGATAAAGGTAAGGCATAGGTGCACATGCACACAATGGCTTGCATTTTAAGTGAAATCAAGTCAAATACTGTACATTTTAAAAGGGACGTTTCCACCCAGGTAGATGCCAGTCTTTCCCAGTCATTTGGGATTGAGGTCTGACGACAATACCTGGTGCATGTAACAAAGGTGGCGTGGAATACGGAGTGACCATGACCAGTTTGGATGCATGCGCATATTATACTGTGTGTATACACTACTGTTAAAATAACATCAAATTGATCAGAAATACAGTATAGACTTTGTTAATGTTGTAAATGACTAATATAGCTGGAAACGGCAGATTTTGTTTTAAATGGAATATCTACGTAGGGGTACAGAGGCCCATTATGAGCAACCATCACACTTGTTCCAATGGCACGTTGTTAGCTAATCCAAGTTTATCATTTTAAAAGGCAAATTGATCATTAGGAAACACTTTGCAATTATGTTAGCACAGCTGAAAACTGTTTTGCTGATTAAAGAAGCAATAAAACTGACCTTTAGACTAGTTGAGTATCTGGAGCATCAGCATTTCTAGGTTCGATTACAGGCTCAAAATGGCCAGACATGACCTTTCTTCTGAATCTCATCAGTCTATTCTTGTTCTGAGAAATGAAGGCTATATTCCATGAGAGAAATTACCAAGAAACTGAAGATCTTGTACAACGCTGTACTGCTGCCTTCACAGAACAGCGCAAACTGTCTCTAACCTGAATAGAAAGAGTGGGAGCCCCTGGTGCACAACTGAGCAAGAGGACAAGTACATTAGTGTCTAATTTGAGAAACAGATGCCTCACAAGTCCTCAACTAGCAGCTTCATTAAATGGTACCCGCAAAACACCAGTCTCGTCAGCAGTGAAGAGGCAACTCCAGGATGCAGGCCTTCTAGGCAGAGTTGCAAAGAAAAATACTTATCTGACTGGCCAATAAAAGAGAGGGATTAAGATGGGCAAAAGGACAGAAGAACTCTGCCTAGAAGGCCAGCATCCTGGAGTCGCTGTTGACGTTGAGACTGGTGTTTTTCTTAGTAATTTCTCGCATGGAATAGCCTTCATTTTTTGCAAACAAGCATAGAATTACGAGTTTTAGAAGAAAGGTCTTTGTTTCTGGCCATTTTGAGCCTGTAATCGAACCCACACATGCTGATGCTCCAGATACTCAACTAGTCCAAAGAAGGCCAGTTGTATTGCTTCATTAATCAGAACAAGTTTTCAGCTGTGCTAACATAATTGCAAAAGGCTTTTCTAATGATCAATTTGCCTTCTAAAATAATATTGGATTAGCTAACTTTTAGATTAACTGTCTTCAAAGTAATGACTCGGGACGTCGGGTTTGATATGAAAGCTTCTTTTAGTAATAGTACTTGTTCACGTTACATTTAACAAATTTAGATTCTACAGAGCAATGCCGGTAAGATGCTAGCAGAAAATCCTCTTAATCACCTTGCACTTGCACATAACTGGCGCGTTCTCTCTCATTCCTGTTGCAAGGCATTCTGGAACTTGCAGTCAAAAGCGTAATTCAATACTAACCAATACAATTACATATGTAAATAACTGTAAAGAAATGTCTTTAGATACAGCTCAATGAATTAACTTAAACATTAACTCTAACACATCAAAGTTACAACACTAACACAATGTGCCATTGGAACAGAGGAGTGATGGTTGCTGATAATGGGCCTCTGTACGCCTATGTAGATATTACATTAAAAATATGCCGTTTCCAGCTGCAATAGTCTATTACAAAATTAACAATGTCTACACTTTATTTCTGATCAATTTGATATTTTAATGGACATTTTTTTGGGACAGTTCTCAGTGACCCTTAACTTTTGAATGTGTATGTAAAGCGAATCACACACACACTGTTGAAGTCAGAAGTTTACATACACTTAGGTTGGAGTCATTAAAACTTGTTTTTTAACCACTCCACACATTTCTTGTTAACAAACTGTAGTTTGGGAAGTCGGTTAGGACATCTAGTTTGTGCATAAGTCCTTTTTCCAACAATTATTTACAGACAGATTATTTCACAGTTACACCTCCATTTGACATAATTTGATTCAATTGGAGGTGTACCTGTGAATGTATTTCAAGGCCTACCTTCAAACTCGGTGCCTCTTTGCTTGACATCATGGGAAAATCAAAAGAAATCAGCCAAGACTTAAGAAAAATAATTGTAGACGTGCAAGTCTGGCTCATCATTGGGAGCAATTTCCAAATGCCTGAAGGTACCACATTCATCTGTACAAACAATAGTATGCAAGCATGAACACCATGGGATCACGCAGCCATGATACCGCTCAGGAAGGGGACGAATTCTGTCTCCTCCGGATGAACCTACTTCGGCGTGAAAAGTTCAAATCAATCCCACAACAGCAGCAATGGACCTTGTGATGGACCAATGGACCTTGTGAAGATGCTGGAGGAAAAAGCATGTGAGCAAGGAGGCCTATAAACCTGACTCAGTTACCCCAGCTCTGTGAGGAGGAATGGGCCAAAATTCACCCAACTTATTGTGGGAAGCTTGTGGAAGGCTACATGAAAAGTTTGACCCAAGTTAAACAATTTAAAGGCAATACGTTCAATTAGTATTTGGTAGCATGTAAACTTCTGACCCACTGAGAATGTGGTGAAAGAAATAAGAACTGAAATGAATCATTCTCTCTATTCTGACATTTCACATTATTAAAATAAAGTGGTGATCCTTTTACTAGGATTAAATGTCTGGAATTGTGAACTGAGTTTAAATGTATTTGGCTAAGGTGTATGTAAACTTCCGACTTCAACTGTACATACTTTTGGTACTGCAATGGATGTATCTATTTGGCCACCTGCTCGTTGAATATCTCATTCCAAAATCATGGGTGTTAATATTGAGTTGGTCCCCCTCTTTGCTGCTATAACAGCCTCCGTTCTTCTGGGAAGGCTTTCCACTAGATGTTGGAACATTGCTGCCGTGACCAGAGCATGCCCACTAGTTCCAGAGACGCAAAACCATTGCACTGTAACAAATAGCATTACTGCCTCTTACAACAAGCAGATTTGCTGCTTGTTGCGGCGTCAGCATTGCTTGTTGCTGTGGAGACAAACCAATCCCCTTAGTAACTGATCCTGTTTTTGTTTCTTTGTTCCCTATTCATAATGCACAAATTAAAGTAGAAAATGGCCTGATTTCCCAAATGCATCTTAAGGCAAAGTTCATTGTGAGGACTTTCGTAGGAACAGTGTGTCCCAAAACAATTTACTAAAGTTGCAGTTGAAATAGCTTGTTATTTACAGACTCTCAGACCACTCGTAGAACGGCTAAGTCTGTCGCGAGATGCGTTTTCCCCCGACCGCTTTATTTTATACACCAAAAATCTCTACTAAACACAGAATCGAGATGTCTTTCTGTGACCACCGATAACTTCACAATGACGCTGACTACAAATACGAAGTTGCTGATGTCATTGTAATTGTTACAAGCAAAGCATAAAAAGATGCATCAAATGAAAACCGAGATTGAATTAACAGATGTATAGGCTACATAGGTTGTTCATTCAATTGAAATTTATTTTGCTATATAATTTCTACCTCAATGTATTTCATGATATGTAAGCACGTGCGCAATGTGCCAAATCTTGAGTTAATGCGTTTATTATAGGTTAAGCATTAGGATAAGCCACCTCAATATTTGCAGCCATAGCTAATATCTCTCTATGAGCTAATCCATCATCAGTACTGTGGAATAATTATGTTAAGGTAAGAATTCAATTTTGAAAGCTCATCTGAGAGCAGCGTTGCCTTTCTTTCGATCCTATCAGTATCGACACTGCCTTAACGACTCACTTAGGCAAAGTCTTGTCTGGGTTTTGGGAACGCATGTTAAATCTTCGGGCCGTTGTGGGGAAAAATGCATTGTTTTAACAATTAGTAACCCTAAGTTCCATCGCTATTGGGACACCGGGCCCAAAGCCTGACTGTTTTTTTTAGTTGCCTCAGATAATGAATCGAATATCAATTTGGTCTCTTTACCCTTTGTAATACATGAGCTTTGGAGTTGGCAAGGGAAAACTGATCCTCGAGGAAACCTCTAACCAGAGCTGACAATCGGGCCCCGCTAATGACTGGTGGAGATGGAAACTTGTGGCTACTGCAAAGGGACGTCCTTCTAGCTGATGGCATAGTTATATAAACACACAACACGGCTAGCACATAGTGATAGTAGTAATGCTACTTTTTTGTTAGCGTTACTGCTAACAGGATGTTTGAGTTGATACTGATGGTTACAGCAGAGGAAATCCCTCTAGCTGTTAGCATAAACATCTAAAACACATATCAGTAATTATACATTTGTGTTAATCGCTCCACTTCACGCCGTTATTATACTTGGGTGTGGAGTCTTACTATTATTTTTTTGCATTCATTCCGGGACTCCGAAATGGCAACATTCACAAGGAGGCAATGGCAGAGATTCTCATTGTCTTCCCATTTTGTGCTAAAGACAAAGAATAATCACTTTGAAAAATAACTACTGTAAGCTAATTTGAAAGAGAACCAACTGCATATTTACATAATAGCTACTTGGAATAAAAGGTGAGGTTTGTTTTACATTACCTTGTTTTGTGCCTGCCAGTAGGCTACAATGTTTGAATTATAGTTTGAACAGTAGACTGCTTATATGATGCAGAACTACTTACTACAAGGAGCCACCCGTTTTGTGATGAAAAATGACGTTCTCGTACTGCATTACACACAATCTTTGCGTTGTGTACAGTCTGTCGTGCTTCTTAGGGTGAAGTTAGCACGGTGATAGTCACTGCTGATAGGATACTAGTGTCAAGACCTTACTGTAGTGGCCATAGGGACACCCAATCCTCCCTCTGCCCACAGTCACTGTGTACTTTCTAGGATGAGAGGAGGTACACAGGTCCCTAGTGGGGTCCAATCCCTCTATTTATTCACAAGGCCTTTAAGGGGGGAAAACAGAACAGCCTCGGGGCTTGATACATCGTACACTTCCATAGTACTATGTTGGCTGACTTTGGGATGTGTCCCAAATGACACCCCTTTTGCGCTATTTGGGACGCAGAGAGTGTGTGCTTACCAAATCTAAATTCCCCTAGCCTCTAGACAAGTGTTTTTTTTTTTTTTAACTGAACAGTATTTAAAAATGCGCTATATGGGAATACTTTAGCTCTGTCTTGCCTTCAGGATAGGCTTACACCTTTCCAGTCATTTCACATCTGCACACAGTGTCTGGTGGGGTGCTGTAGAGAACCAGAATTATAGTGTAAGAGAGGTGGGGGGGGGCTTGATTTAGTGTTCCTAATCTGTGTGTAATTATGCCCAGATCTGAATTACTGTGGCAGACACCAGCCGTGCGTGAACGGCGGCACCTGCATGAACACTGAGCCGGATGAGTATCGTTGTGCCTGTCCCGACGGCTACTCTGGCAAGACCTGCGAGATAGGTGAGACACAATACAAGCTACCACTCTAAAAGGCTTAAAGGCCCAGCTCTATTTCTTCCCCTAGATCCTAGCTCTGCGCTGGCTACTTCCATGTTTTTCACAAATACTTTGGAAGGGCTTAAAGGCCTGTTCCCATTTGACCTCTGCCCTCTTACCCTAGTTACCACTCCAGGTGGGCTTAAAGGTCCTGTTGCATTTTGACCCCTTTAGGACTTTTCCCAGATTTTTACCTGCTCGTTTGTATAGTGATGTGTTTGTATCTGCACGTGTGTGTTCTACAGCTGAGCACGCCTGTGTGTCCGACCCGTGTGCCAACAGCGGCACGTGCCACGAGGTCCCTTCTGGTTTCGAGTGCCACTGCCCTCCGGGGTGGGAGGGGCCCACCTGCGCCAACGGTGAGAACACCACCCCTTTTTGTCTTAAACATCTCCCTCCATATCTGTACCGTCTCCTCCGACTCTTTCCTTTGTGACGCTTGCGTTTCCCTCCGAGCTTGAAACAGTGAACCTTGGCCTCGTTCCAACAGCTCCTGTGGAAGTTGCCCCTAAACCACAGATCTAGGATCATATTTTATAGCGCCAATTCCTAGTCTTATCATGCATTTTGAAAGTATTGGAATAGGGTCTGTGACTTGTTTTCTCTCCATCTAGCTAGCCCATCCCACTCTTCTTCCTTTAACCCCTTCCCTCTCCTTGGTGGCCATCCCTGCAGTAGTGTGTGTGCTCCTGTCGGGGGCCCCGGCTTCATAGGGGCTAGGATTAGACACCCTTCAGGCAGAAGACTCACCCAGAAGGGTGATTTGCATAACCTGCCCTCTCTTTGAACCAGGCCGCATTGGTGGCATGGTGTGGAGAATTCGCTGCACCTTCCACACATACACACAATGTGTGCCCCCCACCCCTACCTGTCTCATCAAGGTGTTTTCCCTAGTCCCCCAAGGTGTGTAGCTATCTGGCCTAAAGTATTGCACTGGTAATGGAGAGTGACTGTATGATTGCAGAATTCCTGTGTTTGTTTCTCCATGCCTGTATCAGAAGTGCAAGGAGAGGGCTTTAATAGCAGCTAATCTGCTGGGGCCTGGATTATGCTAATCGTGTTATGCTACCATGACAGTCTTCCCTCTTGCTCTCTTTTGCTTTCTCTCTCTGCTCTTTTGCTTTCTCTATTGCTCTTGCTTTATTTGTCTTCTCTTTCTTGCATCTCTGACTCTACCTCTAACATCTCACTCATGTCTCTTGTGCTCTTTCTCTTTCAACTGCATCTCTTGGACTCCCCCTTTAACTATCTTATTGCTCTCTCACTCCCTTCCTCTTTCTCAGTGACTGCGTAAGACTCTTAGCATGTGGTGCTGCTATAAGTTATTGATGCGTTCTCTGGCAACAAGCTCCTGAAAATAGGCTTTGTGGTCACTTTTAAAATAATGAAATGCAGTTAGCCAACACCTCTGCACTAGTGAGCTCAGGTACGCTTTAACAAGATGCCGGAGGTGAATTGTAGCGAAGGGTAGCGTTTTGATATACTAGCAATCTTTAGACGTTTACTGGAATCAGGACGGAATTAGCAGGACACTCAGTAATCCTCTAAACCTGGTTATTTTGAGAAAATTACTGGAATTTTGCGACCTTTGTTTTATAGGGGAGGTGATTATCTAAAGTCATACATGCCTCTTAGCAGACAATCTCATCCAAAGTAATTAACAGTACATTGAGTGCCTGTTTTTTTTGTGATCGCTGCAGGAATTGAACCCACAACCTTGGCCTACAGGTTTTATTCATTGAGATAAAATCTATTTTTCAAGAAACCTGGTCCAACAGCAGCAGGTTAACAAAGTTTCAGACAATAACTTGCATGCACTAACACATTGAACAAAACTATAGACACATACACTTACATGTCATAACTAAAAAACAACTGACCTAAAGACAGTTACTCTTCAATGATATTTACATTGATTAGGTGTTTTTAAACTCCACCAATGTGACCTTTTAATATGTACATGTGAGAATTCCAGGACCATGGAATTAAGTAACTAAAGCTATTTCTACCATGACCTGTTCTAATTCTTGCTACTCTAAAAGCAAATGAGAATGGGTCTGTAATTTATTATTCACTGAACTGATTAAAGAATAACAGTGGCATTTTACCCAATATGGCCTTATAACTCAGTGTTTAAGACTGCAAGGAGGGCCGCATGATCTACTGAATCAAGTGTGCTCAGGGTATATATGCCTCAACCACTAACTACCCTGAGCACACTTGATTCAGTATATCATGCGGCCCTCAGGTTCATTATCTATATATAGATATAGATATAGATCTGACGGTAATGTTTATCATACCAGCGCCTTCCTGGCCTTCAAAGAAAAACAAGCCATATGCCAATAATTAAAACCTATCTTGAGCTTCCTTATCAAGTTCTCCACATGAACAGTGAAGCTCAGCTTGTTACCAACCCCCACACCCAAATATTTGTACCCTTTGACTTGCTCTATAGTATGTCCATCCAATGTAGCAATGACATGATTAGTAACATGCCTGGCATTAGAAAATACCATGCATTTTGTTTTACCTGAATTAAAGACCAGCTTCAAATCATATACAGATTCTGTTATATGGTGTTAAATGCTCGTTGGGCATTTTCAAATGCTTAAGATAAACTACTACCACTTGAATAAAGAACAGTGTCATCTGCATAAAAACAAGCATCCACTGTTTCAATATGATCCCCAATGTTATACAAAATTATCAACAGTGGGCCCAAAATAGAACCTTGCGGAACACCTGAGCACAACTTTATGGACTCAGATTTACAACCATCCGTCATTACACATTGTGTACAATTTGATTGGTTTATAAATGACCTATTTAGAGCATGACCAGTAATTCCACAACATTTTAATCTTTGCACCAACAAAGCATGGTCCACGGTGTCAAATGCCTTCGGCAAATCAATAAAGATGCATTCAATTCAACCATCTGAGCCACACCGGACCATTGTGTTTATAGAAATTGTTACTGGATAACAAAGTCGAGTTGTATTCAATCGAAATCGGTCACCACATGATTTCATATTAAACGCAATGTATTGTTAAATGTTGAACACCGACTTAGTATAGTATGCCAAATGTGTGGCAGTGTTTGTGCTGTTTATTTAATTTTGTGTTTTTGGTTTTACTCAGACATGGACGAATGTGCGTCCAGTCCTTGTGCCCAGGGCGGGACATGCATCGATCTGGAGAACGGCTTTGAGTGTGTGTGCCCCGCACAATGGGGTGGGAAGACCTGCCAGATCGGTAAGACCCCCTTAGTTTTTTTCTTTCCATTTACAAGTTGTCAATTTATTGATTGACAGGAGCTCTACAGCCAAAAGACAAAGTTGAGTAAGGACGAACACCTGATTATGCATAGAAGTAGGCCTGGCCTGTGTGCAAATGTAGATCTATAAATGTGCCCATTTGTGGGTCTGATTAGTATTTCTGACTTGTCTTAGCTTACCACCACTGAAGCTTTTCAAATATGTTTTCTTCACCTCAAACAGCAAGTAAACTAAATCTGTATTTATGTCCATTGACAATGACAATAGTTCTTCAACGTAGCCTATTTGTAAAATCTTTCCAGCTCCCAGTGTGAAAAGGGGAAAAAATGTATCCTCTGATCCGATGGAAACATAAAATAGGGCTACCTGATATAGTTCTTGTGCAAATAGCCTACAGTTGTCTCTGTTCAGAGCTCAGTGGCATGGGAAACTGAGGGGCCACAATATTTTATACAATGTTGCAAGTTTGCTAGTGCATGCTTCAGGCCAGACCCAAGTTAGTTGATACAATGTTTAAAGTTCCTTGCAGACAGGCTATGCATAAACAATGTTATTTATAGGATATTTTATACCTTCCGGCTGCAATGTTTTTGTTTATTGGCTTTAAGTAGGCAATTTTTACAGATAGCAGTAAAGTGACCTTTAGAATTTTGATTTACCCCATAATGATTGAGATACTAATATTTTATTATAAATGAAACTGTTCCCTGAATGTGTGTATGAAAATCATAAATTGGCACTCCAAATGGAAAGGTTTGACCAACCCAGTTGTAGCCTATTACCTACTGGCTACTTTAGGAGCTTAATGGCATAATCTGCAAAGGCCAGCAGCAGCTGGAGGAGAGTCCGGAACACTTTTCCCCCTTTTTTTTCTGTTTGGGGATCTTGATCTTTGGCTCCCTCTTGAGTCACTTGTGTGTCATAATTATTTAATCACAGTGTGCCTAAAACATCAGACACATAGTTTGATTTTATTAGAAGCACATAGTGTATCGCCCAGGCTCTGTTGCAGCTGGCCACGACTGGGAGGTCCATGGGGCGACGCACAATTGGCCTAGCGTCGTCCAGGTTAGGGAGGGTTTGACCGGTAGGGATATCTTTGTCTCATCGCGCACCATCAACTCCTATTGCGGGCCGGGCGCAGTGCACGCTAACCAAGGTCGCCAGGTGCACAGTGTTTCCTCCCACACATTGGTGCGACTGGCTTCCGGGTTGGATGCGCGCTGTGTTAAGAAGCAGTGCGGCTTGGTTTGGTTGTGTTTCGGAGGACGCATGACTTTCGACCTTCGTCTCTCCTGATCCCGTACGGGAGTTGTAACGATGAGACAAGTTAGTAACTACTAATATTTGGTTACTACGAAATTGGGAAATTGTTGACCCCAGGCCTCCCGTTTGGCATAGGGGTCTAAGGCACTGCATCACAGTGCTTGAGGTGTCACTACGGTGCACTGTGCTTTACTGATTCTCAGCCTCCCTCCCCCTCCCTTCCACTCAAATTACAGGAAGTAATGCCATGTCCATTCAGATTGCAACCATTGACATTGCAGGAATAAAATGTGTACATCCAATCACATTACAATGAGCAATGCTATCGCTAGCTGTACAATCCTGTATGATTGGTTTGTATATGTGTTTTTGTGTGTGTGTACTTCCTTCCACCCCATTGAGTCTACATTACTCCTGTGGTCATTACACTGGGCCGCTCAAATTAAGATGGCTACTGTCCGCAACACGATGCGGGTGCCTTCAGAGCACAGCGATGTACACCGGAAACTGCTTGGCAACCGCTACACTCGAACCTCAAGTCATGAGTGCTATTGTCTATGACCAGTGTCCCGTGTCACATTTTTCTTTTATCTTTGTTTATTTATCCACTCGTACCTGTTGAGAGGAAGCGTAGTGTGCCAGAAAGAGGATTATGACCTGGAAACAAGCTCCGGGGGGGGGGGACCTGGTCTCCCCTTACAAAGCTGGAACTGTAACCTGGTCTCCCCTTACTACCTGAGTGTTGTATGTTTGGGTTTCGAAGAGTGCTCCCAGGCACAGCCCCTCTCCTGAATATTTAATGTACTAATAAGCAGCAGGGCTTTCTTTTTTTTGAGGTGGTTTAAAAAGATTAGCATCTCAGGTGTCACCTGCTTTTTTTTGACGGGATAGGCCCAAACAAGTTATCTGGGTGGCTGGATGGAGGGAGTTGAGAGAGGACAGGTGGAGGAGATGCAGTCCACAACCTCCTTTTCAACTCTTTGCCACTCATGTAGTGTGCGTAGGAGGAGGAGGGACTAGGGATCAATTTAGGATTCAGGGATGGAGTGGAACCTCTTCTTGTTGGACTAAAATGGCTGACTGGATAATAAGTGTATTGCTCCCACCAGTAGTATAGGCTTATACATTTCCCTCCACTTGCCAGAAATGAAGGGGAGCTTTACCCAAACCTTTGTATGTTAAAGGGATTTTGTACCATTCTTTACTGTAGTTTGTTATAAGTGGGAGAGACTAACAAGAAGACCCATTCGTGGACTCCTTTTGTGCTGATGTGTTGGTGGTGGGGCTTCAATGTGCCTTTTCACCTCTTTCTTCCCCCTCTCACTCATCTTTCTCTCACCTCTCTATTAGAGGTCGACCGATTATGATTTTTCAAAGCCGATACCGATTAATCGGCCGATTTTTATTATTAAAAAAAAAAAAAAAACTTTTATTTTTATATATATACACATACATGGGGCATAAAGTATTTAGTCAGCCACCAATTGTGCAAGTTCTCCCACTTAAAGATGAGGCCTATAATTTTCATCATACACACACACACACACATGACAGACACAATGGGGCAAAAAAGAAAATGATTTAGTCAGCCACCAATTGTGCAAGTTCTCCCACTTAAAGATGAGAGGCCTATAATTTTCATCATAGGTACACTTCAACTATGACAGACAAAATGAATTTTAATGAATTTATTTGCAAATTATGGTGGAAAATAAGTATTTGGTCATCTACAAGCAAGCAAGATTTCTGGCTCTCAGACCTGTAACAACTTCTTGGATTTAGGGGGCTTTTTAGGCATTTCCATTGAAGAATGGCTGTAAGGGACCATATATAGCATGTGGTCACATGGTGTCTCCTGCAGAAAATCTTGCGTAGAATACTGAGGTAGCCATTTTTCCAATCGCTTGTTATGAGAAACCAATTGCCTCGATGGATATATTATCGAATATATATGTTAAAAACACCTTGATGGTGGATCCTAAACAACTTTTGCCGTGTTTCTGTCGATATTATGTAGCTAATTTTGAAAAAAGTTTGGAGTTATAGTAGTAGCATTTTTCGGTTGATTTCTCAGCCAAGCATGAAGAAACGGGAGCTTTTTCACTTACAAAAATATTATTTTTGGAAAAAAGGAAAATTTGCTATCTAACTGGGAGTCTCCTGAGTGAAATCATCTGACGTTCTTCAAAGGTAAATGATTTAATTTTGTTGCTTTTCTTATTTTTGTGAATGTTGCCTGCTGCCAGCAGAGCATAGCATTATGCCATGATAAACTTACACAAATGCTTGTCTAGCGTTGGCTGTAAAGCATATTTTGAAAATCTGAGATGACAGTGTTGTTAACAAAAGGCTAAGCTTGTGTTTGAATTTATTTATTTCATTTAATTTGCGATTTTCATGAATAGGAAAAGTTTCTAGGGGTATTTATGTCCGTTGCGTTATGCTAATGCGTTTGAGGCTATGATTGCGCTCCCAGATACGGGTTTGCTCGTCACAAGAGGTATTAAGAGGCTCCTCTGTCCTCCACTCGTTACCTGTATTAATGGCACCTGTTTGAACTTGTTATCAGTATAAAAGACACCTGTCCACAACCTCAAACAGTCACACTCCAAACTCCACTATAGCCAAGACCAAAGAGCTGTCAAAGGACACCAGAAACAAAATTGTAGACCTGCACCAGGCTGGGAAGACTGAATCTGTAATAGGTAAGCAGCTTGGTTTGGGAGCAATTATTAGGAAATGGAAGACATACAAGACCACTACTCTCCCTCAATCTGGGGCTCCATGCAAGATCTCACCCCGTGGGGTCAAAATGATCACAAGAACGGAGAGCAAAAATCCCAGAACCACACGGGGGGACCTAGTGAATGACCTGCAGGGACCAAAGTAACAAAGCCTACCATCATTAACACACTACGCCGCCAGGGACTCAAATCCTGCAGTGCCGGACGTGTCCCCCTGCTTAAGCCAGTACATGTCCAGGCCCATCTGAAGTTTGCTAGAGAGCATTTGGATGATTCAGAAGAAGATTGGGAGAATGTCATATGGTCAGATGAAACCAAAATAGAAAAATATAACTTTTTGGTAAAAACTCAACTTGTTGTGTTTTGGAGGACAAAGAATGCTGAGTTATATCCAAAGAACACCATACCTACTGTGAAGCATGGGGGTGGAAACATCATGCTTTGGAGCTGTTTTTCTGCAAAAGGACCAGGTCGACTGATCCGTGTAAAGGCAAGAATGAATGGGGCCATGTATCGTGAGATTTTGAGTGAAAACCTCCTTCCATCAGCAAGGGCATTGAAGATGAAACGTGGCTTGGTAATTCAGCATGACAATGATCCCAAACACACCGCCCGGGCAACGAAGGAGTGGCTTCGTAAGAAGCATTTCAAGGTCCTGGAGTGGCCTAGCCAGTCTCCAGATCTCAACCCCATAGAAAATCTTTGAAGGGAGTTGAAAGTCCGTGTTGCACAGCAACAGCCCCAAAACATCACTGCTCTAGAGGAGATCTGCATGGAGGAATGGGCCAAAATACCAGCAGCAGTATGTGAAAACCTTGTGAAGACTTACAGAAAATGTTTGACCTCTGTCATTGCCAACAAAGGGTATACAACCAAGTATTGAGAAACTTTTGTTATTGACCAAATGCTTATTTTCCTCCATAATTTGCAAATAAATTCATTAAAAATCCTACAGTGATTTTTTTTTTTCTCATTTTGCCTGTCGTAGTTGAAGTGTACCTGTGTTGAAAATTACAGGCGTCATCTTTTTAAGTGGGAGAACTTGCACAATTGGTGGCTGACTAAATACTTCTTAGCCCCACTGTATATACACATTTTTGTAATAATGACAATTGCTGCAATACTGAATGAACACTTAAAATAAAACTTCATATATTACATAAATAAAATCAATTAACATGAATGTTGAAAACAAACTAATTTTCTATATGCAGGAAATCCTATTTTAATAATGGGCATGGTAAGAATTGACTACCAAAGTGCGAGTCATAATTCCCATGACACCTAGCAAAATCTGAAAAACGGCACCTTCATTCATTTATTCCATAGGATATTTTTAGATTAACTTAAAATGAGGTCTCTTTCGTGTAGACTTACACCACCTTGCCAATTTTATAACTGTAGATATCCATAGGACAAGGTGATTGATCAATATTGGCTAAATATAAGCAAAGAGGTTTTTTTGTAGAGTATTTATGAAAATATGTTGACAAACGTTACCTTATTCTAGTGAGATTTACACGGGTATCAAAACGCCGAGGAGGTTTAAGCCTGCATGAAACTGACCTTATTTGAAGTAGATAAAGACATTCTCTATAGAAGACATGAATGGTAAAATAACGAAGGAACCCCTTTCAAGTTCAGCTGCAAGTTATTACAGGAATTATAACGCGTCGACTATTTCTCTCTAAACCATATACCTTTGACTATTACGAGCCTGCTGCTGCCTATCACCCCTCAGTCAGACTGCTCTATCAAATCATAGACTTAACTATAAACACACAGAAATACGAGCCTTCGGTCAAATCCGGAAACTATCACCTCGGAAACAAAACGTTTGTTCCGTTCCGTATTTTATCTAACGGGTGGCATCCATGAGTCTAAATATTCCTGTTACATTGCACAACCTTAAATGTTATGTCATAATTACATAAAATTCTGGCAAATTAGTTCGCAAAGAGCCAGGCGGCCCAAACTGTTGCATATACCCTGACTCTGCGTGCAATGAACGCAAGAGGTGACACAATTTCACCTGGTTAATATTGCCTGCTAACCTGGATTTCTTTTAGCTAAATATGCAGGTTTAAAAGTATATACTTGTGTATTGATTTTAAGAAAAGCATTGATGTTTATGGTTAAGTACACATTGGAGCAACGACAGTTTATTGTTAGCTAGAAACTTACCTTGGCTTACTACATTCGCGTAACAGGCAGGCTCCTCGTGGAGTACAATGTGATCAGGTGGTTAGAGCGTTGAACTAGTTAACTGTAAGGTTGCAAGAATGGATCCCCTGAGCTGACAAGGTAAGAACGTTCCTAGGCTGTCATTGAAAATGAATGTCTTCTTAACTGACTTGCCTAGTTAAATAAAGGTTATTAAAATAATAATAATTTAATCGGCAAAATTGGCGCTGCCAAAAATACCGATTTCCGATTATGAAATCTTGAAATTGGCCCGACTTAATCGGCCATTCCGATTTAATCGGTCGACCTCTACTCTCTATCCCCCTTACCTCTCTTTCCTTCTTTCCTCCCTTTACCCGTTGACTCTGACTCCCATGTCCTGCCTCCACAGATGCGAATGAGTGTGTGGGGAAACCGTGTGTAAACGCTTACTCTTGCAAAAACTTAATTGGCGGATATCACTGCGACTGCTTTCAAGGATGGTCTGGACAAAACTGTGACATCAGTCAGTATTCTTTTCCCCTTTATTGTCGTCACCGTCTCTCTCTCTCGTTATTTTCACTCTTGCTACTGATCCGTGTTTTTCTACCACTCCTCTCGGTCTCTCTAGGCTTTGGGCAACATGACATTGGCACGTTCTAGCATTGTCACTTTCTAAAGAGGCCATCTCCGTAGCTGTCTCTGTAAAACTCACCAACTTTGCCTCTGGTTTTTATTGCATGATGGGTATAGCTTCTTGTCAACTGCATACAGTGCCTTCAGAAAGTATTCATAACCTTGACTTACTCCACATTTTGTTACAGCCAAAATGCATCAACTACATAAAAATACCCATCTATACTCTACCCTCACAATGACAATTTGCAAACATAAATGTATTGAAAATGAACATGCATAATTACCTAATTTTACTTAAGTATTCACACCCCTGAGTCAATACTTTGTAGAAGCACCTTTGTGATTTAAAGCTGTGAGTCTTTCTGGGTAAGTCTCTAAAAGGCGCTGATTGGTTAATCTGATGTCTGCAGTGGACGTACAGCATTTACTGCGATACGGCCTGTGCAGAAGTCAGGGCATTTATACTTCTTGCGCGTTGCCGAGTCGTTGTCAAGGAAGTGATTTTGCGCGGGAGTGCCAGTATATACGCAATCATATCAATGCTGAGCTTTAAGGAGCCATCCACATTGTTCATTTTTTGGGCCGGCGCATGCCAATGCGGTACAGAGCTCAATTTGGCCTCTGCGTGCCTCCGGATGCTCCGTAATTGCATCACACCATCCGTCCATCCATACAGTGCCTCCGACACACATTTTCAGATGGAGCATAAATTGGCTTTAAGAGTTTGGCACACCGGGATTGTGCAACATTTTCAGGTCTTGCCATAGATTTTCAAGTAGATTTAAGTCAAAATTGTCTAATTGGTAAGCAGCTCGTGTAGATTTGGCCTTGTGTTTTAGGTTATTTTCCTGCTGAAAATAGTGTCTGGTGGAAAGCCAACTGAACCAGGTTTTCCTCTAGGATTTTTGCCTGTGCTTAGCTACGTTAAGTTTCTTATTATCATGAAAAACTCGGCAGTCCTTAACGATTACAAGCATAACCATAACACTATGCTTGAAAATATGATTGGTACTCCGTAATGTTTTGTAATTGATGTGCCCCAAACAACGCTTTGTATTCATAACAAAAAGTGAATTGCTTTGCCACATTTTTTGCAGTATTACTTTAGTGCCTTGTTGCAAACAGGATGCATGTTTTGGAACATTTTTATTCTGTACAGGCTTTCTTCTCACTCTGTCAATTAGGTTATTGTGGAGTAACTGCAATGTTGATCCATCCTCCATTTTCTCCTATCACAGCCGTTAAACTCAAGTCACCATTGGCCTCATGGTGAAATCACTGAGCGGTTTCCTTCCTCTCCAGCAACTGAGTTAAAAAGACACCTGTTTCTTTGTAGTGAGACTGGGTGCATTGATACACCATCCAAAGTGTAATTAATATCTTCACCATGCTCGAAGGGATATTCAATGTCAGTTTTTTTTTCCATCTATCAATAGGTACCCTTTGCGAGGCATTCGAAAACCTCCCTGGTCTTTGTGGTTGAATCTGTTTTGAAATTCACTGTTGGAGGGACCTTACAGATAATTGTGTGTGGGGTATGGAGATGAGGGAGTCATTCAAATATGTTAAATAGCATTTCAGTGACTCCATGCATCTTGTGACTTGTTTTAAATGTTTACTTGTGAACTATAGGTTTCCTATGACTTAATAGAGCAAAATGATAAACATAATTCCATTATGAGGCGTGTGTCTGTAGGCCACCCAAAAAAATTGGCGTTAACAAAATGTGGAAAATATATGAAGGGGTGTGAATACTTTCTGAAGGCACTGTTTGCTTCGTTCATAAAGACGACTAACTTTCCGTCTTCAATTCAATAACAAAACACCTACATTACCTGCCTTGATTGCACATTAAAATGGTGGGTCTGTTTTGCAATAGTTATTAAAACCTTTGTGTGTAACAACCTTTCTCTCACCTATCTCAGATGTCAAGGGCTGCCACGGCCAATGTCAGAATGGAGCGACGTGTAAGGTATGCGCCCTTCTCTGGGCCTTGTGACTCGATGCCACACACACTAAATGAATAATGTAAAAAAAAAAAAATCTGCTCAACCATTTCTGTAATTATTTCATGTAAAACGTTCAACTCTGAACTATATACAGTAACAGTCAAAAGTTTGCACACAGCTGCTCATTCAAGGGCTTTTCTTAATGGTTTCTGTGTTCTAAATTGTAGAACAAGTGAAGACATCAAAACTATGAAATAACACATGGAACATGTACTAACCAAAAAAGTGTTAAACAAATCAGCATGTATTTTAGATTCGTCAAAGTAGCCACCCTTTGTCTTGATGACAACTTTGCACACTCTTGGCATTCTCTCAACCAGCTTCACCTGGAATGCTTTTCCAGCAGTCTTGAAGGAGTTCCCACATATGCTGAGTACTTGTTTGTTGCTTGTCCTACACTTTACTGTCCAACTCGTCCCAAACCATCTCAATTGGGTTGTGGAGGCCAGGTCACCTGATGTGGCACTCACTCTGTGGAGGTGTGTTGGGTCATTATCCTGTTGAAAAACAAATGATAGTCCCACTAAGTGCAGACCAGATGGGATGGTGAATTGCTGCGAATGCTTTGGTAGCCATGCTGGTTAAGTGTTCCTTGAATTCTAAAGAAATCATTAACAGCGTCTCACAAAGACACGGCGGTTGGAAACAAAAATCGCAAATTTGGACCAAAGGACAGATTTTCACAGGTCTAATGTCCATTGCTCATCTTTCTTGGCCCAAGCAAGTCATCTTATTATTGGTGCCCTTTAGTAGTGCAGCAATTTGGCTATGAAGGCCTGATTCACTCAGTCTCCTCTGAACAGTTGATGTATCTATTACTTGAACTCTGCAGCCCAAATAAATGCTTAAATTTCTGAGGCTGGTAACCCTAATGAACTTATCCTCTGCAGCAGAGGTAACTCTGGGTCTTTTCCTGTGGCGGTCCTCAGTTTCATCATAACGCATGTTATCTGCGACTGCACTTGAAGAAACTTCAGAAGTTCTTGAACTGTTCCGGATTGACTGATCTTCATGTCATGAAGTAAAGATGGACTGTTGTGTCTCTTTGAGCTGTTCTTGCCATAATATGGACTTAGCCGTATTTGATAAAATACCATCTTCTGTATACCACCCCTACCTTGTCACAACACAATTGATTGGCTCAAACTCATTAAGAAGGAAAGAAATTCTACAATTTAACTTTTTTAACAAGGCACACCTGTTCATGAAATGCATTCCACGTGAAGCTGGTTGAGAGAAAGGGTGGCTAATTTGGAGAATCTCAAATAAAATTATTTGGATTTGTTTTAACACTTTTTTGGTTACTACATGGTTTCATAGTTTTGGTGTCTTCCCTATTCTAAAATGGTTAAAAAATAAAAACCTTGAATGAGAAACTTTTGACTGGTACTCTATGACCAAGAGGTAGTAAATGGAGGTTAAGAAGGCTCTTCGACTGAACCCTAGAGGACATGCTCACCTAGATATCCTGTTAACCATGGATCCATATCATATACTGTCAAGTCCTTTCTTACATTCTACTTGTCCTTTACCTGTTAGCAGGTCATACCCTGTCCTATAGGATTCTCATGTGTTAGATATATGTCAGATATATATCTATTTTCCCACCATCTCCCTTCAGGAAGGGTCCAGGGGGTACCTCTGTCAGTGCCCGTCAGGCTTTGTGGGCACGCACTGCGAGATCCAGCGGAACAGGTGTGCCAGTGGGCCCTGCCAGAACGGTGGGCGCTGCCACAGAGTTTTGGACGGCTTTGTGTGCGAGTGCCCGACCAAGTTCTCCGGGGAACTGTGTGAGGTGAGCCTTTAGTTCAAAGGCCGAAGTCTCGTGACCAGTTTGCGCTGCTTTCAAGTGTTGGTCCTTTTGGTATATATGCGTGTGCACAGTCTGTTTACGGTGAGATTAAAAACAGAGGTATGTCCTGAATTCAGTCAAAGCAAAACTCCCGCATAAGAGAATTGACACGCACGCACTCCTAGAACTACACACACACACACACACACACACACACACACACACACACACACACAGCGCTGTACTGTTTTGCTTTGACTGAACGGCAGACCGTACTGGTTGTGAGCCCAGTCCTGTACTTGGCGTAACAGGCTATAAATACGAACCCTCTTGAATGAGGCAACTCGACTATGGCCCTGTGCCCACTCAGTCACTCCAGGGCATTGAGAAGCTAAGTTTATGCCTGTTGTGGAATTGTGGCTCTATTCTTACACTCCTGTTACCATCGTGTGACATGCGTATGATACTTACTACACTTGTATTGCATTGATATGCCACAAATGCACTCCTGCTACACTAACGCAACATGCGTATGACTTCCCTATGCACTCCTGCTAAACTCAGACCGCATACATGATGACACTATAAACTCCTACACATGTTCAACATATTGTACATATGACATTCCTATTTAATTTCTTACAGGTATGGGAATTCCTATGTGTGCAAGTGCTTGCACACTTTTTGTTGTTAGCCTAGGTAATCATAGGGATTCTAGGCCTATGTAATTCTATGTCCTATGATCCCTATGGGCCTATTATAACTTTTAACATTATATTTTAATGTGACATAAACACAACCAGTCAATGTTTTCAAAAAATGCCCTCCTGTAGGCTACCCGTGCACTTTTGTCCACTCACAAAAGGATTACAACATCCAAACAGTGCATTGTGCACTCAACATTTGAATGGAAAGAGACCTCTGTTACAAAACACCTACGTGTATTGTAATGACGTTTTGCGACTGTCATTAGGCCTATACTTCATGCATCCACTGCTGTCCGTGCGTCTCTGTATTGGCAACTCATTTCCGCCTTGGCCAGATGTGGTTCGATAAACTTGTACAACGCAATTTTGAGCATATCCAACCCGGTTTCAAGACAATTCGCTCAGATTTCATGTGGCTGATGTGGTAATGTTAAGTAATGGCCTACAGTTTTCTTGACATTTTGTTTTAATTATTGTGATAGGCTCATGTTATACCGGTACTGCGTACCCCCACTATTAATTTTGCCAGGACGACATACCGGCTTACTTTCTCCCCTGCCTTCCTACTACACTCGTATGGCATACCTATGACAGGCCGAGGCACTGCTATGACACATCTATGCAATTGGCATGCCTGACACACAATCTCTTAGCACACCTATCCCACCCTTTTAACACCCCTATGTCCTTCTGCACACCAATTTGACTGAGTTGATTTGGGATTGGGCGTTTGAGACGTGCATTACAGGTGGTTTTGGGTGGGCTGTTTGAAAGTCAGGGTGTTTAAGTGTTCTTCCTCTTCTGTGGAGGGGCTTAGATTTATGGGACTTGTCCCTGCCTTTTGCCCTCAGACCCCTCAGTTTACATCCCACACATACTTTTCATGGCCACAGCACTCAGAGAAGCCTTTAAACAGAACAGAATAGAATAAATACATCTCTGCCCCATCAGATAAAGTTAGGTGCATGTATCTGTCTGTGTATGCGTGTGTCTGCGCAGGCTGAGTTTGTGTGTCCGCGTGTGTATTACTCTGTGTGAGAGCACCATGACCAGGAAAGCACCATAACCCAAGTGGATCAGCCCACCCCGTTGCACCACACTACTGACACTCAGTGCCTTAAATGGCAACGAGTGGTACCCCATGGTTTACACTGTTTTTTGTTGTGAATTTTCCCTACTTGATGCCCTGAGAACAGAGAAAATGTAGAAACTGGAGCCGCTGCCATGTCACCGAGGACTATCTGGTTGAATGAAATTGAAATTAATTTAAACCGCGCGCGCACACACACACTACCACCTCCAAACACAGATGTGTTGGTGATCTTCAGGTACCTCTGAGCTTATGCCAAGCTTAGCCCTTTGTGTTTATCTATATACTTAAAGAACAACTTGTGTGAAGTGTTGCAAGGCCTCTCACACGCTTTCTCTCCCGCACTCTCACACTCACCATTTCTGTCCATACTGGGTGGCAAGGATTCATTATCTGAAGTACTTGCATAAAGTGGATAAAATAAATAAGTACAAATGTAAAACTTGTTTGTACATGTGAATGTGTGCATGCGGCTGTGTAGTACTTGTTTGTGCATTCGTGCTTGTGTACGTGCTTGCATGTGTGAACGTTCTCCTTCCCTCCCCCACAGGTCCCAGGTTGGTCTCCTTCAGACCCGTGTGAGCCAACCCCCTGTGAGAACGAGGCTCCGTGCCACGCCCTAACGGGTGACTTTTACTGCGCCTGTCCCGATGGCTACGATGGCAAGACCTGTGCCCACCTCAGGGACCACTGCAGGACCACCCCCTGCCAAGGTAGAGCCACACACAGTGACTGATTCTGGACCGTTTTTTGTTTTGTTCCCTATACATAATGCCCGAATGGAAATTGAAAAGGCTGATTCCAAATCAGTTACTAAGATTGAACTTGCCAGAACCCCAGGGTTGTATGAAGTTTCCCCAAGACTCAGGTCTTGGGTCAGTTTTTTTGCATTTCCCCCCACTAATAGGTGAAGCGGATTTATTTTTTTAAATATTTTTTTTAGATCTGTACCTAGGGGAACTAGACACCGGATCAGGTAGAGGCAGACACCTCATTCATCCCTCCTGTTTTTTTTTCCTCTCAGTAATTGACAGCTGCACCATTGTCGTGGCGACCAATGACTCCACGGGCAAGGGTGGCTTTCGTCACATCTCGTCCAACGTGTGTGGCCCCCGGGGACGCTGTATCAGCCAGCCCCGCGGCAACTTCACCTGCTCCTGTGACTCCGGCTTCAGCGGCACCTATTGCCATGAAAGTACGTGCCACTGTCTTTATCTGACGGTCCGCATGACTGCCATCTGTCTGTTCTTGTGACCAATAGGCTTGGGCAATTTTTAAATTTTTATTTAATCTTGATTTAACCAGGTACGCTAGTTGAGAACAAGTTCTCATTTACAACTGCAACCTGGCCAAGGTAAAGCAAAGCAGTGCGACACAAACAAGAGTTACACATGGAATAAACAACAATAACACATTAGGGGGGAAAAGAAAGTCTATATACAATGTGAGCATATGACGTGAGGAGGTAAGGCAATAAATAGGCCATAGTATAGCGAAGTAATTACAATTTAGCAAATTAACACGAGTGATAGATGAACAGATGGTGATGTGCAAGTGGAAATACCAGTGTGCAAAAGAGCAGAAAAGTAAATAACTTTCATACTGTATAACAATACCTCGTTATACAGTATATGAAAGTGTTAAGTGCTTATAACTATATCCAGCACAGGGCTCCAGCTATGCACTTGGATTGTTAACTTACTAGCTAAGTAGCTAGATGTCAAGATCAAGCTTCTTGGCTAAAGGAGAGACCTTCAGTCCCCTCCCTGGATCAAGATCCCTATTGGCTAAATTGTTTAGTGTGTCAAAAAGAAAGAATTTATCCCCTTGTGTGCACTTCTGGTAATACCGTATTCCCCAGTATGGTACAGATACGGTATGACGGTCTGAAAATGAAGATGCCACCCAAACTTAGACCAGGGCTTCAGTCGCATTTACTGCCACGAGTATGTCTGTCTCCTGTCTTTGTCTGTATGTCTGTTCATGTGACCTGGGCTTCAGTGGCCAGGGTTGGGGTCAATTCCACAAATTAAATTCCAATTAGCTCTTCTTACCCTGAGTAGTTCAATTGAGTAAATTCATTTAATTCAATATTCTGCCACAAGAATTAATTCAATTCCCTCTTGACCCATTCCCTGAATTTCAATTCCTTTACTTATTTCAACTCAAGCCAAACTCAACCCAACTACCTCAATGCATGGCATGTTTGAAAGACTTGATCTTTACACATTTTGGGGTAATATTCCTGGAAACCTTAAATGCACCCTGAATTCCACTTTTCAGGAAGTTTGTAGAACCTGAAATATCTAAAATAATACAATGTTTTTTGTATTAAAACATAGTCATAAAGCTGTAAAACATTATCAATATTAAACCATCCTATGGGAAAGCTGAATAAAGATGTCCATTTTTATGCACATCTGTTATTAGGCAAATCTATTGAAGTAAAAGCTGTTTTAATTTGAACAGCATGGGATAATGCTGTAATTGCAAAATACTTCCCCACTGGAGACCAGGTTTCAATTCCTGTCTGTACCTTTCATTCAATGACTCTTATTCTCACCTAATCTGTTTATCTAAATTAAGCAAAAATACGAAAGGTAGTGTGGAATTCTACTCTTATTATTTATTATTATTATTTTGTATTTTTTTTTAAATGAAAGTATTAACAGACATTGGTCACTAAAATTTGTGGAATTTACTTTTAGTCTGTGTAAATCTTAATACAGGGTATACATAAATCAACAAGACAGTAACTTCACACATGTAGCTGCGGAGGGGGCGTTGTGTGCATGTGTGAGATGGGAGCGAGCAGACGGAGGGGTAGAGAGAACGCCAAGGAAACTCGGCTACAGCCAAGACTAGCCAACTTGAAGCAGCCACAATGTTATTTATTACCCCATATAACAGTGCATGTCTTAACTGGAGTAGCCTAGGGAAGCTAGCTCAGCCAGCTATAGCTTGCTAGGCCAATTGAGGCTACATTCTGCTCTCCAACATTCTGCGGGCCCCAACCCCATTCCAATTAAAAACCTACCGGTTTGCTTGTAGACTACTCCTCATTTCTCAAACTTTTTAATTCTGTAATTTTACTCTGTCTTGCATTGTTTTAGTGAACTCACTCCACTTGCTACACATTGAGCGTCTTTGCCGATTTTGATTGGCCAACATAAACAACAAGTTACACACCTGAAAGCTACCAGTTATCTACCTGTCTTCTTATGGGGTGCACATCATAAACAAAATTTTGAAGGTTTGTTTTATTAAATTAATCATTTGAAATGTTATGGTATATGGATATTTTATTTATTTAAAAAATATTCTCTCTGATTGGATTCCAATTGGAATTAAACTGATCTCCGTAAACTAGCACAATGTTTTATGCAAGCCTGCGTTGTATTAAGGCAGTGGTCTTCAACTTGTTTTTGCCAAGGTACCCCCTCCCAGGCAAACCGGTAACCCAGGGACCCCCAACATACGTAATAAAACATTATACTTATCAGGTGAATGATAATGGAAAGGAGAAGTAATCAACACTTTAAAATTAATTGATTTGGTAGATAGTTTTTTATTATCTTGACCTCCCCACATAATTGGAAGAGGAAGTGTGTAAAATCTTAACACAGCCTATTAGCTAGAAAGGGAACTCTGAACAATTTAGCTTAGAGCAGCTGTTTAGCTGGTTAAACAAATGTTAGCCATGTATTGGCAACCATTTAGTTTTCAAGTCAAAGTTACCAGCAACTAGCAATAGATTGTAACACAGATAATGTGATTTAACCCCCCCCCCCCCAAAAAAAAAAAAAAAAATAAAATTGGTATCCAGTATACTGGGAGTTACAGACCTACCTTAACTTGGCGGTACAGTCTTTGTCCTCGATTCATGGGAACAGGAGTCTCAATGTCATTGTCCAGTTGCAGGGGGGTCTGTTATGAATTCAGAAAAGTGTTCTGTTATTAAAATGAATTGGGGTTTTTTGACCGCCACCATCTTGTTATTCAAGTCTTCTCTCAATCTTTAGCGAGCCAGCAGCACTTGCCACACTGGTAACCTATTCGCTATGTCAAATACTTCAGTGAGTGTAATTTGCTCAATTAGGATCTCATTTACTACTGTAGGTACAGTTCCTTCAAAGTATTAATACCACTTGATTTTAAGGGGTGTGTACTTTCTGACAGCACTATGTAATTCAAAATGTGTATTCTGTTGCTAGCAATATTCATAAAAAAATACTAATGTTATTTCAATGTTTTTAACTGCAATTTCAAAAATTATAGGCAAGTTTTAGATGTTTAAAAAAATATATATAAAAAAATATGATTTTAATTCCATTCCAAACATGGTTTTCTTCAATTCTAATTTTCAGTGGCACCTACTGCCAAGAGTATATACATTTGAGACAAGTCTTAACCAGGTGACAGCCTGAAAATTATGTTTTCTGGGTTGACTACACTACATTTAGCTTTTCAAACAAATTTCCATCCTGTAACACAAACTCCAAAAATTTCTGGGACACTGTAAAGTCCATGGAGAATAAGAGCACCTCCTCCTAGCTGCCCACTGCACTGAGGCTAGGAAACACTGTCAAAACCGATAAATCTGCAATAATTGAGAATTTCAATAATCATTTTTCTACTGCTGGCCATGCTTTCCATGTGGCTACCCCTGCCCCGGTAGCATAGCAGCACCCACCCGTAGCATGCTCTCCAGCAGGTATATTTCACTGGTCACCCCCAAAGCCAATTCCTCCTTCTGCCCCCTTTCCTTCCAGGACTCTACTGTCTATGACTGGAACGAACTGCAAAAATCACTGAAGCTGGAGACTCACATCTCCCTCACTAGCTTTAAGCACCAGCTGTCAGAGCAGATCACTGCACCTGTGCATAGCTCATATGTAAATAGCCCATCCAACAATCCTCATCCCCATACTGTTATCTATTTATTTATTTTTGCTCCTTTGCACCCCAGTATGTCTACTTGCACACATCTTCTGCACATCTATCATTCCAGTGTTTAATTGCTATATTGTAGTTATTTTGCCACTATGGCCTATTTATTGCCTTAGCTCTGTTGTCCTACCTCATTTGCACACACTCTATATAGACTTTTTCTACTGTATTATTGACTGTATGTTTGTTTGTTTTCCATGTGAAACTGTTGCACTGCTTTGCTTTATCTTGGCCAGATCGCAGTTGTAAATGAGAACTTGTTCTCAACTAGCCTTCCTGGTTAAATAAAGGTGAAAAAATATATATCTAACCACAAATTTGAAAAATTACAGCAATTCTTCGATTCACTAAAAAAGCTGTTGATGTCCTTATACTTCTGGTATACAACCTGACCATGATGGCAGAAGATTACAATGTCTTATAATGCAACCAGTTTTTCCAGCTGGACAGTGTCTCTGCCTGTCTGACAGCCCGCCTAACTGGGTACCTCAGTCTGGGTGGAAGTTCTCCGATTTTAAACATCGCTTCCTGAGGATCTCATTCAGTGGGTGTGGCAACCACTCTAGTCTAGGGCTATGTCCTAATTATTTTTCCTTGTTACCAAAGTGTTTTTGTTCAATTCCCTTCACTGATTTGCAAGAGAACTGGTGTAGACTAGTATAATAAATGTGGTGGAAACTCCCACTAGCCCGTGCATCCACTAATCCAATGCTTTTAGATTTGTGGGAAGTAGTGAATGAGTGCAAACTTCAGGACAAAGCAGATGTTATTGTTATTGGGACATGTCTCCCTTGTAAAAGAGGGCTGCTGACCCAGTTGTTCCCAAACCAGGGTTTGTGGCGGTACTGCAAGGGGTCTGCTGCCAGAATTTTTTTTTTTACACGTAATTATTTTGTTTAAATATATATTGCTGGGAATTACAGATTTAACAGATTTGGTCAAGCGTTTTGTGAAATAAATTGAGATAATCTACAATATATGCTACCCTTAGATGCACAACAGGGCCTGGGAGGCTCACAGGGATCCACAGTACTCTCATCATTGATCCAGTTTTCAACTCATTACTTCTTGTATGCCCTAAAAATGTTATTTTCAGCGTAAATGCACTGCAATTTTAGCTTTAAAACTGCTAAATTCTCACCATGCTCGGAGGTCCCTGATGAATTTGCTATAACAAAGGGGTCCCAGGCCCAAACAGTTTGAAAAGCCCTTTTCTGACCTCAATGGGAATTCCTGGATAAATAAAGGCAAAAATAATAATGCTTATTTTTCTATTTTAGACGTTAACGACTGTGTGAGTAGCCCGTGTCGGAACGGAGGCACCTGCATCGATGGGGTCAACTCCTTCCAGTGCTTTTGTCCTGATGGGTGGGAGGGCCGGCTCTGTGACCTTAGTAAGTTAGCGCTCCTTTTTCTCCTCCTACTTTTTGTATCCTCCTGCTCCAATGATTTTTTTTCTTCCTACCCTTTCCCCCTGTCGTTCTTCTCCTACTCCTATCTTCTCGTCTTTCTCCTCTTCACCATACTACTCTTCCTCCCCTTTCTCCATCTTCCTTTCCCTCCCATTCACCTCCTCCTTATAACACAGCCATTGACATTTTATTTTCCTTTCCTTCCTTCCTCAGATGTGAACGAGTGCAACCGTAACCCGTGTAAGAATGGTGGCTTCTGTGTGGATCTGGTCAACGACTTCTACTGCGAGTGTACCAACAACTGGAAGGGCAAGACCTGCCACTCCCGTAAGTGTGTGTAGGGCTCGACATTAACGCTTGCCCAGGGCAAGTTAAAAATAATAAAATAAACATTCAGGCAAGCAGATTATAGATTTATGTTGTATTAATGGACAAGAAGAAAAATCTATGTATCAAACAATTAGGCTACTCTGAATGAAACCGTATCCAAGTGTCATCCAGGTATTATTTTATGAAGCGGTTCCTAGCATCATTCATAGGATTGCAAAAATCTGGTTATCTTTCCAAAATCAAGAAATCCCAGTTAGAAGATTCAGGAGAGAATAAGTAGGAAATTTGGAATTATGCTAAAATTAATCTAATTTTGCTACCCTCGTCACACAATACAATTCTCAATCATCCTTTTGGCCCATGGTGTTAAATCTTTTTTTGGGGGGGGGGTGTAAATAACTTGAGCTTTCTGACAAGTGAAAAATAATCTGTCCTACTTGTCTGAAGGACAAGTGGCTAAAAAAAGGTCATGTCAAGCCCTGCAGTGTCTGTGTGTGCGCTAATCAGATGTGTTGAATGAAATGAATTGCATAATTTAAATTGGACAGACCGAGGTCTATTGGGTCTAAGCATCTTCGGTATGACATCTAAAATGTGTGCGCACACAGGTGAGAGTCAGTGTGACGCCAACACCTGCAGTAACGGGGGCACATGCTATGACCACGGGGACGCTTTCCGCTGTGCCTGCCCCCCTGGGAGGGGCGGCAGTACCTGTAACACAGGTGAGGGGGGGGGGGTGCTTTTATGCATTATTTGAATATCTCTCTGTTTGTATCCCCGTCTGTCTCGTCTTTATCAATTCAATGTATTCAGTCTGTATCATATCGTGTCTCACCACTTTATTATTATTATTTTTGTCGCCGTCCCTTCCACTCCAGCCAAGACCAGCATGTGTGTGTCCAGCCCCTGCTCCAACGGAGGCACCTGTGTGGGAGGTGGCGACTCCTTCACCTGCATCTGCAAAGAGGGCTGGGAGGGACCCACCTGCTCCCAAAGTAAGTCGTGGCTTAGATCCCACCGCTGCTACCAGTGTCGCACAGAGGCTACGTCCCAATTATCTCTTTACTCCCAAAGTGTGGACGTCTTCACTTATTTGAAAGGAAATGACTGGTATAAGAAATATGGTGGAGACTCCCCCCTAGGCCACACCACCAATCCAATGCTTTTAGATTTGTTTGAAGTAGTGAACGAGTGTACACTTCAAGATAAACAAAACCCAAACGCCTCAATCTTACCCCTACACATGTTCATGTAGATATGTCTATTTCAAGGACCTCGTCCTGACTCGAATGCACTTATGCAACTTAAAGATTTTACCATTTTAGATTCCTATATATTTTTTTAAAGCATGGTTTTCACTTTCTTATGGCTTTATCTTGTATTTTTCTCCAGACACCAACGACTGTAACCCTCACCCCTGGTACGTGCATTTCCTCCTCTCCTCCCCCTTTGTCATGCCTTTTCTCTGTTTTGACCCTCCCTTTTGCTGTACAACAACCACCATGAATTGTCTCAACGCCCCCCCAGCTCGTAAAATACAGGAAAGATGTTCCTTAATCCGAAACCCAGCGTTGGTTTTAAATGAACGGGAGGGGACAATGGTGGCTCTGGGGGGCTTAAATGAGCCCCCCCATCTCCCCCATATAGGAACAACGGGGGAGCAACCTCTCCTCCACCTCCCCTTCTCTTCTCCTGCCCTCCCCTCCATTCTTCACTGCTGACCTAGGGAGCACAAGAAGGGGATGGAGGATTGAAGGGGTTGGTTGAGGAGTGGGGGGGTAGATATTAGCATTTGAAAGGTGTGTATTGATGAGCAGAATTTAGCCTTTGTGACTTGGATCCCAACACACACACTTGCACTCCCTCCCCTCTTTGCTGTTTTGTGTGAGATGAGTCAAGACGGGTACGCTCTGTTTTGGCCTATCTAACCTCATGCTCACTTTTCTCACTTTCTCTTCCCTCTTTCTTTTTTCCCTCAATCTTTTCAGCTACAACGGTGGTATCTGTGTGGACGGTGTCAACTGGTTTCGATGCGAGTGTGCCCCCGGGTTCGCCGGACCGGACTGTCGAATCAGTAAGTCACAATATGGTTATCCAAATCATCTTGGAGCAAACACGCTGTTTATGCTCATTGAAATGTCCAGTGTAGCAGGCCTTTGACTCTCACACACACCAATGCATCAACTACCCGAGCTGTCGGACACCACAAACGTAACCATGACAATAACAGAAAGAACAGGGGGGCGACACGTCCCTTTGACCTATTGGGGAGTAGAGGTCATCCTTCCTCTTTTCTTCCCTCGTAGTGCACACACACACACGTACATACTCTCACACACACACACACACGCAAACTATCTTTCTCTCTCGCCTTTGTCAGATGACTAGTGGTTGTCTTTCATTCAGACTTTTACATTTTTTCTCACACTGGCTAGGCTAGGCGAAAGATCAGATGCTCTTCTAACATTGTGGCATATTAGATATCCAAATAACCAAAAAACTGTTAAAATTTAGTCAGAGTTAAAGAGCGACTGCCCCTAAAAAGCATCTTCTCGTTTTGAAAACTGCCAATGTGGCATAAATAGGAGTCAAACATTTATTATAGTGTCAAAATGGACTACAAAGTGTAAATAGGAGCATTTTGGTCATGAAGTCAGATTTATGAGATGATAGGAAAACATTGTATATCATGGAATGAAGGGCACTGTAACATTTTTCCTTTGGTTGGGTTTATTTTAATCCTGCCCACAGCTGATAAATCCCAAATGATCATCAATTCAATCTAATAGTAATGCCCATGGTTAATTTTGTTTGACATTCGATATCCCTATGGGGCTGGTTGGGGACCATCAGTCAATTACCCCACGTACATGAAACAATATTTTAGTCAATAGCTCTAAATTTCAATGACTTAAGCATTTAATGAGAATTTAAATATGTCCAACATGTAAATATTGTTTAGTTTACATTGTGTAATTTATTGACTCTCCCTAACTAGCCTCAGATGGGCTTTCCAATATCAAACCAATTTTGCTATGGTCGAACTGCAACCAGCTGAAGATAATTGGCGAAGGAAGTTGGCTAGCACTAGCTAGCCAATGCGACTTTAAGACTTGGTTAAACTGTCAAGTTATCTAGAATGGTGAATGACTGGGTACTGTTTTTGCAGAGGGAATGTACAAACGCATGCCACATCCGAACACACACACACAAGGGATCCCCACTTTAAAATCCCCCCAACACAACTTTAATTTGGCTTCAATCGTGGCCTTTGAATTTCTTAATGACCAAGCCAGAAAAATGACTCATTGCCCGCCCAAATATTTATATATTCTTAATTCCTTTACTTTAGATGTGTGTATTGTTGTGAAATTGTTAGGTATTACTGCACTGTTGGAGCTAGAAAGACAAGCATTTCGTTACACCCGCAATAACATCTGCAAAACACATGTACAGTTGAAGTCGGAAGTTTACATACATTTAAACTCAGTTGTTCACAATTCCTGACATTTAATCCAAGTTAAAATTCCCTATTTTAGGTCAGTTAGGATCACCACTTTATTTTAAGAATGTGAGAATAGTAGTGATTTTTATTTCTTTCATCACAATTCTCAGTGGGTCAGAAGTTTACATACACTCAATTAGTATTTGTTAGCATTGCCTTTTTAAATTGTTTAACTTGCGTCAAATGTTTTGGGTAGCCTTCCACAAGCTTCCCACAATAAGTTGGGTGAATTTTGGCCCATTCCTCCTGACAGAGCTGGTGTAACTAAGTCAGGTTTGTAGGCCTCCTTGCTCGCACATGCTTTTCAGTTCTGCCCACACATTTTCTATAGGATTGAGGTCAGGGCTTTGTGATGGCCACTCCAATATCTTGACTTTGTTGTTCTTGACTTTGTTGTCCGTATTTGTCGATTTGGAAGACCCATTTGCAACCAAGCTTTAACTTCCTGTCTGATGTCTTGAAATGTTGCTTCAATATATCCACATAATTTACCTCCCTCATGATGCCATCTATTTTGTGAAGTGCACCAGTCCCTCCTGTAGCAAAGCACCCCACAACATGATGCTGCCACCCACGTGCTTCACAGTTGGGATGGTGCTCTTCGGCTTGCAAGCCTCCCCCTTTTTCCTCCAAACATAACAATGGTCATTATGGCCAAACAGTTCTATTTTTGTTTCATCAGACCAGAGAACATTTTCTCCAAAAAGTACGATCTTTGTCCCTATGTGCAGTTGCAAACCGTAGTCTGGCTTTTTTTATGGCGGTTTTGAAGCAGTGGCTTCTTCCTTGCTGAGCGGCCTTTCAGATTATGTCGATATTGAACTTCTTTTACTGTGGATATAGATACTTTTGTACCTGTTTCCTCCAGCATTTTCACAAGGTCCTTTGCTGCTGTTCTGGGATTGATTTGCACTTTTCACACAAGTACGTTCATCTCTAGGAGACAACGTGTCTCTTTCCTTTTCGGTATGGCTGCGTGGTCCCATGATGTTTATACTTGCATACTATTGTTTGTACAGATGAATGTGGTACCTTCAGGTGTTTGGAAATTGTTCCCAAGGATGAACCAGACTTGTGGAGGTCTACAATTTTGAAGGTCTTGGCTGATATTCCTTTTGATTTTCCCATGATGTCAAGCAAAGAGGCACTGAGTTTGAAGGTAGGCCTTGAAATGCATCCTCCAATTGACTCAAATGATGTCAATTAGCCTATCAGAAGCTTCTAAAGCCATGACATGATTTTCTGGAATTTTCCAAGCTGTTTAAAGGCACAGTCAATTTAGTGTATGTAAACTTCTGACCCACTGGAATTGTGATAGTTTGTTGGAAAAGTGACTTGTCATGCCCAAAGTATGTCCGGACCAACTTGCGGAAACTATAGGTTAACAAGAAATTTGTGGAGAGGTTGAAAAATGAGTTTAATGACTCCAACCTAAGTGTATGTAAACTTATGACTTCAACTGTATGTGACAAATAAAATGATTTTATTTCCGCCCCCTTTTAACCGTCCTTTAAAAGTGCCTTGTCTCAATGATACGTAGCCACCTAAAGTCGGCCAACGTCAAAACAATGTTGAATTTGTCGGCACTAATCTCTTATGGACATACCTATGTAAACAGAACTAAACTCAGCAAAAAAAGAAACTTCCCTTTTTCAGGACCCTGTCTTTCAAAGGTAAATCATAAAAATCCATAACTTCACATCTTTCTTAGTAAAGAGTTTAAACACGGTTTCCCATGCTTGTTCAATGAACAATAAACAATTAATGAACATGCACCTGTGGAATGGTCGTTAAGACACTAACAGCTTACAGGTAGGCAATTGAGGTCACAGTTATGGAAACTTAGGACACCGAAGGACACACCTTTCTACTGACTTTGAAAAACACCAAAAGAAATATGCCCAGGTTCCCTGCTCATCTGTGTGAACGTGCCTTTGGCATGCTGCAAGGAGGCTTGAGGACGGCAGATGTGGCCAGGGCAATAAATTGCAATGTCCGTACTGTGAGATGCCTAAGACAGCACTACAGCTGATCGTCCTCGCAGTGGCAGACCACGTAACAACACCTGCACAGGATCGGTACATCTGAACATCACAACTGCGGGACAGGTACAGGATGGCAACAACTGCTCGAATTAACACCAGGAATGCACAATCCCTACATCAGTTCTCAAAATGTCCGTAATAGGCTGAGAGAAGCTTGACTGAGGGCTAGTAAGGCAGGTCCTCACCAGACATCTCCGGCAACAACGTCGCCTATGGGGACAAACCCACTGTCGCTGGACCAGACAGGACGGGCAAAAAGTGCCCTTCACTGACGAGTCGCAGTTTTGTCTCACCAGGGGTGGTCGGATTTGCGTTCATCATTGAAGGAATGAGCATTACACAGAGGCCTGTACTCTGCAGTGGGATTGATTTTGGAGGTGGAGGGTCCGTCATGGTCTGGGCGGTGTCACAGCATCATCGGAATGAGCTTGTCATTGCAGGCAATCGCAATGCTGTACGTTACAGGGAAGACATCTTCCTCCCTCATGTGGTGGTACCCTTCCTGCAGGCTCATCCTGACATGACCCTCCAGCATGACAATGCCACCAGCCATACTGATCGTTCTGTGCGTGATTTTGTGCAAGACAGGAATGTCAGTGTTCTGCCATGGCCAGCGATGTGCCTTGATCTCAATCCCATTGAGCACGTCTGGGACCTGTTGGATCGGAGATTGAGGGCTAGGGCCATTCCCCCCCCCCCCCATATCTGATGCAGTCTGAGGAGGAGCTGCACTGCAGTACTTAATGCAGCTGCTGGCCACCCCAGATACTAGAGGTCGACCGATTTATGATTTTAAAACCGATACCGATTTATTAGAGGACCAAAAACGCCACAACCGATTAATCGGCCAGAGTTTTTTTTTTTTGTATTGACAATTACAACAATACTGAATGAACACTTATTTTAACTAACTTTTTCCCCTCACTATTATAGTATTTGAATCGCTGCTGATTATGTACGTTTGCCCACTGACAAAGAAATGATCAGTCTATCATTTTAATGGAGGTTTATTTGAACAGTGAGAGACAGAATAACAAAAAAATCCAGAAAAGCGCATGTCAAATGTTATAAATTGATTTGCATTTTAATGAGGGAAATAAGTATTTGACCCCTCTGCAAAACATGACTTAGTACTTGGTGGCAAAACCCTTGTTGGCAATCAGAGATCAGATGTTTCTTGTGTGCAAACCTGGTGGCCAACTACATCTCAGGAGGGATTTTGTCCCACTCCTCTTTGCAGATCTTCTCCAAGTCATTAAGGTTTCGAGGCTGACGTTTGGCAACTCGATCCTTCAGCTCCCTCCACAGATTTTCTATGTGATTAAGGTCTGGAGACTGGCTAGGCCACTCCAGGAACTTAATGTGTTTCTTCTTGAGCCACCCCTTTGTTGCCTTGGCTGTGTGTTTTGGGTCATTGACATGCTGGAATACCCATCCACGACCCATGTAGTGCCCTGGCTGAGGGAAGGAGGTTGTCACCCAAGATTTGACGGTACATGCCCCCGTCCAGCGTCCCTTTGATGCGGTGAAGTTGTCCTGTCCCCTTAGCAGAAAAACACCCCCAAAGCATAATGTTTCCACCTCCATGTTTGACGGTGGGGATGGTATTCTTGGGTCATAGGCAGCATTCCTTCTCCTCCAAACACTGCGAGTTGAGTTGATGCCAAAGAGCTCCATTTTGGTCTCATCTGACCACAACACTTTCACCCAGTTGTCCTCTGAATCATTCACATGTTAATTGGCAAACTTCAGACGGGCATGTATATGTGCTTTCTTGAGCAGGGGGACCTCGGAGGTCGCTGCAGGATTTCAGTCCTTCATGGCGTAGTGTGTTACCAATTGTTTTCTTGGTGACTATGGTCCCAGCCGCCTTGATCATTGACAAGATCATCCCGTGTAGTTCTGGGATGATTCCTCACCGTTCTCATGATCATTGCAACTCCACGAGGTGAGATCTTGCATGGAGCCCCAGGCCGAGGGAGATTGACAGTTCTTTTGTGTTTCTTCCATTTGCGAATAATCGCACCAACTTTTGTCACCTTCTCACCAAGCTGCTTGGCGATGGTCTTGTAGCCCATTCCAGCCTTGTGTAGGTCTACAATCTTGTCCCTGATATCCTTGGAGAGCTCTTTGGTCTCGGCCATAGTGGAGAGTTTGGAATCTGATTGATTGCTTCTGTGGAAAGGTGTCTTTTATACAGGTAACAAGTTGAGATTAGGAGCACTCCTTTTAAGAGTGTTTTAAATCTGTGTCCAAAAATACCGATTTCCGATTATGAAATTTCGAAATCGGCCCTAATTAATCGGGCAAATCGAACTCTACCAGATAATGACTGACTTTTGATTTTGACCCCCCCCCCCCCCCTTTGTTCAGGGACACTTTATTCCATTTGTTAATCACCTGTCTGTGGAACTTGTTCAGTTTGTCTGTTGAATCTAATGTTTTTACAAATATTTACACAGTTTGAAAACAAATTCAGTTGACAGTGAGAGGACGTTCATTTTTTTGTTGAGTTTACTACCATAGAATCTGTTGGGAATGGAATTGAATGCGAGAACTAGCAGCAGTAGTTCCGGTGTTTGTTTTTTGTCACAGGTTATTTGTACAAATTATGATTTTTGTAGGTGTTCAGGAGGGGAAATTCGGCTCATAACTTGCAAAGAGAGGATAGAGCTACTCGTTCCTGTTTTGCTCCTTGTTCTACCATCTATTAATCCCTTCTCTTAACACGTGGGTTAACCGAGTACTTCAAACCAACACGAAATGTTTGTACCTTAGTTGCACAAGCTTTCTATCAATCTCACATAGTGTGTTCAGAGTCGAGTGGGTAACATTCCCGGCAAGCACATAAATATACAGTGGGGCAAAAAAGTATTTAGTCAGCCACCAATTGTGCAAGTTCTCCCTCTTAAAAGAACAGAGGCCTGTAATGTTCATCATAGGTACACTTTAACTATGACAGACAAAATGAGAAAAAAAATCCAGAAAATCACATTGTAGGATTTTTTATTAATTTATTTGCAAATTATGGTGGAAAATAAGTATTTGGTCAATAACAAAAGTTTATCTCAATACTTTGTTATATACCCTTTGTTGGCAATGTTTTCTGTAAGTCTTCACAAGGTTTTCACACACTGTTACTGGTATTTTGGCCCATTCCTCCATGCAGATCTTGAGAGCAGTGACGTTTTGGGGCTGTTGCTGGGCAACACGGACTTTCAACTCCCTCCAAAGATTTTCTATGGGGTTGAGATCTGGAGACTGGCTAGGCCACTCCACGACCTTGAAATGCTTCTTACGAAGCCACTCCTTCGTTGCCTGGGCGGTGTGTTTGGGATCATTGTCATGCTGAAAGACTCAGCCATGTTTCATCTTAAATGCCCTTGCTGATGGAAGGAGGTTTTCACTCAAAATCTTACGATACATGGCCCCATTCATTCTTTCCTTTACACGGATCAGTCGTCCTGGTCCCTTTGCAGAAAAACAGCCCCAAAGCATGATGTTTCCAACCCCATGATTCACAGTAGGTATGGTGTGCTTTGGATGCAACTCAGCATTCTTTGTCCTCCAAACACGACAAGTTGAGTTTTTACCAAAAATTTATATTTTGCTTTCATCTGACCATATGACATTCTCCCAATCTTCTTCTGGGTCATCCAAATGCTCTCTAGCAAACTTCAGACGGGCCTGGACATGTACTGGCTTAAGCAGGGGGACACGTCTGGCACTGCAGGATTTGAGTCCCTGGCAGTGTAGTGTGTTATTGATGGTAGGCTTTGTTACTTTGGTCCCAGCTCTCTGCAGGTCATTCACTAGGTCCCCCCGTGTGGTTCTGGGATTTTTGCTCACCGTTCTTGAGATCATTTTGACCCCACGGGGTGAGATCTTGCGTGGAGCCCCAGATTGAGGGAGATTATCAGTGGTCTTGTGTGGCTCAGTCGGTAGAGCATGGCGCTTGCAACGCCAAGCGTCGTGGGTTCGATTCCCGCTGGGGCCACCCATATGTAAAAAAGTAGTGGCCCCAGCCGACTTGTAAGTCGCTTTGGACAAAAGCGTCTGCTAAATGGGATATATTATTATTATATTATTGTATATCTTCCATTTCCTAATAATTGCTCTCACAGTTGATTTCTTCAAACCAAGCTGCTTACCTATTGCAGATTCAGTCTTCCCAGCCTGGTGCAGGTCTACAATTTTGTTTCTGGTGTCCTTTGACAGCTCTTTGGTCTTGGCCATAGTGGAGTTTGGAGTGTGACTGTTTGAGGTTGTGGACAGGTGTCTTTTTATACTGATAACAAGTTCAAACAGGTGCCATTAATACATGTAATGAGTGGAGGACAGAGGAGCCTCTTAAAGAAGTTACAGGTCTGTGAGAGCCAGCAATCTTGCTTGTTTGTAGGTGACCAAATACTTATTTTCCACCATAATTTGTAATTAACTTAATAAAAAATCCTACAATGTGATTTTCCTGAATTTTTTTTCTCATCTTGTCTGTCATAGTTGAAGTGTACCTATGATGCAAATTACAGGCCTCATCTTTTTAAGTGGGAGAACTTGCACAATTGGTGGCTGACTAAATACTTTTTTCCCCTTTACACAGTACATGCCTCCCGACCAGATACCAAGGTTCAATTGGTCTCCCTCCTTCCTCTTCCCATCTGTTTCATGCCTGTCTAAGAAAGCATAAAAACACTTCTGGTCTGAGGCAGTGCTTGAGGTGTCACTATAGACCCGGGTTCGATCCCAGGCTGTGTCACACCCGGCCGTAACCTGGACACATAGGGTGGCGCACAATCGGCACAGCTTCGTCCGGGTTAGTGGAGGGTTTGGCTGGGGAGGCTTTACTTGGCTCATCGTGCTCTAGTGACTCCTTGTGGCAGGCCGGGCGCCTGCATGCTGACTTCGGTCAGCAGTAGAACATTGTTTCCTCCGACACATTGGTGCAGCTGGCTTCCGGGTTTAGTAGACGAGTGTTAAGCCCCGTTTCGCTGGTCATGTTTTGGAGGACAAATGACTCACGCTTCGCCTCTCCCGAGCCCGTTGGGAAGTTGCAGCAAATATAAGTAAAATCGTGATTAGGTCACAATTGCATATAACGGAAAGGGGGGGGGGGATCCCCAAAATAAATACTAATATTATTATAATAATAATAATAATCTCCCTTCCTCATCTTCTCTCTTCTCGCTCAGATATAGATGAGTGCCAGTCGTCTCCCTGCGCGTACGGTGCCACCTGCGTGGATGAGATCAACGGCTTCCGCTGCGTCTGCCCACTGGGGCGAACTGGCCCCCAGTGCCAAGAGTGTGAGTCTCACTCCCCCCTCGTGATGCACACACATGCATGCACGAGGATGAGTGTCACTTCATTAGAGAACCAAGACCTTCATGTCTTGTTATGGCAACATGCTCTTACTGTCTGCCTAGACACAATTGACCTTAGCCTCTGAGGTTTCAGTTGATTGACAGCAGTGTGTGTGTGTGTGTGTGCGCGTTTGTAGTTATCGGTATCGGGAAGAGCTGCCACTATGCCGGCCTGCAGTTCCTTCATGGCAGTCGCTGGGAAGAGGAGTGCAACAACTGCCACTGTGTCGATGGCAAAGTGGAGTGTACCAAGGTGAGTGTACACTCTCGCACCTAATTCACACATGCACATCGCTCGCACACACCACACACTCACTCGTAATAAATTAAACTAATTGGGACTTCAATACCTGGAGCGTACAACACTGAAACGGGGCCTCTTATTGGTCCAGAGGCTTGTGGTTGACACCCTCCTTCTGACTTTTGACCCCCACAGGTCCTCTGCGGACGGCGGCTGTGCCTTCTCCCAGGGTCACCAAAGTCAACGGGTGAGGAATGTGCCCAGGCGGGCCCAGGTGGGCGCGAGTGCCAGGAGCACAGCTACCTC
Source organism: Oncorhynchus masou masou (assembly GCF_036934945.1). NCBI lineage: Eukaryota > Metazoa > Chordata > Actinopteri > Salmoniformes > Salmonidae > Oncorhynchus > Oncorhynchus masou. The sequence continues at coordinate 15,028,177 of NC_088230.1, read as the reverse complement.
GCCTGCTTCTCGCCCCCCTGCCATCGTTGGGGGGTGTGCTCGTCCTCCTCCGGCAGTGGTGAGCCCGCACCCCATGACCACACCAAGTGCCAGCCCAACAGTGGACACCTGGACAACAGCTGTGCGCGCATCACGCTCATCTTCAACCGGGCCCAAGTGCCAGTGGTGAGTGTCTTATCTTTGTACACACCGATGTTTGATGTTATCACAGAATGGAAGTACCAGCTTTACAGGAACCACTGTGGTGCAAGTTGCTTTCCTCCTACATTCACAAACTGTATCTGTGTGTAATCTCCAGGGCACGACGGTGGAGAACATCTGTTCAGAGCTGAGATACCTGCCTGCCACCCGATCCCTGGCCAAAGACCACGCCCTCCTTGTGCTCTGTGACCTCTCCTACACCAATCAGGATGCTGTAGAAGTTGCCATAGTAAGTCCGCTCCTCTGGCTAGCCAATCGAAATCAATTCCTCATCTCGGACTTCCGCCATTAGGGACAAATCCTGACTGCAGGTTGTTGTCCTTTTCCGATATTCTGGTAAATCGTGCATTGATGTCAATAGACGATTCATGCAGGGGTCAAACTTTGGTTTTTGAAGTGAGGGGGACAACTTGGCTTGGTATGATGGTCCTCCCAGTTTTTCGGGCATCTATGCGATCTATTATGATCCATGGCCCTTCTAGACATCTCTATTTAGAACAAAAAAGCAAAAATGCCACAGTCATCAAGCTAGGTGAGAGACCATTATCAAATATGAGAGTGAGCAGAGAGAGCTTTGCAAAGTGCTGTTATACTTTCCAGGTCTATGCCCAAAAGGTTCGAGCTTCTAATTTTAAAAATGAATATCTCCAGAAATGTCTCTCACTGTTGCTGCCTGTTATAGACCCCCCTCAGCTCCCAGCTGTGCCCTGGACACCATATGTGAATTGATTGCCCCCATCTATCTTCAGAGTTCTCAAATGACTGCCTCGCATGGTTTACTAACTACTTCTCTGATAGAGTTCAGTGTGTCAAATCGGAGGGCCTGTTGTCCGGACCTCTGGCAGTCTCTATGGGCATACCACAGGGTTAAATTCTCGGGCCGACTCTTTTCTCTGTTTATATCAACAATGTCGCTCTTGCTGCGGTGGATTCCCTGATCCACCTCTACGCAGACGACACCATTCTGTTTTCGTCTGGCCCTTCTTTGGACACTGTGTTAACTAACCTCCAAACGAGCTTCAATACCATACAACACTCCTTCCGTGGCCTCCAACTGCTCTTAAACGCTAGTAAAATCAAATTGGATGTGGTCTATCACAGTGCCATCTGTTTTGTTTCCAAAGCTCCTTATACTACCCACCACTGCGACCTGTATGCTCTAGTTGGTTGGCCCTCGCTACATATTCGTCGCCAGACCCACTGGCTCCAGGTCATCTATAAGTCTATGCTAGGTAAAGCTCTGCCTTATCTCAGCTCACTGATCACGATAACAACACCCACCTGTAGCACGCGCTCCAGCAACTGATCACTGTACGTAGTCCATCTGTAACTAGCCCACCCAATCTACCTACCTCATCCCCCATATTATTTTTATTTACTTTGCTGCTCTTTTGCACACCAGTATCACTTACACACCATCTGCTCATCTATCACTCCAGTGTTAATCTGCTAAATTGTAATTCCTTTGCTGCTATGGCCTATTTATTGCCTTAACACCTCATGCCATTTGCACATACTGTATACAGACTTTCTTTTTTTCTATTGTGTTATTGACTGTAAACTTGTTTATTCCATGTGTAACTCTATTGTTTCTGTCGCACTGCTTTGCTTTATCTTGGCCAGGTTGCAGTTGTAAATGAGAACTTGTTCTCAGCTAGCTTACCTGGTTAAATAAAGGTGAAATAAAAACATAAAATATTTAACCTGTTGAAACTCTGGGGGCGCTATATAATTTTTGGATAAAAAGACGTGCCCGTTTTAAGCGCAATATTTTGTCACAAAAAGATGCTCGACTATGCATATAATTGGTAGCTTTGGAAAGAAAACACTCTGACGTGTCCAGAACTGCAAAGATATTCTCTGTTCGTGCCCTAGAACGTGAGCTACAGGCAAAACCAAGATGAAACAGCATCCAGGAAATGAGCAGGATTTTTGAGGCTCAGTTTTCCATTGTCTCCTTATATGGCTGTGAATGCGAGAGGAGTGAGTCAGCCCTTTCTGTCGTTTCCCCAAGGTGTCTGCAGCATTGTGACGTATTTGTAGGCATATCATTGGAAGATTGACCATAAGAGACCACATTTACCAGGTGTCCGCCCGGTGTCCTGCGCCGAAATTGGTGCGCAAAAGTCAGCTGCAAGTATTTTTCCACAGAATTCAGAGAAGAATGCAGACTTCCACGAACGATATATCAATGAAGAGATATGTGAAAAAACACCTTGAGGATTGATTCCAAACAACGTTTGCCATGTTTCGGTCGATATTATGGAGTTAATTCGGAAAAAGTTTGACGTTGTAGGTGACTGAATTTTCGGTTCGTTTCGGTAGCCAAATGTGATGTACAAAACGGAGCGATTTCTCCTACACAAAGACGCTTTCAGGAAAAACTGCACATTTGGTATGTAACTGAGAGTCTCCTCATTGTAAACATCCGAAGCTCTTCAAAGGTAAATGATTTTATTTATTTGGTTATCTGGTTTTTGTGAAAATGTTGCGTGCTAAATGCTACTCAAAATGCTAAGCTAGCTTAGCATACTCTTACACAAATTAGTGAATTGCTATGGTTCAAAAGCATATTTTGAAAATCTGAGATGACAGTGTTGTTAGGAAAAGGCTAAGCTTGAGAGCAGGTGCATTATTTTCATTTTTGCGATTTTCAGAAATCGTTAACGTTGCGTTATGCTAATGAGCCTGAGGCTTTAGTCACGATCCCGGATCCGGGATGGGGAGTTTCAAGAAGTTAAGTGATTAAACTGAACTAGATCAATGATAATTCAATAATCAGTATTGTGTTGCTCCTTTAACTAATTGCATCACAAGTGAACAGTTCTTACAAATAAAGTATGAAGACCTAAATTTTGATTGTCTTTATGACATCCTCTATCAAATTTCAGCCAACCCGAGCCGCCAGCACGCCGACCCTCACCAGTCTAGTCAATAACTCGACTCTCTCCCCAACAACTTCCTTCATCTTTTTTTGGGGCTGTATCAAGGGAAGTGTTTGGAAATCATAAGTTTAATAAAACACACATTAACACACAAACAGTATATCCTCCATATAATTCATATCATAGACCTTAATAATACTGTAAAGCTCTTTTTAATTGCACACACTATAGCTGTGTCACCCTGTCCTGCCCCTAGGGGTCCACGGCCCTGCAGCGCCCCAACCCCATTTAGCACTAGGATATTAGTGAAACATGAATTATTGGTTTCAGGTGTGTTAGGTCAAGGCCAGAATGACTACCATCAGTACAGCTGATCCCCAGAGCCAGGACTGAGCAGCACAGAAGCTAGGGATTGCCTAAAGAGCTGTCTTCCCTGACATGGGCATGTTTTCAATAGACTCCTTTTGTTGTACAGTATTGCATATAAAGCATCAGACCTTATGAAAGTTGCACAGTTATACCCTTAATCTTGTAATCAATCAAATCTACTGATAAATAACTTGACATTTCTGCTATACATTGTGGGAGGATAACCAACCTTACACATAATGGCAAAGCATTTCTTAGCCGCTATGAAAGCTAGGTTAGTTTCTTCTGATAAGTCTCCAGTATCAACATTTCCAAGCATACAAAAACAGGGACAATCTGTAGACATGCTGAGATAAAAGAACATAGTCTTTGCCAGAATTCAGCCAGCCATCACAACACCATAATATATGCAAATATGTCCCCTTTTTGTGTTTTTCACCTCCAGCAGAATTCCATTTCTGAGTGCATGATATTCAGTTTAACTGGCATATAGTACGTTCTATGGATGGTCTTAAACTGCAGTAATTTATCTGAGATTTTGAGCATGACTCGGCATTCTAACATCTGTATACATTCATCAATAGTGTTTCCCAGGTCTTCCTCACATTTTTGTTTTACATATTTTGTCATGGAAATCCACTTTAGAGGTTTGTCAGACTCCCTTAAAATGGTTTTAATATTTGAAGCTTCTTGCTTGTCCAGTGTTTGCTGCACTGAGATGAGCGTAGCGTTGTGTACTGACTGTGCACCATGACATTGAAGCCTGTAGCCTTGTTTATGTGGAAAAGCAGTGAATTAGCTAGGGAAACTGACAGATCAATAACATTAGATTGCTATACTGACTAATAAAATCTCACATTGCGTAGATGGAACGTCAATATATCGTTCTTCATTTGTTTGGCCGCTGGTTTCGTAATTTGATTCAGGTGTAGTGTGAATGAGGCAAAAATAATAGCTAAAGTTAGTGAGCTAGCTAATGAAACATCAAATTTACTTTGGTTGAAACGGGACAAAACAATGCCTATAAGACATTTCAATAAACACAGCTGTTAGACACTGCTACCTGACAGATAGTTCAGCTAAACTCTAGCTGTCTGTGGTAGCTACTAGCTAGCTAGCTAGTAGTTCATTCACATCAGTCGTGAGGGGATGAAACATTTGCTAACGTAACATGTCCGTTATACTACTAGCTCAGCACTGGGAATAAATGTTTTTTTTTCTCTCTCAAACAGCAGTTACCTTGACAGCTAGATCAGTCAACTAAAAAGTAGCCAGTTTCTGCTCTGCTTACTTTTACATCTTGAGAAAAAGTGCAACGCAGACAGCAGCTGCCTCTGTTCATCTCTCCAGTGCTGGTCCTATACACCAGCCTTTCAGAAGCTTTGCCTTCATGCAGCCTGTCCGTGCACACTGGTATCATTGTGGTCCTAAATCCAGACAGCCTACCTGACCGCTCTGAGGTGTCCACATGGTACTAAAGCACACCGGTGTAGCTTTTTGTATCACAGTGCAATGATAAAACAGGGAGGGATAAAAAATTCAATTTCAGAATATAGGGGTGGTCCATGTCCGTCCCCAGTGAAAGGTAAGCCCCTGAATTAATGCGAGAAGCTGAGTCTGCAATCATCTGCATAAAGTGCCCACCTGTTGAGGAAACAAAGTTGGCTACATTCAATGGAATAGATGTGATACTCATTGACACCCTCCAAAGCACTGAGGTGGCTTATTAACCTCTTGCGACGAGCAATCCCGTATCCAGGAGCGTAATTATAGCCTCAAGCTCATTACCATAACGCAACGTTAAATAAATATATTGGCTCACATGCTTAGCCTTTTGTTAACAACACTGTCATCTCAGATTTTCAAAATATGCTTTTCAACCATAGCTACACAAGCATTTGTGTAAGAGTATTGATAGCTAGCATAGCATTAAGCCTAGCATTCAGCAGGCAACATTTTCACAAAAAAACAAGAAAAGCATTCAAATAAAATCATTTACCTTTGAAGAACTTCGGATGTTTTTAATGAGGAGACTCTCAGTTAGATAGCAAATGTTCAGTTTTTCCAAAAATATTATTTGTTTAGGAGAAATCGCTCTGTTTTGTTCATCACGTTTGGCTAAGAAAAAAAAAAAACAGAAAATTCAGTCATTACAACGCCAAACTTTTTTCCAAATTAACTCCATAATATCGACAAACATGGCAAACGTTGTTTAGAATCAGTCCTCAAGGTGTTTTTCACATATCTATTCGATGATAAATAATTCGTGGCAGTTGCCTTTCTCTTCTGAACAAAATGGAAACGTGCATGCAGCTGGAGATTACGCAATAATTTCGACAGAGGACACCAGGCGGACACCTGGTAAACGTTGTCTCTTATGGTCAATCTTCCAATGATATGCATACAAATACGTCACAATGCTGCAGACAGAAACGACAGAAAGTGTAGGCTCATTCCTTGTGCATTCACAGCCATATAAGGAGACATTGGAACACAGCGCATTCAAAATCTGGGGTATTTCCTGTTAGAAATTTCATCTTGGTTTCACCTGTAGCATCAGTTCTGTGGCACTCACAGATAATATCTTTGCAGTTTTGGAAACGTCAGTTTTCTTTCCAAAGCTGTCAATTATATGCATAGTCGAGCATCTTTTCGTGACAAAATATCTTGTTTAAAACGGGAACGTTTTTCATCCAAAAATGAAATACTGCCCCCAGAGGTTAAGGGGCTCGTGGTTTGGAACTAGCGAATTACAACTGTTCATCCGTTATATCATTGGCGCTGTGCAGGCAGCCTGTTTGACAGTGGGTACAGGAAATGCATTGCCAACATGTAAAGTTGGAGCCTCAACCCTTTGATACAAAACTTACCTATCTTTTCTGTTTTATGGTCGGTCATAAACTTTCAAACGGAAATCAGATTTCCTTCCATGCGGCTCAAATCTCCTTGATATTCCCAATTGGCGCACCACGTCCTTAAAGATAACTGCCTGGTCTCTAATCGGATTCCCTTAAATACATTTGGGAATACCAGGTGGGGCAGGAAGATTTTTCCCACACTGTTGGGGATGCAGGGAAAGGGTTTGAATTGATCAATCAATACCATTTTTATTTCGGGGGGCTTGTGTCACAATGCTTCTCAGAAAGTTGTAAATTGTGTCTTTTGGAGTGATGCCACACAAGTTAATTTCAATCGAGCCAACTCTGAAGAGCTAAACACCATCACTTATATGTGAATTAAAATTCGGAGCATGTGTGTTGGTTGTAATTCTCCTAGAGAATCTGATGGTCTCAAATCACAAGTTAATAACCACAGAACAGGGGGCCTTCCCAAAGCATACTTGTTTGTGCCCACGTGGCAAGGAAGCGCATGCAGTGTTGAATTTGATGAAATGCAGGCCATATAATAATTTGGTTTCCCCTCCATTAAAATGTTTTGGTTAACTCTGCAATGCATCTGACTTGGTGGAGACTTGGGCTGTGTCACTCTTTACTCATTCAGTTTAGATGAGACCCGGGCTGTTAACTTTTTTTATTCCACTGGCGTGTATTTCTTAACACCAGTAGTCCTATTGGCAATCTTATGAGACTCTTTTCAACATTATTAGAAAGACCAATGTCTTGGGTTGAAATGGGTTCCCTTTTATCATGATGGCTTATTCCAAAATGGGAGTTATTACCTCTCAAACACTGTCAACTTGAATAAATAAATGTGGCCTACAGTCTTAGAAATAGCCAGGCTATTGTGATTTTGATTTAACAAAATTTGATATTTTGTAACTAACTTGTTATAGAATGTCCATCTGAGCATAAAGGCTATGATTCTAATTTCCACGTTGCTTTCCCTGGCTCTCGTGTTCCTCATTTCAACAGTTAATGAATATCCTACTCCCATAATTCAAACAAAAAAATTACCCATTTTCACTTTCACCTCTCATAGACTCACAAATTCCCCTCACCTCAATGTTTTGAGATTCTGATATGAATTAACAGGTAGATTACCTCTTGCAAAGTAGTCACACATTTGAATCTTAAGGCTACACAGCAACCTCTAGATTGAGTTACAGCCTTATTCTAAAATTGATTTTTTTTTTATCCTCAAATCTACACACACTACCCCATAATGACGAAGCGAAAACAGGTTTTAGGATTTATTTGCAAATGTATTAAAAATGAAAAACTTATTTACGTAAGTATTCAGACCCTTTGCTATGAGACTTGAAATTGAGCGCAGGTGCATCCTTTTTCCATTGACTATCCTTGAGATGTTTCTACAACTTGATTGGAGTCCACCTGTGGTAATTTCAATTGATTGAACATGATTTGGAAAGGCATACCCCTGTCTATTTAAGGTCCCACACTTGACAGTGCAAGTCAGAGAAAAAAACAAGCCTTGAGATCAAAAGAATTGTGACGAGACACAGCTCTGGGGAAGGGTACCAAAGAAATCTCTGCTGCATTGAAGGTCCTCCAAGACCACAGTGGCCTCCGTTATTCTTAAATGGAATAAGTTTGGAACCACCAAGATCCTTCCTAGTGCTGGCCGCCTGCCCAAACTGAGCAGTCGGGGGAGAAGTGCCATGATCAGGGAGTTGACCAAGAACCCAATGGTCACTTACAGAGCTCCAGAGTTCCTCTGTGGAAATGGTTATCCTTCTGGAAGATTCTCCCATCTCTGTAGCACTCCACCAATTATGCCTTTATGGTGGAGTGGCCAGACGGAAGCCACTCCTTAGTAAAAGACACATGACAGCCCTCTTGGAGTTTGCCAAATGGCACCTAAAGACACTGACCATGAGCAAGTTTCTCTGATCTGATGAAACCAAGATTCAATCTCTTTGGCCTGAATGCCAAGCGTCACGTCTGGAGGAAACCTGGTATCATGCTTTGGGGATGTTTTTCAGCGGCAGAGACTGGGAGACTAGTCAGGATTGAGGCAAGGATGAACAGAAGTACAGAGACCCTTGCTCCAGAGTGCTCAGGACCTCAGACGGGTGACGGTTCACCTTCCAACAGGACAACGACCCTAAGCACACAGCCAATACAATGCAGGAGTGGCTTCGAGACAAGTCTCTGATTTGTCCTTTAGTGGCCCAGGCAGAACCTGATCGAACAGCTCTGGAGAGACCTGAAAATAGCTGAACAGCAACGCTCCCCATCCAACCTGACAGAGCTTGAGAGGATCTGCAGAGAAGAACAGGAGAAACTCTCCAAATACTGGTGTGCCAAGCTTGTAGCGTCATACCCAAGAAGACTTGAGACTGTAATCGCTGCCAAAGCTGTCACCAAAGTACTAAGGCTCTGAATACTTATTGTATGTAAATGTGATTTTTCAGTTATATAAAAAATGTATTGCAAAAATGTCAAACTGCTTTTGCTTTGTCATTTTGGGGTATTGTGTGTAGATTGATGAGGGGAAAAAATAAATGTTCAATTTTAGAATAAGGCTGTAACGTAACAAAATGTGTAAAGTCAATGAGTTTCCAATTGCACTGTAGTATCCCTTTTAAACTGAAAGCTGCCTACTTCACCATGCCGTTAACATAGTCAATAATACAGTAGAACAAAAGAAAACAAAAGTCTATATACAGTGAGTGCAAATGAGGTAAGTTAAGGAAATAAATAGGCCATGGTGGCGATGTAATTACAATATAGCAATTAAACACTGGAATGGTAGATCGGCAGAAGATGAATGTGCAGGTAGAGATACTGGGGTGCAAAGGAGCAAAATAAATAAATACCAGTATGGGGATGAGGTAGGTAGGTAGGTAGATGGGCTGTTTACAGATAGGCTAAGTACAGGTGCAGTGATCTGTAAAATGCTCTGAAAGCTGGTGCTTAAAGCTAGTGAGGGAGATGTGAGTCTCCAGCTTCAGATTTTTGCAATTCGTTCCAATCATGAGCAGCAGAGAACTGGAAGGAAATACGACCAAAGGAGGAATTGGCTTTGGGGGTGTGACCAGTGAGATATACCTGCTGGAGCACATGCTACGAGTGGGTGCTGCTATGGTAACCAGTGAGCTGAGATAAGGTGGGGCTTTACCTAGCAGAGACTTGTAGATAACCTGTAGCCAGTGGGTTTGGCGACGAGTATGAAGCGAGGGCCAACCAATGAGAGTGTACATGTCGCAGTGGTGGGTAGTGTATGGGGCTTTGTTGACAAAACGGATGGCACTGTGATAGACTGCATCCAGTTTGTTGAGTAGACTGTTGGAGGCTATTTTATAGATGACATCACCGAAGTCGAGGATCAGTAGGATGGTCAGTTTTACGAGGGTATGTTTGGCAGCATGAGTGAATGATTCTTTGTTGCGATATAGGAAGCCGATTCTAGATTTAATTTTGGATTGGAGATGCTTAATGTGAGTCTGGAAGGAGAGTTTACAGTCCAACCAGACACCCAGTTATTTGTAGTTGTCCACGTATTCTAAGTCCGAGCCGTCCAGAGTAGTGATGCTGGACGGGTGAGCAGGTGCGGGCAGCGATCGATTGAAAAGCATGCATTTAGTTTTACTTGCGTTTAAGAGCAGTTGGAGACCATGGAAGGAGAGTTGTATGGCATTGAAGCTCGTCTGGAGGTTAGTTAAGTGTCCATGGAGGGGCCAGAAGTATACAGAATGGTGTCTTCTGCGTAGAGGTGGATCAGCAGCAAGAGCGACATCATTGATGTATACAGAAAAGAGTCGGCCCGAGAATTGAACCCTGTGGCACACCCAGAGACTGTCAGAGGTCCGGACAACAGGCCCTCCGATTTGACACACTGAAATCTATCGGAGAAGTAGTTGGTAAACCAAGCGAGGCAATCATTTGAGAAACTAAGGCTGTCGAGTCTGCCAATAAAAATTTTATGATTGAGTCGAAAGCCTTGGCTAGGTCGATCAATACGCCTGCACAGTAATGTCTCTTATCGATGGCGGTTATGTCGTTTAGAACCTTGAGCTTGGCTGAGGTGCACCAATGACCAGCTCTGAAACCAGTTTGCAAATCGGAGAAGGTATGGTGGGATTCGAAATGGTCAGTAATCTGTTTGTTAACTAGGCTTTCGAAGACCTTAGAAAGACAGGGTAGGATAGATATAGGTCTGTAGCAGTTTGGGTCTAGAGTGCCACCCCCTTTGAAGAGGGGGGTGACCGCGGCAGCTTTCCAATCTTTGGGAATCTCAGACGATACGAAAGAGGTTGAACAGGCTAGTAATAGGGGTTGCAACAATTTCCGCTGATAATTTTAGAAAGAGATGGTCCAGATTGTCTAGCCCGGCTGATTTGTAGGGGTCCAGATTTTGCAGCTCTTTCAGAACATCGGCTATCTGGATTTGGGTAAAGGAGAAATGGTGGGGCTTTGGCGGGTTGCTTTGGAGGGTGCCGGGCAGTTGACCGGGGTAGGGGTAGCCATGTGGAAAGCATGGCCAGCCGTAGAGATGCTTATTGAAATTCTCATTTATATTGGATTTATCGGGGGTGACAATGGTCCTAACTTCAGAGCAGTGAGGGTTGGTCAGATTTGGTTTTTTATTTACATGATCGGAAAGGGCAGATTCTAAGGTTTCTAAAGCACATGCAGGCGCCTACAAGCTCTCAAAAAGGAGAGGGCTTGGGCTCTGTTTGAGAATCACTTTTTTTGTTGCATGGGCGCTGTTTTTAAAATATCACTTAACAAACTTCTGATTTCATTTGCATGGCGCAGCCATGTAGCCTATAGGCATAGACCAGTAACATAATTGAACTCAATATTCTATTCTTTAAAATGTTTCTTAGAACCTGCCTAATATGAAGTAAACAGATTTTCTTTGGTGTATATTCAGTGGATTTATTAAAATAGATGCCCACCCACATCGGCCCAGTGTGATGGTGTGATCAGTGGCTGGTGATGAATCAATCAATACATTGTTGCTCTGAACGCACAGGACAGGCAGAGATGCGCCCATTCAAAAATACCATCCTAATATTAAGTGTCCTGCCAGCCCCCTTTTTCCCGAATCGTTGGCGCCACCATTCAAACTGGTCTGAATTGCTAGTTGGGTTGGGGGTATTCCAATGAATTGGGTCTGGGGTTGTTGTAACTGATTCTGATGGTTGTCTCTATTTAATGTGAGCTTAAAGGCCTTGGAACAATTCTCTGATTGTATTGGGATAAAGAGTGGGCATTGTCTGTTAACAACTGCGCTGCCTGGAGCTGTATGCATGGAAATGTGCCTCAAATTGGTGGGGTTACTGTTAAGGTGAGGGGTTTATTATTAATGAAATTGGGGGCATGTGTTTTGGGGGTTTGTAAGAGGTTCTTATGATCATTAACCACGTTACCGTTTTGGGGTGATTTTAATGTGCCTTGCGTTAAATGATTAGTTTCACTACCAATTACACGTGTGCATACACAGCTTCGTAGACTTAAAGACACACACACAGATACAGGATGATGCCACTCAAGGAGTTGAATCCTGTAAATAAAATGCCACACACACTTCCTCTTTCCTTTTCTCACCCCTTCCCCCTTTCTTTACTGTTTTCCAGTCGTTCCAGCCGGATGAGCAGCCTGACCACAGTCTGATCCAAGAGGCGGCCAGCACCATTGTGGGCACGTTGTCTAAGCGTCACAACAGCACAGTCATGCTGGCTGTCATTGAGGTCAAAGTGGAAACGCAGGTCATGCCCCCCACAGTGGGTAAGTAAAATGCCTGAGGTTGACCCCCCAAGGCTGTGTTGTAGTCCTTAAATTCCTCATTTGAGGCTCTGTCTTCCTATAGGCACTAAGTTTACCTGCTGAAGCCAATTGATTTTATAGCCGCGGTCATAACCCGTGTCAGCGGCTGTCACCCCACGTCTCAAAAACAGGGCTTTAAAACCCCTGCGTGTTACCTTAATGGGGTGACTCACTAACAACCTCAGTCTGCACACTTCAACGTGTAGTGCATCCATGTACAGTATTAAATGTCATGAGTCCTCAAGATGACCAACTGCACGAATGGAGAATGGTCTTTCATCATCCTTGCATTCTAACTTGGCTGCCTCAGCTCTACTTAAAGATGTATTATTCAGAAATCGCTCTGCTATTTTCTGTTTGCTAAAATTTGAATAATTTGCTTAATTTCAGTTGATGTGGCAAAACAAGCAAGTATTGGTTAAAGCATCATTGTACCTTCTAAACCACTGCAAAAATATTGTATTTGCAGCTTTTCAAACTGAAAGTGAAAGATGCAAAAACATCACTTGAGCACGGGAAGCATATAAATAGATCAGATCTACCACTTCATAGACTTCCTTTAATGAGAACGACAGATCTATAACTCACATTTCTATATGAATTTGGTCAGTTGCCCAAAACGTTACATATTGCAGCTTTATAATTTTGCTGTGTTTTATGTTGAGCAATCCATTTGAACCCAGTTTTCTTTTCTCTCTTTCTGTATTTCCCTCTTTCTCTTGGTGGCGTAGACTACCTTGTGCCCATTCTGTGTGTGGTCTTCTGTGTACTCTGGCTCTTCTGCATCATTGTGTGCGTGTGGTGGACACGCAAGCGGAGAAAAGAGCGCGAGAGGAGGGTGCGCAGCCCCATCGACGAGAGCGTCAACAACCAGTGGGAGCCCCTGCGGCCCGTTGGAGGACGTCAACAACAACCACAGCTCAAAGACAACAATGAGGCCCAACAGGAGCGCAAAAGGCTCATGGGCTCCCCCTACAGGATGCGTGATGGAGGGGAGGAAGAGGAGGAGGAGACAGAGGGAGAGATGGAGTTTGAGGAGGAGGACGTAGAAGCGGAAGCAGGCAAGGGGCCCGTTTGTAAGTACTCTAAAACCGGCGTGCAGTCCAAAGGGGATGTGATCTGCACTTTGCGGAGTTTGCCATTAAAAACACCCATCCGGACCACCACCAAAGACAACTGGAAAAATGTCAACGCCTCCCTGGCTGGCCAAGACGTCAAAGACCATTTTGTATGAACAAACAGGACTCTGAAACGGACTCACTCCACAGCCCCGACCGAGGAAAGATGGGGAGGATCCTATATATTGTACTATTAAAAGAGCGGCTTTTCAGTTATTTTGCTGTCGTCTGTAATGATTTGTTTTTGGGTGGGGGGGGGGGGAATGATAACGCGAGGAGGGCGTTTCTTTTTTATGTACAGATGAAGCATAATTGTATTACTTTTGAACGAGGAAAAGTGAGGCCTCGCCTTTGTTTGAATTGTACTGTTTAAAATGAGCGAAGATAAAGTCCAAAATGGAGGGGGGGGTGAATAACCTGTGTAAAGACTTTTTTTGTTTGTTGATTGTGATTTTGTTTAATTGTGAGTGGGCCCTTTTGGTTGTGACAGAGACTGGGGGGGAGGGCTTTTCAGGGGACTCGGTTGACCACTGCAACAGAGGTTACTACGGCAACCCACCCATCTCTTTCTTTGCCCGGCGTGCCCGTCTGCAGCCGTCCCGCGCCAGCCTTACCAAGAGCACAGCCTCGGGGGAAAGAAACCCCTGTGCCTACTATGTGGCCTTCACATTTTTTCGGTTTTCACATCTCTTGGTTTTCTAGGCTGAAAGCTCTGTTTAAAGCATTGCAGTATTTGAGTTGGTAGCAAGTGCCTTTCTATGAGCTCTGTAATACTCCATACTACAGCCGAGGTTCCCGAGTCTCGCTGCCCAGTTTGACCCCAATGATTACCACTCAAAGGGATAGGTGTGTATCCAGAGAGTCCGCCCTCATAGCAACACCATTTCAAAGGTATTCGATAAAAAAAACTAGAAATCTGTACATAGGTGTATATAATAAAGGAGTCGCTGTGTATATTTGAATTTAGTAACTTAAAGACAATTCACTTTTTATTATTTTACTTTTTTTTTACAATGCCATTCCTTTTATTTATGCCAGTTCAAAGGAGAATATACAGCGTCCCACAGTCAAGAGCATTTGCATTAAGGTGCCCCTTATAAAGGACTTATGACGGGTTGCAAGTAGTAAATTAACTCTTGTTATTTCCTTTTAAACATATGTTATACATCCTCAATCCACATTTACAGGGTAGTGTTTGTAATGTATTGAATGGTGACTGTTGTTTTAGTGCTTGCCGGATAGTGAGCAAATGGGTGAAATCATAATATACCCAGATCTGCTCCTGATTATTACGGGTGCCACCAAATCATCCGGGGAAATGTAACTGTGATGACCAGGGTTCTAGATAATGTCTGATGGGAACCAGTGTCTGTGTGAAGGATTGATGACAGCCCTCTATTTGGCGAGCACTACCGCAATGATTTATGAACGTTATTTTGTTATTCAATACTGCCCGTTTGTAAACTAGTGTACAAACTCCCCAAGTTGTGAAGCCTTTATAGAGAGTTCCTTAATGTAAAGTTATATTTATCTAATCAACGGTCATCTTTTTGTTGGTTTGTTTATTAAGGAAGTATCTCTTAAAAATTGTGTGGTGTATCGTGGCGTGTTTTGTTCGCCTCTAAAGCTCTCTCTTCCCTGTTTCACTCTGCTGTCAATGGAGTTTTCTGGGAAAATAGCGATGGACGTTCCTAACCTGTGGCAAGACTAGTTTGTCAAACCATGTGAAAAATACTGTATTGTTCGCATCCGCTTTTAGCCTGCTCTGGTTCAAGGCTTCAATGAAGGGAACACATTTTGCTTTTATAATGCAGTTGTGTTTTGAGGTACCAACTCAATCCAAAAGGATTTACCTCAGAAGTTGGCAAATTACAGATGTTTTCTTTTGTTTTTCTGTTATCTTTTGCCCTTCAAATTCATGTTAACATCTCAAACAGCCATGTTTCCTCAAATGGCACACAGCAAAATAAAGAATTTAAAACTCCTACCTGGTAAAGTGAATGTTGGGTATGCTTAATAATGGCGAGGATTGTGGCAAATAAAAGGGGCGAGGGCAGGTTTGACTTCTTTTATTATTATTTTTTTGTACAAAAGAAAAGGGTTGCTCTTGCAAAAGTTATTTGGATAATTTTGTCATTTGTTAAAAATTATTGGTTAAACCTCTTGATACTCCCCATCCCGGATCCGGGATCGTGAATAAAGCCTCAGGCTCATTAGCATAACGCAACGTTAACGATTTCTGAAAATCGCAAATAAAATGAAAATAATGCGCCTGCTCTCAAGCTTTTAGCCTTTTCTTAACAACACTGTCATCTCAGATTTTCAAAATATACTTTTGAACCATAGCAATTCACTAATTTGTGTAAGAGTATGCAAAGCTAGCTTAGCATTTTGAGTAGCATTTAGCACGCAACATTTTCACAAAAACCAGAACCAAATAAATAAAATCATTTACCTTTGAAGAGCTTCGGATGTTTTCAATGAGGAGACTCTCAGTTACATAGCAAATGTTCAGTTTTTCCAGAAAGAATCTTTGTGTAGGAGAAATCGCTCCGTTTTGTACATCACATTCGGCTAATGAAACTAAACGAAAATTCAGTCACCAACAACGTCAAACTTTTTCCGAATTAATTCCATAATATCGACCGAAACATGGCAAACGTTGTTTGGAATCAATCCTCAAGGTGTTTTTTCACATATCTCTTCATTGATATATCGTTCGTGGAAGCCTGCTTTCTTCTCTGAATTCCGTGGAAAAATACTTGCAGCTGAGGTTTGCGCACCAATTTCGGCGCAGGACACCGGGCGGACACCTGGTAAATGTGGTCTCTTATGGTCAATCTTCCAATGATATGCCTACAAATGCGTCACAATGCTGCAGACACCTTGGGGAAACGACAGAAAGGGCAGGCTCATTCCTCTCGCATTCACAGCCATATAAGGAGACAATGGAAAACGGAGCCTCAAAAATCCTGCTCATTTCCTGGATGCCGTTTCATCTTGGTTTTGCCTGTAGCTCACGTTCTAGGGCACGCACAGAGAATATCTTTGCAGTTATGGAAACGTCAGTGTTTTCTTTCCAAAGCTACCAATTATATGCATAGTCGAGCATCCTTTTTGTGACAAAATATTGCGCTTAAAACGGGCACGTCTTTTTATCCAAAAATGAAATAGCGCCCCCATAGCATCAAGTATTTTCTCAGTCCCGAGACCCCAGCAAAAATCGTATTTTCTGACTTTAATTTTTCTGCATGTCCAGCCCTTTATATTTAGCCTTGGAAAGAGGTTTTTCCCAGAAGGTTGTAGGACAAACACAATGTTTAAAAAAGGCAAAATTGCGCCAGCATTGTGGTGGTACTCATTGGTTTAAAGCATTTTATACACTACTGGTATGCAAGAGGGGGGAATGAATCAGAAGTTTTCCGACCAGCGCTGACATGGCATTCACCGAAGTATGTCTTCCACAGCTGAATGTTAATCAAATTCTGTCTTTTGTTAATAAATATGAGGATCAACATTAAGAGATTTCAGTTCCCCATTAGCTCCATAATTGGAAAACTGGAATTCACTAGCTCTATACCATTCCAATACCTACATAAGTCAAACCGTCTCATTTGGGGTCCTAACTGGGCAAATATATCAATGACAAAGGTAAGAAATGGAGTAATGTTTGCCCTTGCTTCAGCCAAGGGCTGAGGATGAGTCTAGATCGATACAATACTGCCCCACTCGATCACTCCACCCTGCCTCCTACACACCAATGGCGCGTGGTCTCCAGTTCTCAGCCGATCGAGGCTCCACCAATGGGAGGCTGGCGTTTCCATCCCATCGTTCATGGGCTGTGAGTGGGGGGTGGGGGGGGGAGTGCTATTCCCATCTCCCGTGGGTGCTCTGTCTGCCCGAGGCTAATGGGACCATCCCTTGCTCTTGTGGAGGGAAGTCTGGATCAGCTTACACCCCAGGAAGGAAGTGCCCGAGCCCCAGCCGCAGGAGGCTTTTCCGGCCAGCAACAGATGAAGGATGGAGAAGGGCCAACGTTGATGTTGCTAAAGACAATGAATGTTGTAAAAAAAAAAAAAGATGAATGAGTATTCCTGGTAATGGTGATGATGATGACTGTAGTTAAGATATAATTGAGTGATGTTGATGATAGGGTTCTTGAACGATAGATGAGTGTGATGACTGGTAAAATGATTTTGGGTTCTAACGATGGTGATAATGGGATTGATGAAGAAAGGGGTGGTAAGGATAAACGATAGTAAAATGAAGGACGACAGTTATGATCATAAGTGATGATGAGCAATAGAATTGTTACACAGGTGTAAGGGCCATATTGCCATTAAAGGATTCAATCCGTATTGCCAAAGTTCAGCATTAATGTGCAATCAAAATGTGAAGGTAATTTCCAATTGATCTTCAGCACTAGAGATTGAATCAAGCTCTTGTTGCGGAAGTCAGCCCGATATTACGGTTTACTTTGTGCATCGCTGAGTCTACCTTTAAAACATCTCAAGTTTCAATCAATGTTGATGCTGTGTATCTGTCAATATGACGATTTTGTAGATCTTTACATGGGTTAACTTACTATGTTGAGTAAGGCTCGGTTCAGTGAGTGCTCACTGCTCCCTATTCCATCATTGACTTGGGGAATGCAGTTACATCTGATCTCCAATCAGTTTGGTCATTATGATTTCCAGTAAAATGTGCTTTGAAACCAATTTCCCCGTCATGCACATCACTTGTCTTATTTGAGAGGGTGTAGTGTTGCAAACTCCCTCTCACTTTATTTGGCTAGTCCCACAGTGATGGTTCAGTGATGTACCTGTCTACATTTCAGCAATACATCCATCCACTAAACTTAACCCTTACTCTAAACCTAACCCCTAGCAAGCAGTTGCATATTAAATTAGTTGGTAGTTTGTTGATAGTGTTTATTTGGATAGTCATCTATAGTAACATTACAGAATACTGAATATATGTGTTATCCAATATCCATCTCTAAGCCACTTTGCATAAAACTGTCTGGGTTGTTATTTTACCTGAAATAATTCAGCAATGTTTTATCTCCCAGGACAAATGATCTAGCAACAGCAAGCTAGCAAAATGTCAATGAATGTTTCATGTGTGTTTAACCTGTCCCCAAATTAATATAATTGGTTCTCAGTTGGTTTTGGTATTATTATTATTTATTTTTTATTTAACCTTTTGTTTAACTAGGAAAGTCAGTTAAGAACAAATTATTATTTACAATGACCAGCCAAAGCCGGACGACACTGGGCCAATTGTGCGCCGCCCTATGGGATTCAGTTACTGCCAGTTGTAATACAGCCTGGATTCGAACCAGGGTGTCTGTAGTGACGCCTCAAGCACTGAGATGCAGTGCCTTAGACCTCTGTGTGTCGTGAACATGTCTGGTGGGGATAGACAAAATCACCATGCGCACACAGACACATGTGTGGAGCCGGTTTGGTCAGCATGTTAGTTCAACAGTCGTACCCCATCAGAATCCAAAATATAGTGTTGTTTTACTTCAATGTCTGTGAACAAAGTAAATGTAAACACACTTATACTGTAGCCCCAAAACATGTTTTAAACTATGCTGATGTCATGGAGGGTAAGTTCGTACATCCATACAGTGAGGGGAAAAAAGTATTTGATCCCCTGCTGATTTTGTACGTTTGCACACTGACAAAGAAATGATCAGTCTATCATTTTAATGGAGGTTTATTTGAACAGTGAGAGACAGAATAACAAAATCCAGAAAAGCGCATGTCAAAAATGTTATAAATTGATTTGCATTTTAATGAGGGAAATAAGTATTTGACCCCTCTGCAAAACATGACTTAGTACTTGGTGGCAAAACCCTTGTTGGCAATCACAGAGATCAGACGTTACTTGTCGTTGGCCACCAGGTTTGCACACATCTCAGGAGGGATTTTGTCCCATTCCTCTTTGCAAATAAATGAACCCATTTCCTTGTATACAGTATGTGGAAATAGCAGAATAAGAATGATGGTCAATTTTAACACCTTGTATCGTATAATTGTATCGGAGGTTTCGAGGCTGACGTTTGGCAACTCGATCCTTCAGCTCCCTCCACAGATTTTCTATGGGATTAAGGTCTGGAGACTGGCTAGGCCACTCCAGGACCTTAATGTGTTTCTTCTTGAGCCACTCCTTTGTTGCCTTGGCCATGTGTTTTGGGTCATTGTCATGCTGGAATACCCATCCACAACCCATTTTCAATGCCATGGCTGAGGGAAGGAGGTTCTCACCCAAGATTTGACAGTACATGGCCCCGTCCAGCGTCCCTTTGATGCTGTGAAGTTGTCCTGTTCCCTGAGCAGAAAAACACCCCCAAAGCATAATGTTTCCACCTCCATGTTTGACGGTGGGAATGGTGTTCTTGGGGTCATAGGCAGCATTCCTTCTCCTCCAAACACTGTGAGTTGAGTTGATGCCAAAGAGCTCCATTTTCGTCTCATCTGACCACAACACTTTCACCCAGTTGTCCTCTGCCAATGAACATCTAAATGATTCAAACTTCAGACAGGCATGTATATGTGCTTTCTTGAGCAGGGGGACCTCGCGGGCGCTGCAGGGTTTCAGTCCTTCACGGCGTAGTGTGTTACCAATTGTTTTCTTGGTGACTATGGTCCCAGCTGCCTTGAGATCATTGACAAGATCATCCCGTGTCGTTCTGGGGTGATTCCTCACTGTTCTCATGATCATTGCAACTCCACGAGGTGAGATCTTGCATGGAGCCCCAGGCCGAGGGAGATTGACAGTTATTTTGTGTATCTTCCATTTGCGAATAATCGCACCAACCGTTGTCAAATTCTCACCAAGCTGCTTGGCGATGGTCTTGTAGCCCATTCCAGCCTTGTGTAGGACTACAATCTTGTCCCTGACATCCTTGGAGAGCTCTTTGGTCTTGGCCATGGTGGAGAGTTTGTAATCTGATTAATTGCTTCTGTGGAAAGGTGTCTTTTATACAGGTAACAAGTTGAGATTAGGAGCACTCCTTTTAAAAGTGTGCTCCTAATCTCAGCTCGTTACCTGTATAAAAGACACCTGGGAGCCAGAAATATTTCTGATTGAGAGGGGGTCAAATACTTATTTCCCTCATTAAAATGCAAATCAATTTATAACATTTTTGACATGCGTTTTACTGGATTTTTGTGTTATTCTGTCTCTCACTGTTTAAATAAACCTACCATTAAGATTATAGACGGATCAATTCTTTGTCAGTGGGCAAACGTACAAAATCAGCAGAGGATCAAATACTTTTTTCCTTCACTGTAGCTCAATTTGAGAGTGGCTAAATTTATCCAGCCCCATCCCTCAGCTTTTCACCAAAACAGTAAGCACCCTTTGTTTCTAATGCTGATTGCAGCTATAAGCAACATCTTAGTCGTAAATTAATTCCTTATCTTAGAATATTGGAATCTTAGAACATCCCTGACCCACATGCAGGATGAGATGTGTGATGCGTTGGCGCTCCTTGTCTCCATATCCCAGACTGCAGTTGAAAGCGGACACCGGATTCCTTCCAGGAGTGGCTCCCTGCAGTCAAGAGTGTCTGAGCAGCATGCGTTTATGAACACAGTGGGTCCGTCCCACACTTAAAACGTCAGGCACACACACTTTAGTCAGACATAGACACCAGGTACAATGTTTCCCCAAACCACGGATCTGAAATCATCGGTGCCTACGCCAAACTATTATTTAACATGAGTCAAACTGATCTGACAATGGTTTCAGACCCTAGGCCCTCTAGCCAATCCTTTCCTCTCTTCACTGTCCTCAGATCAGTGCTTGGTGCAAACACTTACAATGACTGATCAAATCAAATTTTATTGGTCACATACACGTGTTTAGCAGATGTTATTGCAAGTGTAGTGAAATGCTTGTGTTGCTAGCGGCTCCCTCTGCTGTTTTGGGAAGTCCACGATCAGCTCCTTTGTTTTGTTGACACTCCTCCTTGTAAGCTGTCTCGTCATTGTTGGTAATCAAGCCTACTACTGTTGTGTCGCCTGCAAACTTCATGATTGAGTTCAAGGCGTGCAGGAGGGGGCTGAGCACGCACCCTTGTGGGGCCCCAGTGTTGAGGATGAAGGGGAGGTGTTGTTTCCTACCTTCACCACCTGGGGCGGCCTGTCAGGAAGTCCTTGACCCAGTTGCACAGGGCGGGGTTCAGACCCAGAGCTTAACGATGAGCTTGGAGGGTACTATGGTGTTGATTGCTGAGCTATGGAGCTATACTATGGTGTTGAATGCTGAATAGCATTCTTACATAGGTATTCCACTTGTCCAGATGGGACAGGGCAGTGTGCAGTACAATGGCTATTGCAAATTGAAGTGGGTTTTTGTTGACAAGTAAGGTGGAGGTGATATGATCCTTGACTAGTCTCTCAAAGATCTTCATGATAACAGAAGTGAGTGCTATGGGGCGATAGTTGTTTAGTTCAGTTACCTTTGCTTTCTTGGGTACAGGAACAATGGTGGCGATCTTGAAGCATGTGGGGACAGCAGATTGACATAGGGAGAGATTGAATATGTCCGCAAACACTCCAGCAAGCTGGTCTGCGCATGCTCTGAGGACGCGGCTCGGGATGCCGTCTGGGCCAGCAACCTTGCTAGGGTTAACACGTTTTAAATGTTCTACTCACGTCAGAGGAGGAGGGTAGCGGGCTGCGTCGTTGGCACTGTGTCATCCTCAAAGCGGGCGAAGAAGGTGTTTAGCTTGTCCGGCAGAAAGACATTGGTGTCCGCGATGTGGTAGTTTTTATTTTTTTGTAGTCTGTGACTGTCTCTAGGCTCTGCCACATACGTGGCCGTTGAATTGCGACTCCACTTTGTGTTCATTGTTTGAAGTTGGTTTAATTTGAGTGTATCTAATTTGTAAACATTTCAACTGTATTAATTAATAACTATTTTCATGTCCACAAAAAATGAACACCCATCAAAATAAAGTTTTATTTCTTCTCTTTTTTGTGATGTAACCGTCGAGATGATGCAATAAATCTCAGACTAAGCTTTAGCGTTCTTATAGATGAAAGAGCCCATTTCCGGTTTGTGTTTGACAGGTCATTACAAACATTTCTGCAGTTGTAACATTAATGGGAAAAAACGACAGGCACATTCAAGAGTATGAAAGAGTCACATGAGTAATTTTGCACCCCTCGAACACAGGAAATTGATGGCTGAAAAAGACAGATCCTCAGATGGGCAGGGCATGTCTGTTGCTTGACACACTTCACGAGTGGTTTATACTTCAAGGTCATACATATACCTAACCTTGTGAAAGAAATTCATGCAAAATAGAAAGGTACAAAATCCCCTAGAATAGATTGTTGTTTTATACACACGTATACTCTGATTGTGTGTATCTGTCTTTTTGACCAGCCGACTGTGGTGGCATCTGGGTTGCAGGATGTGGGGCTAAGCCCTTGCCCCTTCCTCCCCCTCTCCATACATACACATACAAACATAACACACACCCACACACACACACAAACTCTCCTTACTGGGCTATAAGCTGGCACACTTGGGCATGCAGGCTGCAGCTGGCACCACGGGCTGGAGCAAAGCAGGGCACCCAGCCATGGTGCGCTGGCTGGCTAAATTGGATGAGGGGCTTGGCCATTACAGGAGCTTCCCCTAGGGACTGCGGCATAGCCTGTCCCCCACACTCTGCTGCCTGAGGTAGGCACCGACATGGCACGGAGTGTAAACACTGGCGCAACAAAGAGATGGAAACAGTTTCATTTTCTGGGGAAACTGATTATTTTAAGGTTATGTGTGTGCATGCATGCATGCTTGTGAGGTGGGAAAACAAATCTGTGATTTTTTATAATATAAAATATTATACTGAACAAAAATATAAACGCAATATTCAACAATTTCAACGATTTAACTGCTTTACAGTTCATATAAGGAAATTAGTCATTTGAAACAAATTCATTAGGGCAGGGGCAGTGGTGCAGCTATGGGTGGGCCTGGCCCAACCACTGGGGAGCCAGGTCCAACCAATCAGAATAGGGTTTTCCTCACAAAAGGGCTTTATTACAGGCAGAAATACTCCTCCGTTTAATCAGCTGTCGGGGTGGCTGTCTCACGATCCCGCAGGTGAAGAAACCAGATGTGGAGGTCCTGGTTTAGTGTGGTTACACATGGTCTGCGGTTGTGAGGCTGGACGTACTGCCAAATTCTCTAAAACAATGTTGGAGATAGCTTATGGTAGAGAAATTAACATTAAATTCTCTAGCAACAACTCTGGTGGACATTCGTGCAGGCAGCATAACCATTGCACGCTCCCTCAAAACATGAGACATCTGTGAAATTGTGTTGTGTTACAAAACTGCACATTTTAGTGGCCCTTTATTGTCCCCAGCACAAGCTGCACCTGTGTAATGATTATGTGCCACAACTGTCAGGTAGATGGATTGTCTTGACAAAGGAGAAATGCTCACAAACAGGGATGTAAACAAATGTGTGCAATTCTTTTTGAGAGAAATACACTTTTTGTGCTTTTGAAAAATGTCTGGGATCTTTTATTTCAGCTCATGGAACA
This sequence comes from Oncorhynchus masou masou, assembly GCF_036934945.1. Lineage (NCBI taxonomy): Eukaryota > Metazoa > Chordata > Actinopteri > Salmoniformes > Salmonidae > Oncorhynchus > Oncorhynchus masou. The sequence continues at coordinate 15,004,332 of NC_088230.1, read as the reverse complement.
TGAAATCAACACTTTCAATATATTATTAATTATTATATTATCCAATATAACATAGAAAAGGGAATTCCCTTTAGGGTTGAATCTCCGTGCTACTATGGGGCTCACTGCAGTACATCAACCTTCTAAAATGCAAATCTCACTTGTTTCCTCTGTGGTCATGATTTGAGTGGGTTTCTCCAAATTGGTACAACTACAGTCGTGGCCAATAGTTTTGAGAATGACACAAATATTAATTTTCACAGTCTGCTGCCTCAGTTTGTATGATAGCAATTTGCATATGCTCCAGAATGTAATGAAGAGTGATCAGATGAATTGCAATGAATTGCAAAGTCCCTCTTTGCCATGCAAATGAACTGAATCCCCCAAAAACATTTCCACTGCATTTCAGCCCTGCCACAAAAGGACCAGCTGACATGTCAGTGATTATCTCGTTAACACAGGCGTGAGTGTTGACGAGGACAAGGCTGTAGGTCATGCTGATTGAGTTCGAATAACACTGGAATCTTCAAAAGGAGGGTGGTGCTTGGAATCATTGTTCTTCCTCTGTCAACCATGGTTACCTGCAAAGAAACACGCACCGTCATCATTGCTTTGCACAAAAAGGGCTTCACAGGCAAGGATATTGCTGCCAGTAAGATTGAACCTAAATCAACCATTTATCGGATCATCAAGAAATTCAAGGAAAGCGGTTCAACTGTTGTGAAGAAGGCTTCAGGGCACCCAAGAAAGTCCAGCAAGCTCCAGGACCGTCTTCTGAAGTTGATTCAGCTGCGGGATCGGGGCACCAACACTACAGAGCTTGATCAGGAATGGCAGCAGGCAGGTGTGAGTGCATCTGCACGCACAGTGATGCGAAGTCTTTTGAAGGATGGCCTGGTGTCAAGAAGGGCAGCAAAGAAGCCACTTCTCTCCAGGAAAAACATCAGGGACAGACTGATATTCTGCAAAAGGTACAGGGATTGGACTGCTGAGGACTGGGGTAAAGTCATTTTCTCTGATGAATCCCCTTTCCGATTGTTTGGGGCATCTGGAAAAAAGCTTGTCCGGAGAAGACAGGGTGAGCGCTACCATCAGTCCTGTGTCATGCCAACAGTAAAGCATCCTGAGACCATTCATGTATGGGGTTGCTTCTCAGCCAAGGGAGTGGGCTCACTCACAATTTTGCCTAAGAACACAGCCATGAATATAGAATGGTACCAACACATCCTCCGAGAGCAACTTCTTCCAACCATCCAGGAACAGTTTGGTGACGAACAATGCCTAACAATGATAACTAAGTGGCTCTGGGAACAAAACATCGATATTTTGGGTCCATGGCCAGGAAACTCCCCAGACCTTAATCCCATTGAGAATTTGTGGGCCATCCTCAAGAGGCGGGTGGACAAACAAAAACCCACAAATCCTGACAAACTCCAAGCATTGATTATGCAATAATGGGCTGCCATCAGTCAGGATTTGGCCCAGAAGTTAATTGACAGCATGCCAGGGCAGATTGCAAAGGTCTTGAAAAAGAAGGGTCAACACTGCAAATATTGACTCTTTGCATCAACTTCATGTAATTGTCAATAAAAGCCTTTGACACTCGTGAAATGCTTGTAATTATACTTAGTAGTATATTTACAAGCATCTTAGTAGTAACATACTCCATCTGACAAAAATATATAAAGACACTGAAGCAGCAAACTTTGTGGAATTTAATATTTGTGTCATTCTCAAAACTTTTGGCCACGACTGTAGGTACAATGACCATGTCAACACCAATAACTTTACATACTGTATCCAACAGAATTTCAGCATGTAAAGTTATAACTGCAGTTTGTCAGCCATTTTGTATTGGCAAAAGAACACCCCTGTTAGTGACCACTAGAAGGGGCAGGCCAGAGATCACATATGTGGATCAGCTCAGGAGAGACACAGGACTGGAGGAGGAGGAGTGTCTTCAGGGCCGGCCCTAACCTTTCAGGGGCCCTCTTGGTCAGTGGTCCCCTAGCGGTCGCAGGGCCCTAAGTGACAATTATGTTGCTTATTGGCAGGGCCGGTTAGCAGCACTGTAATCTCAATGGAGGACAGGCATCTCTGGAGGATTCCCTTTTCATCCCGCTGACCCCAGATGACCAGATGATGATGATCCAATCAAGATTCCAGGCCAACTTTGTGATTCATCAACCTGGAACTTGGAATTTCGAAAACATGCGTACCTCTATAAGCAAGCTCCAGACCATGTGTATCTACAAACTATTCTACTTTGTATCTTTAAGAGTGCAATTTCATTGAGCCCTGCAATCTTGTTACGTTTTGAATCAACTCAAGAGTGAACAAATCCTCCACCTTGAACTCAACACAAGCCTGAATTTCACATGCTCTCAACCAATCAAATCATGTTCATCAAGACATTGTAATATCATATTAATAATCTGTTCAAAGAGTGTCCCGCTGAAGTTCTGAATATGTTGCTGTAATATTACTGAAACGTTTCAAAATTGATCAAACAGACTACTCTCCTTTTTTTATACCTTTATTTAACCAGGCAAGTCAGTTAAGAACAAATACTTATTTTCAATGACGGCCTAGGAACAGTGGGTTAACTGCCTGTTCAGGGGCAGAACGGCAGATTTGTACTTTGTCAGCTTGGGGGTTTGAACTTGCAACCTTCTGGTTACTAGTCCAACGCTCTAACCACTAGGCTACCCCACTACTCTTCTTTGTCTACCAGTAACTGCAAATTGTCTGCAGGGTATAACCCAAAATAACAAACTCACTGTCGTTTTATAAATATTTATTTTAAATTGATGGACATGAGTCATCGTTATGTTTCATTTGTAGCTCTTGAGGCTTGATTAAAAACAAAAAGAGTGGAAGAATCGAAGAGGGTTGAGCACATGCTGCAACAGGTAGCACCACCACCTTGGGTTATGGTGAAGTTTGGACCTGCAGCATAGGTAAAATCAACTTACATACCATACATACCCACATTCCTGGCAGAATCCAAAGCCAAAACGTCTCAGTACATTTCCACTTGTAACTCCATGTTGCTGTGGTTTTTACCACAGTTGAACGCTATGGCACAAAAGATCCATTATCATAAGGAATTCTGTGCAATATTCTGACATTGGCTGTGTCATGCCTGGGTATGAAATTAAGTAAATGTGCAGACATGTGCCAATGAGAATGCAGTAGGCTTTAACTGGCAATGTACTTCGACTGAATTCCACCAGTCATTAGACCGTAAGTCTTTCAAGGTTGACATGTTGACACACCTGAATGATTCAAGAATTATCACTTTTCAGATCTAGAATGCACATTTTTCCATCTTATTGCCAGTGGACTGCACTTACTTGATGTGTGCCCAGGTCTGTGCATAGGGGAAACTTCACCCCATAGCCTAATTATTTGACACACGAGTCAAGGCATCTTCATGACGTCAGAAATATTTTTGGCTCCTTTCTAATCATAAAGTAATACTTCACTCTGGATAAAAACAAATTCAAAGCATTCAAATGTATTAAGCTGTGTGGGTGTGTTTGGGCATGCAGGTTCTCCACTCCTGGCACTTTGATTGTGAAGACATGTCAGGCCAGGTGTTGCACAGTTGTTTTTCTGCGGCAAGTTCCTCTTTGCCCATTTTTGGTAGTGTGTGTGTGCGTGGGTGGGTGATTCTGTGTGTGATAGCTACAGTGAGCTCCAAAACTATTGGGACATTGGTTTTGCCTCTGTACTCCAGCACTTTGGATTTGAAATTATGAGGTTAAAGTGCAGAGTGTCAGCTTTAATTTGAGGATATTTTCATAATTTTCATTGAACCGTTTAGAAATTACAGCACTTTTTGTAGACAGTTCCCCCCCCCCCCCCCCCCATTTAGGGGATCAGAATTGACAACCTCTGCATCATCAAAACAGTTGCTTTGTGAGATATTAAAGTTCACAGTTCGCCCTTGTTATGTAAATGCCAGCTGAAAAGTACCAGTGGCCTGGAATTGGCCCCAAGTCAGAGCATGTCTGCCGGAACCATGTCCCAGTGAGACATGGTGCTGGCTCGTGTAGATGGAAACAGAAAATTCTGAGCCTTCTGGGTAAAACACCGGGGTAAATCGTAGATGGAACCTCGACATTAGGGAAATAATTAAGCATTTTAACAGTGGTAAACTTGTCTGGTATTGGACACAAGTGTATCTTGTTCCCAAGCACAGTGAGGAAGATGGTTCGGGAAGCAAAGAAAAAAATCCAACGGTTGGATAACTTGTCTCCAAATCTATAATAAGACGCCAACTCCATGCCAATAGGCTCTTTTGAAGGGTTATCAGAAAAAACTTTATTGAGAGCAACCAACAAATAGGCGATTCCATGCCATGACAGCCTGAAAATATTTTTGGTACCTCAGATTGTTCTGGCAATTCTCACATAGAAACTTATTTGGGGGGAACATGCTTTTTACTCCTTATATTGTGCTCTAACATATGGAGTATGTCACTCTTAACCGCTAGGCTACCTGCCGCCCATGAATTATTGCTTTCTCTAGTGGCTACCCTCAACAGCTCAGGGAACCTGGGCACCTGGAACATGCTAATTCTAATAAAGTCAACACTTGCTACAGTGGTCTGGAGGCCTGGAGTAGCACACTAGTATCTGTGCCCCCCTATCTGGCCAGGCAGAGCCCAGCTGCTGTGTCTGAAGGGCTGGGTGGGTCTGCCTTGGTGTCTGAAGACATAGTGAGGAGGACGTGGAGGGCCACTTGGGCACTGGAGGACACCACAAAGGAGCAGCTGGGTAGATCACCTGGTATGTGTGGCAATTTTGGGGGAAGGTACGGGGAGGACAGGTTTCCCTGATGCCACTGTCCTCATCTGAGGATGAACCGGAGTGGTAGTGAGATGTCACCCTCCACTGCGCTGTTCACCTTCTTTGTCACATCCTCATCACCAAAGAAACTGGCTACCGTGAAAGCATGGTTCTTCTCTCCATTCCTGCAGCACACCTCCCCTGGGTCCACCCACGGAGTGAGTTTTCTGGGCAGGCCACGGTTTTCTGGGCAGGCCACGGTCCTTGTACTGAAACCCACTCTCCTGACAGGCCTGCAGCAGCTCTGGATACTCCTCTGCAACCTGTTCAGCCGAATACACCTGAAGGCCTGTCCTTTGCTGGGGTAGTCAGGGTACCAAGGCCCCCTGAACTTCTCCTCCTTGACAACAGTCAACCACTCCACAAACATGTCCACTTTCTTTATTTTATTATTTATTTATTTTACCCCCTTTTTTGTGGTATCCAGTTATTAGTAGTTACTGTCTTGTCTCATCGCTACAACTCCCGTACGGGCTCGGGAGAGACAAAGGTCGAGGGCCATGCGTCATCCGAAACACAACCCAACAAAGCCGCACTGCTTCTTAACACAGCACGCATTCAACCCGGAAGCCAGCCGCACCAATGTGTTGGAGGAAACACCGTACACCTAGCAACCTGGTCAGCGTGCACTGCGCCTGGCCCGCCACAGGAGTCGCTAGTGCACGATGACACAAGGATATCCCTACTGGCCAAACCTTCCCTAACCCGGACGACGCTAGGCCAATTGTGCATCGCCCCATGGACCTCCCGGTCGCGGCCGGCTGCGACAGAGCCTGGGCTCCAACCCAGAGTCTCTGGTGGAACAGCTAGCACTGCGATGCAATGCCTTAGACCACTGCGCCACCCGGGAGGCCAACATATCCACTTTCTGGGTCTCCAACTTTTTCACCTTTTTTATCAGTCTCTTCAGGAAAAACACCACTGCTGCAATCATACTCCATATTTCAGAACACAATGGATTACACAAGGAGTATCATGTACAGTTTATGGATTATAGTGTTTTACAGGAAGCATGTACAGTGCCTTGCGAAAGTATTCGGCCCCCTTGAACTTTGCAACCTTTTGCCACATTTCAGGCTTCAAACATAACGATATAAAACTGTATTTTTTTGTGAAGAATCAACAACAAGTGGGACACAATCATGAAGTGGAACGACATTTATTGGATATTTCAAACTTTTTTGACAAATCAAAAACTCAAAAATTGGGCGTGCAAAATTATTCAGCCCCTTTACTTTCAGTGCAGCAAACTCTCTCCAGAAGTTCAGTGAGGATCTCTGAATGATCCAATGTTGACCTAAATGACTAATGATGATAAATACAATCCACCTGTGTGTCAAGTCTGCGTATAAATGCACCTGCACTATGATAGTCTCAGAGGTCCGTTAAAAGCGCAGAGAGCATCATGAAGAACAAGGAACACACCAGGCAGGTCCGAGATACTGTTGTGAAGAAGTTTAAAGCCGGATTTGGATACAAAAAGATTTCCCAAGCTTTAAACATCCCAAGGAGCACTGTGCAAGCGATAATATTGAAATGAAAGGAGTATCAGACCACTGCAAATCTACCAAGACCTGGCCGTCCCTCTAAACTTTCAGCTCATACAAGGAGAAGACTGATCAGAGATGAAGCCAAGAGGCCCATGATCACTCTGGATGAACTGCAGAGATCTACAGCTGAGGTGGGAGACTCTGTCCATAGGACAACAATCAGTCGTATATTGCACAAATCTGGCCTTTATGGAAGAGTGGCAAGAAGAAAGCCATTTCTTAAAGATATCCATAAAAAGTGTTGTTTACAGTTTGCCACAAGCCACCTGGGAGACACACCAAACATGTGGAAGAAGGTGCTCTGGTCAGATGAAACCAAAATTGAACTTTTTGGCAACAATGCAAAACGTTATGTTTGGCGTAAAAGCAACACAGCTCATCACCCTGAACACACCATCTCCACTGTCAAACATGGTGGTGGCAGCATCATGGTTTGGGCCTGCTTTTCTTCAGCAGGGACAGGGAATATGGTTAAAATTGATGGGAAGATGGATGGAGCCAAATACAGGACCATTCTGGCAGAAAACCTGATGGAGTCTGCAAAAGACCTGAGACTGGGACGGAGATTTGTCTTCCAACAAGACAATGATCCAAAACATAAAGCAAAAACTACAATGGAATGGTTTAAAAAAATAAACATATCCAGGCGTTAGAATGGCCAAGTCAAAGTCCAGACCTGAATCCAATCGAGAATCTGTGGAAAGAACTGAAAACTGCTGTTCACAAATGCTCTCCATCCAACCTCACTGAGCTCGAGCTGTTTTGCAAGGAGGAATGGGAAAAAATTTCAGTCTCTCGATGTGCAAAACTGATAGAGACATACCCCAAGCGACTTACAGCTGTAATCGCAGCAAAAGGTGGCGCTACAAAGTATTAACTTAAGGGGGCTGAATAATTTTGCACGCCCAATTTTTCAGTTTTTGATTTGTTCAAAAAGTTAGAAATATCCAATAAATGTCGTTCCACTTCATGATTGTGTCCCACTTGTTGTTGATTCTTCACAAAAAAAATACAGTTTTATATCTTTATGTTTGAAGCCTGAAATGTGGCAAAAGGTCGCAAAGTTCAAGGGGGCCGAATACTTTCGCAAGGCACTGTATAGGTCTAAAAAGGACCTAAAATGGCAACTTTCATCATGATGAAATAAAAAAGTGATACAAATGTAGAAAGCATGTCAAACATCCTTCTTTCCAATTAAGTTCCTATGTGAGAATTGGCAGAACAATCTGAGATAACCAAAATATTTTTGGGGCTGTCCTGGCGTGGAATCGCCAAAATGTAGGGGCCTCATATATCAAACGTGCGTGCCCACAAAAAAGGCTCTAAATCTTGCATGCTCCAATCTTTCATGCTCTTCCTCAATGATTGATATTTATAATTCTGAACTTGATGGAATGTGTGTGTATCTAGGCGTACAACTCAGACCATGTGTACGGCACAACTTCTAGTGGTTGATCAATTCTATTGCAAGCAAATATTGTTATTTTGGGGGATGGAAGTGTTTGATGCACAGGAATTCTAATAATGGGGGGCTAATAAAAATATTAAAATGTAGGTCTAATGAAAAAAACGATGCATTTGACGTTGGTAAGGAGATCTCATAGTCGCATGTCGTCTAATAGATTTAGTTTACTTTAATTATATAGGTTGAAATCGTAATTATAACGTAATCATATGTCTCTCCTTTCCTGACATGACTGGTTCATTCCCGCTACACAAAAAAATATTATCCTAACATCGCTCATTCAATAGCCAAGCATAATCGAAGGTAAATAGACCGGTAGGTAGCCTATTTAAAATATTTCACAGTATTGACAGTGCCGATTTTAGCATGAAAATCTTGATGGGGCAAACTCAAAAAAATAAATGTTGATGTATGCAAGCAAAGCCACTACACAACACAAACTGAAACAATACATTAATTGCACTATAACGGTGACAAAATGTGCCCCACAAACTGTTAAGGCCAACATAAATCTGTCCCAACTGCAGAGCTTTCTTTTCAGCACCATGGAGTGAATCCTTACCACTGCTACACCTGGCTATCAGCGGAGCCTTGTCTGGCAGCGACACAGTTCATTCAGCCTCCTTTACTGCCTTTAAAAAAGACATAGCTGATATGGCTGACTTGCTTAAACAAATGTGGTTTCTACTGACAATTGGGATGTACAAACTATGGCATAAGGAGACGACGAGTGGATAAGTGTCAATCCGTAATTTTGATTAAGACAATTATGAGCTAGCTAGGAAGACCTAGTCAATATAACTATTTGTTCAGCACTTTTTAAATGTTCAGCGACAGAATTCAGAACATTTTACAGTATTCTACCTGTACACCAAGTCAGAACCATAGGATAAATAAAGGGGACATATAAGCAGACAATGACAGCTCTTAAAATATTTGATGATTACATTTCTCTAAACATGTATAGTCTATATGTGCACCACCAAGTCAGAACAGTAGGCTAAGTTATGAGGGGGAAAGGGACCAAATTATTTGGGCTACTAACAGCTTACTACACAACATACACTTATTATTACTTTTTTAGCTACAGTATACATATCTCTGTGGCATGTTACATCATTTATGCAGTAGCATACAATACATTTTTAGACTCGTTGTGCTGTGCTCACTTGAACAGGAAGGTGGTGCGGCTGTCCTTCTTGTGGGCAAATTTTGTCATCAAACTTTGTCATCAAAGTCTGGCGTTCTCTGGATATATGTTGCTTTCAAGACAACTGGAAACTCTGGAGAGAAAAAAACAGGGTTGAATCATGACGTCAGTGATCTTCAGGTCAGAGGTCTAGAAAGAGGTCCGAGTTCCCGACTTGGAATTCCAAGTTGGATGACTGTTCAAAAAGTATTTTCCTAGTGAATTCACTGAAGTCTGAGATATTCAGGTGTTTGAATGCGGCAGAAGTCATGCTGGATCCTTTTCTGGCCCATGGTTTTGAATGTTTATCCTTTTATGCTTGGAAAGAGACCCTTAAACCCAGACATGGACCACAAACCCACTCCACTGAATAGCACACTAGTGATTGCTTTGCAATGCTTGCAGTTAACCATGGATTCCTTCCAAACCACTCACTGTTGAATATGCGATTTCCAACTTGTTGTGTAATGTTTATGTTCAATGGCCGAAGCTCATCGATACATTTTATCTATAAATTCTCTTCATATGACAAGGATTGAAAATGATTTGCCAGTAGATTCTCGACTTGATTCATGATTATGACTGCTTGTCTAGCTTGATAGCTAAGATTTTGAAAGTATGATGTTGACATGATCAGTCCAATCAAGGCTACGCTAGATATAAAGTGAGTTGACGTCATTTTATCTATGGCCAATGACCTTGAGCCTTCTTGGATGGGCACTTGTAATGTAACTCTATTGCAGCACCCAGAGGGCTTGAATTTGAGCTCTCTCGATAGATTTTGCAGTGACGTAGTGTCTCCATTAGTTACAGAACACTGAGCCAATTACGGCGCAACTAGAGAACATTACCAACACCTACACTCCGTATTTTCCACTGACTGCCTCTGACTGCCTCTACACCACAGACAGCACTGAGTTAGGTTGAAACACCTGCATTTTGGAGTTTCCTTACTCAAGAAAGAGGCTTTATTAACTCAATTATATATACTTTTTACTGTTTGCGAACTGCTATTTGACACGTATTGAGGCCAAAATAACATGCAAAACAGGCAACAACAATATATACAGTGCCTTCAGATAGTATTCAGACCCCTTCACTTTTTTCCACATTTTGTCATGTTACAGCCTTATTCTAAAATGTATAAAATTGTTTTTTCCCCTCATAAATCTACACACAATACCCCATAATGACAATGCAGAAACAGGTTTTTAAAAATGTTTGCTAATTTAATTGAAATATTTTGATTTTCTTTTTAAAACATCACATTTACATACGTATTCAGGCCAAACTGAGCAATCGGGGGAGAAGGGCCTTGATCAGGGAGGTGACCAAGAACCCGATGGTCACTCTGACAGAGCTCTAGAGTTCTAAGAAGAGTCTTGGTGGTTCCAAACTTCTTCCATTTAAGAATGAAGGAGGCCACTGTGTTCTTGGGGACCTTCAATGCTGCAGAAATGTTTTGGTACCCTTACCCAGATCTGTGCCTCGTCACAATCCTGTCTCGGAGCTCTACGGGCAATTCCTTTGACCTCATGGCTTGGTTTTTCCTCTGACATGCACTGTCAACTGTGGCACCTTATATAGACAGGTTTGTGCCTTTCCAAATCATGTCCAATCAATTGAATTTACCACAGGTAGACTACAATCAAGTTGTAGAAAAATCTCAAGGATGATCAATGGAACAGGAGACAACTGAGCTCAAATTCAGGTCTCATAGCAAAGGGTCTGAATAATTATGTAAATAAGGTATTTCTGTTTTTATTGTTGAATACATTTGCAAAATGTTTTCTAAAAACCTGTTGTTGCTTTGTTATTATAGGATATTGTGTATAGATTGCTGAGGATTTTTTTATTTAATCAATTTTAGAATAATGCTGTACCGCAACAAAATGTGGAAAAACTCAAGGGGTCGAATACTTTCCGAAGGCACTGTATATAAACAGTTGAAGTCGGAAGTTTACATACACTTAGGTTAGAGTCATTAAAACTCGTTTTTCAACCTCTCCACAAATTTCTTGTTAACAAACTATAGTTCTTGCAAGTCGGTTAGGACATCTACTTCGTGCATGACACGAGTCATTTTTCCAACAATTGTTTACAAACAGATTATTTCACTTATAATTCACTGCATCACAATTCCAGTTGGTCATAAGTTAACATACATTAAGTTGACTGTGCCTTTAAACAGCTTGGAAAATTCCAGAAAATTATGTCATGGCTTTAGAAGCTTCTGATTGGCTAATTGACATAATTTGAGTAAATTGGAGGTGTACCTGTGGATGCCTTTCAAGGCCTACCTTCAAACTCAGTGCCTCTTTGCTTGACATCATGGGAAAATCAAAAGATATCAGCCAAGACCTTACTAAAATAATTGTAGAAGTCCACAGGTCTGGTTCATCCTTGGGAGCAATTTCCAAACACCTGAAGGTACCATGTTCATCTGTACAAACAATAGTACGCAAGTATAAACACCATGGACCACACAGCCGTCATACCGCTCAGGACATGTTCTGTCTCCTCGAGATTAACCTACTTTGGTGCGAAAAGTGCAAATCAATCCCAGAACAACAGCAAAGGAAAATGCTGGAGGAAACGGGTACAAAAGTATCTATATCCACAGTAAAATGAGTCCTATATCAACATAACCTGAAAGGCTGCTCAGAAAAGAAGAAGCCACTGCTCCAAAACGGCCATAAAAAAAACAGACTACGGTTTGCAACTGCACATGGGGACAAAGACAGGGAATTTTTACTCGGCTTTAAATGTCAGGAATTGTGAAAACAGAGTTTAAATGTAGTTGGCTAAGGTGTATGTAAACCTCCGACTTCAAGTGTATTATAATTGTTTTGCTAAACATGTGGGGCTCAGAACAGGTGGGGCCACCTGCCCTGAATGATGGGCTGCCACTGAGTATTGGTAGGCTACGGTATTGCTGTCTGATAATAGCTGAATGGAAGCCGTTTTCCTGGTGGGGTTTACGAGCGCACAAATATAGTATGGCTCTGATTTATCAATGAAAACATGCGTATATGTTGTGCGCAACAGTTTGATAAGTCCCAATAATTTGTTTTGCACATGTAGGGCAGAATTTACTAAGAAATGTACGCACAGTTGATAAATGAGGCCCCTGGAGTTTGATAAATGGCATTGACACTTGGATTGGAACCAGTGCTATGGTCAGATGTGTTATAGGCTTTGCAGTGTTGCTCGATTTTGTTTTCGAAGTCGGTTCTGTTTGGATGTGGCTTGCCCTGAATGGATTCATACTTGTTGGACAGGATGTGTGTCACTTGTCGCCTCATTAGTCAGTCGTTGGTTTCACCTGTGCTAGCACAGGTGATATTTACGTATGAACGACTGGCCCAATGCTCCAGTTGGCATCAGTAGTGGTGCGTGGGTAAAATCAGTGGGCAAGCCAAGCAAGTAAAACAAAGCCATATCACAACCTACATGTATGTTGTGATGATTGTGTTGTTTGCTCTATAACCCATTTATTCATACGCCACGGTGAAATACAATATGGCCGAGACAACAAAAAGACAACAGTCACACAGTGGCAGAAGAAATGGAACTACTCATACGTTTGTTTCATCACAAAACCGGAGAACAACATCTGTCAGGTAAAGTCCACAAAACAAATATTGTTTCTAACAAAGAGTTACATGGGCCTCCTGACTGGTGCAGTGGTCTATTGCAGTGCCAGCTGTGCCACTAGAGATTCTGGGTTCGAGTCCAGGCTCTGTCACAGCCGACCGTGACCGGGAGACCAATGAGGCGGCTCATAATTGGCCCAGCATTGTCCGGGCTAGGTGAGGGTTTGGCTGGCAGGGATGTCCTTGTCCCATCGTGCACGAGCAACTCCTGTGGCAGGCCGGAAGCAATGCACGCTGACACGGTAGCCAGGTGTACGGTGTTTCCTCTGGCACATTGGTGCGGCTGGCTTCCGGGTTAAGTGGGTATTTTGTCAAGAAGCAGTGCGGCTTGGTTGTGTTTCGGAGTACACATGGCTCTCAACCTTCGCCTCTCTCGAGTCCGTACGGGAGTTGCAGCGATGAAACAAGACTGTAATTACCAATTGGATATCAAGAAAAAGGGCAAAAAAAAGAGTTATATGACCTGCAAGCAAGTTAATAAGGTTTTCGACAGTTTACTAAACAACTATTTATTTAGAACCACAGAACTATTGATTTAGAACCACAGGTCATTGTTGATAAATATCATGTGGCTGTCCATGGTACCGATTTCTGTCTGTTTGTGTGTATGTGTGTGTGTGTGTGTGTTCACGCCAGTAAGTAAAACATTTTTTGGGACTCATCCTACTTGTAGACTAGTTGAAAGTCAATGCCGTCCTCCTCTCCTTCATGTTGGCAAAATAGTCCTTGGCTCTGTCATACAGTACGCTTTTAATGTTTGTTGTCAAAGACTACCGAGCTAAAATGCATGCTAGCCTAACTTCCTTGCATGGGCAACAATGAACCAGCTAAGTTAGCTAGCTAGTTAACGTGAGCCTGCTAGGCAACATCTCAGGCCAGTGACACAATATATTAACTTATGATTAGATCAGAATCACCATCATAATCATTTACCTGAACAGAGAATTAAGTAGAAACCACAAATCCAAATCTCCATCTCCATCCATGGCTTAGTAAAGGGCCGATTTAGCAAGCTAGCTACTGCAGGACAGATCTGTGACAGGCAAGGACAGCGCCAGCTGTGTGTGTTTTGGGGAGATGGATTGATAGAACGAAAGTCTGTGATACAGACAAGGACAGTGATGCTGTGGGTGTGTATATGTTTGTGTGCATGACAGAGAGATAAGAGTTCAGCATGTGGAGTCTGTGACACAGGTATAGGGACAGTGCAGTGCTTACAGTATGGCAAGAATGCGTGTGGTTGTGTTTAATATTGGGTGTATCGTGTATCTCTGTGTCTGCCTGTGTGACGCTGTGAGTCCCTGTCAAATGAAAGTGTGTAATGCACAAGAATCCTCACTTGTGTGTGAGAGATAGAGAAAGAGGGAGTGTCTGTGTGAGAGAGAGAATTCTGTGCTGTGCACGCGTATGTTTATTCTCTCTGCATGTTTGAGTATGTCAGTGTGAGCAAGCTCAAGTGGTGGCGGTATGCGCTGGTGCAACCTGATGCCATCCCACCCATGTGATATGCAAGGTCATTTTCTACCTACCTCTCTGTAGTTGACTGAGGCTGAGCATGGAAAAGCCATAGCAAAAGCCATACAACATGTTGTTGATCTTCTATATCTCTCATTCTCCAATATAAAGCTAGGGTTTAAGAGAACCTTTTCGAAACATTTCACTAATGTTTTCAGAATTCCAGAGGGGACATTCAACATTGAAATTAATTTCCTCATTTCCAGAATATAATGGACAATTTTCCAAAAGAATTATAGGCAAATAAAACAATTATGAAGAGAATTTCAATTCAATCCCTGAGTAGACTGAATAGAACAATGGTTAGTACTGTATTTCTAAATTCTGTAAAAGTGGGTTGTTCTGAACACTTTCCCCTCCTCATGTCCTCTGCTCCTTGATTAGTAATCTGACAGCACATGACCAGAAGAAGCAATGTTTTGGAATCCTGTCCAATCTTTAAAAAATCTGTGGAAATTAAGAAAAGGGCATGGATAAAGGCCATTTCAAAGGATTAAGAGTCCTTTTTTCTCTAGCCTGTCTATAAAGTGCAACAGCCTACCCCATCTAAATTAGGGGATAAGGATATGTGGTCAGTGGTGGTCTAGCAGTTAGTAACACTGCCCCCCAGTGCACACATGTACCATGTTGATGTGGGTACGAATCTTTGACACTGTCAGTCTCCTGTCTTTCCTGTCCCGCTTACTGACTGTCCTGTGTCCTACCAATGAAAGCTTGAGACAAATAACAGAGGAGTACAAACAAATTGGTCACCCCACCAAATGTTTGGGTTAAACAGTTGAGGGATGGGTCTGGAGAAATGTAACCACTCTGATCGGGATTTGGACAAGGCGTCATTTAAAGGTATTTTCAGATTGAGCCTACATCATGCTGCATTTCCGTGAATGTGGTCTTTGAGAACATGGGAACATTGGCTTTAAAACTTGCATTGCGGACAAAGCGCAATAGGATTGAATCCCGTCCCAGATAAGATATGCAGGGGCCATACTTGCAAACATAGAAACTATTTAAATTTAAACCGTTTCTCTGTCTCAAAATGCGCATCAGCCAATTGAAATAGTTTATTTACTTGCACGTGATAGAATGTTTACATGCAACTAATAATTTATTATTCAATGGATTTATTGCAGAAGGGCGATTGCAGCATTAGTAATGTAAACACCTTACTCGTAAGGTCATAATCGAAGTAATCATACACCGCATTCCAGCGGTGTGTTTCATCTGCTGCATGTGCCAGCACCTTTAGCGCAAGCCTCCCTCTTATGCGCAAATTACAATAAAATTTAAAGTATGCATCTTAGAAATAGTTATATGTATGAACTCAGAATAAAATAGTCTTCATAAAAATAGCAGGGCCACTGTGGTAGAAGAATATTCTGCATTTATCAAAAAATCCCATCAAGTAGCCTGATTTCAGATGTGTCCATCTATTTAATCTGGATTATAAGGGAATCGTTTTTTTTGTTGCAAATCATGTAAATGTTTAAACAAACTATTATATTAATCTGACTATCTACAATTATCGTATCATTGTAACCAGTGGCGGAACTAGAGTTTTATAGTCTGTGTCTCTACCTCAGAACTGCAGCTCAATTTCTTTCTCACGCACACACACACACACACACACACACACACACACACACACACACACACACACACACACACACACACACACACACACACACACACACAGTACTGTACTCACATAGTGGAGAGACTTGGGTTACTCTGTTTTCATGAATATATAATCTGGGTCTATAAGTGTTGAACATCCAAAATATTTCAGAAAATACAGCTCAAGCAACAAGTAGATAAGATAGCATTTGTGGGTTACATAAATTGCATAGTTTATTTACAAAAAAGTTGTCACGCTCTGACCTTCGATATCTCTGTTTTCTTTATATTTTGGTTAGGTCAGGGTGTGACAAGGGTGGGTATGCTAGTTTTTGTATTGTCTAGGGGTTTTGTATGTCTAGGATTTTTTGTAGGTCTAGGTAATATGAATGTCTATGGTGGCCTGATATGGTTCCCAATCAGAGGCAGCTGTTTATCGTTGTCTCTGATTGGGGATCATATTTAGGTAGCCATTTTCCCTTTTGTGTTTGTGGGTCCTTGTTCTATTTTTAGATGCCTGTCTGCACTACTCATATTAGCTTCACAGTTCGTTTTGTTATTTTGTTCAGTGTTCATTCTTAAATAAAGAAGAATGTACGCATACCATGCTGCACCTTGGTCTCCTTCGTACGACGAACGTGACAGAAGAACCCACCATAAAAAGACCAAGCCGCGTGCCCAGGAGGAGGAAGTATCCTGGACTTGGGAAGAGATTCTGGATGGGAAGGGATCCTGGACTTGGGAGGAAATCCTGGCAGGACAGGATCGCCTTTTTTGGCGGGAGTCGCCTAGGAGCATGAGAGGACAGCAACGACGTCAACGGAAACCCAGAGGCAGCCCCAACAATTTATTTTGGGGAGGCACACGGGTTGGTCGGCAAAGCTGAGGGGTGAGTCAGAGACTGTCAAGGAGTTATTGGACAGATTGGATTGAGAGTGAAGAGAGAGTGCTGTTGGTTTGACGAGGTATGCATGGCATTCGCCCTGAGGAGCATGTTAGCTGTCCGATGCCACCTGTGTCAGTTCCTCGTACTCGTCCTGAAAAGTATGTTAAAGTTCCGGAACAATTGATGCCGGCTATACACACCAGATCTCCAGTGTACCTTCACAACCCGGTGTGTCCTGTTCCTGCTCCTCGCACTCTTCCTCAAGTGCGCTTCCATAGTCCAGTACACCCTGTGCCTGTTCCTCGCACTGAGGTGCGTGTCATCAGCCCGGTGCCACCGGTACCTGTCCCACGCATCAGTTATCCAGTGAGCATCCACAGTCCAGTATGTCCTGTGCCACCTCTCTGCACTCGCCCCGAGGTGCGTGTCATCAGCCTGGTGCCACATGTACCGGTCCCATGCATCAGGTTTCCAGTGCGCCTCCACAGTCCAGTATGTCCTGTGCCTCCTCTCCGCACTTGCCCTGAGATGCGTGTCATCAGCCCGGTACCACCAGAGCCGGCACCACGCACCAGGCCTCCAGTGCACTCCAAAGTCCAGTACGTCCTGTTCCTGCTCCTCGCACTCGCCTTGAGGTGTGTCCCCAGCCCGGTACCACCAGTGCCGGAACCAGGCCTCCAGTGCGCCTCCGCAGTCCAGAGCTTCCGGCGACAGTACCCAGTCCAGAGCTTCCGGCGACAGTAGTCAGTCCAGAGCTTCCGGTGACAGTAGTCAGTCCAGAGCTTCCGGCGACAGTAGTCCCAGTCCAGAGCTTCCGGCGACAGTAGTCAGTCCAGAGCTTCTGCAACATGTTTCCAGAGTCCGGGACAGTCCAGAGCTTCCGACGACAGGCAGTCCAAAGTCCGGATCCCAGTCCAGATCTTCCGCGAAGTTCCCAGGCCAGATCTTCCAGCGACAGTTCCCAGGCCAGATCTTCCGGCGACAGTTCCCAGGCCAGATCTTCCGGCGACAGTTCCCAGTCCAGAGCTTCCGGCGACAGTTCCCAGTCCAGAGCTTCTGGCGACAGTTCCCAGTCCACCTCCGAAGACGGGCCACAGTCCGGATCCTCCAGCGAAGATCCCCGGTCCGGAGCCTCCAGCGACGATCCCCGGTCCGGAGCCTCCTGCGACGATCCCCGGTCCGGAGCCTCCTGCGATGATCCCCGGTCCGGAGCCTCCTGCGACGATCCCCGGTCCGGAGCCTCCTGCGATGATCCCCAGTCCGGGGCCTCCGGCGATGATCCACGGCCTGGTTCTACAAAGGCGGAGGGATCAGTGTAAAGAGGGGGGGCGGCGTCCAGAACCAGAGCCGCGACCGAGGGTAGATGCCCACCCAGACCCTCCAGTCCTTTTCTTCACCTATCCTCAAATTAATTACAATCAAATGCCGACTGCATTTTCTACCAAAATAATTATCTTCGATTATAGTCATAGCTGTGTATATCCCCCCCAAGCAGATACCTTGACGGCCCTGAAGAACTTCCCTGGACTCTATATAAACTGGAAACCATATATCCTAAGGCTGCATTTATTGTAATTGGGGATTTTAAAAAGCTAATCTGAGAACAAGCCTTCCTAAATTCTATCAGCATTAAGAATGCGCGACACGAATTGGTAGCATTCTGGAGCATTACTACTCTAACTTTCGCGATGCATGCAAAGCCCTCCCCTGGCCATGAGTACATTTTGTTGCTCCCAGCCTATAGACAGAAACTAAAACAGGAAACGCCCGTGCTCAGGTCTATCCAACTAACAATCGGACTCCACGCTTCAAGATTGCTTCGATCAAATGGACTGGGATAGCCTCAGACAACAACATTGATGTAAACGCTGACTCGGTGAGCAGGTTTATTAGCAAGTGCATTGGTGACGTTGTACCCAGTGTGACTATTTAAACCTTCCTTAACCAGAAACCGTAGATTGATGGCAGCATTCTTGCAAAACTGAAAGCGTGAACCATCGCTTTTAGTCATGGCAAGGCGACTGGAAACATGGCTGAATACAAACAGTGTAGTTATTCCCTCCGCATGCAATCAAATAGTCAGTATAGAGACAAACTAGAGTCGCAATTCAACGGCTCAAACACGAGACGTATATGACAAGGTCTACAGTCAATCACGGATTACAAAAAGAAAACCAGCCCCGTCACGGACATCGACATCTTGCTCCCAGACAAATTGAGGACAACACAGTGCCACTGACACGGCCCGCTACCAAAGCCTGTGTGCTCTCCTTCACCGTGGCCTCAAGTTCTGTGAGGTGGAAGAAATTCCAATGTTCTCTATGAAACTTCACTCTATCTCTATACTGTGTGGCCATGAGGCATGGTCTTCCCTAGGAATTTACAACCTCACTCTGACCACAGCAGTCTGGTTGTAGAGTGTGGGGGATGGTGCTCGCTGTACCCAAAGAGGGCAACCTCATGACAGTGGGTTTTAAACAGTTTTAAAGCTGAAAAGCTTCTCTCGCAAGAAGCACTGCTGACTGATGTCAGAAATCTTACAAAGTCGAAATAGCTCATGGAAGACCTCTTTATGAGGTTCTAGAAACACAACAGAATCAACTTTTCTCTCTCCTATCAAGAAGCCACTTGGTTTGAAGAGCCTCATGTTTGAGGTTCTCTAAATCTGACTCAAAGGTCTGAGCAAAGGCAAACATAGGCTCCTCATTTAAGAATGTTGTACTCTTTGGGTTTAGAGACTTGCATTATCTCACAATTCTTCTTTGAAAAACATCTCCTGCAGCTCAGCTGTGAGACTGTCAAGCACTTGATAAAAGATAGCTCTTTGGAAGTTCTTACCATCACTCTGGTCACAATTTTTCTGTCCTACAGTGCTCATCATCAATGAGTTGTGAAATCTTAAGCTTGTTTTAGGCTGGCTGTCTTTTACACACTGTTTGTACACTTATTTTGTAGTGTTCTGCAATCTCTTCAACCTCTTTCCATAGTTCTAAGAAGTTACCCTCACTTCTGTAGTCCTGTAATGTGTCTGTAAGGGCACCTACTAGATACACAGCCCTTGCTAGGTCAAGAGAGCTTGACTGGAGCGTGTCAGAAAGACATTTGGCGTCACCAAGCACTTTACAAAAAGTAACCAAAAGCCCAATGAAATGTAAATCTGAGAAAGAAGGCACCTTGCCTCCACTGATCTATCACTACTATTTTCAACTGTGATATCCTGTAGCTCTTTCAGAACTGCTGGAAACCTGTCCCTCAGATTACAGCATGCCATGTATCAGCAAGCCCCCCTTACATCCGTACATCTCTGTAGTTCCCTGGGCTGCTGCTGTGGATATACAGTTGAAGTCAGACATTTACATACACCTTAGCCAAATACATTTAAACTCCATTTTTCACAATTCTTGACATTTAATCCTAGTAAAAATGTCCTATTTTAGGTCAGTTAGGATCACCACATTATTTTAAGAATGTGACATGGCAGAATAATAGTAGAGAGAATGATTTATTTCAGCTTTTATTCCTTTCATCACATTCCCAGTTGATCAGAAGTTTATATACACTCAATTAGTATCTGGTAGCATTGCCTTTAAAATGTTTAACTTAGTCAAATGTTTTGGGTTGCCTTCCACAAGCGTCCCACAATAAGTTGGGTGAATTCTGGCCAATTCCTCTCGACAGAGCTGGTGTAACTGAGTCCGGTTTGTAGGCCTCCTTGCTCGCACACGCTTTTTCAGTTCTGCCCATGCATTTTCTATTGGATTGAGGTCAGGGCTTTGTGATGGCCACTCCAATACCTTGACTTTGTTTTCCTTAAGCCATTTTGCCACAACTTTGGAAGTATGCTTGGGGTCATTGTCCATTTGGAAGACCCATTTGCAACCAAGCTTTAACTTCCTGACTGATGTCTTGAGATGTTGCTTCAATATATCCACATCATTTTTCTACCTCATGATGCCATCTATTTTGTGAAGTGCACCAGTCCCTCTTGCAGCAAAGCAACCCCACAACATGATGCTGCCAACCCCCATGCTTCACAGTTGGGATGCTGTTCTTCAGCTTGCAACTCTGCCCCCTTTTTCTCCAAACATAACGATGGTGATTATGGCCAAACGGTTCTATTTGTGTTTCATCAGACCAGAAACATTTCTCCAAAAAGTACGATCTTTGTCCCCATGTGCAGTTGCAAACCGTAGTCTGGATTTTTTATGGCGGTTTTGGAGCAGTGGCTTCTTCCTTGCTGAGCGGCCTTTCAGGTTATGTCAATATAGGACTCATTTTACTGTGGATATAGATACTTTTGTACCTGTTTCCTCCAGCATTTTCACAAGGTCTTTTTCTGTTGTTCTGGGATTGATTTGCACTTTTTGCAACAAAGTATTTTAATCTCTAGGAGACAGAACGCGTCTCCTTCCTGAACGGTATGATTTCTGTGTGGTCCCATGGTATTTTCCTTGCGTACTATTGTATGTACAGATGACCGTGGTACCTTCAGGTGTTTGGAAATTGCTCCCAAGGATGAACCAGAATTGTGGAGGTCTACAATTTATTTTTCTTGGAGGTCTTGGCTGATTTCTTTAGATTTTCCCATGATGTCAAGCAAAGAGGCACTGAGTTCGAAGGTAGACCTTGAAAGACATTCACAGGTACACCTCCAATTAACTCAAATTATGTCAGAAGCTTCTAAAGCCATGACATCATTTCTGGAATTTTCCAAGCTGTTTAAAGGCACAGTCAACTTAGTGTATGTTAACTTCTGACCCACTGGAATTGTGATTAAGTGAAATACTCTGTCTGTTGGAAAAATTACTTATTTCATGCACAAAGTAGATGTCCTGACCGACTTGCCAGAACTATAGTTTGTTAACAAGAAATCTGTAGAGTGGTTGAATAATAAGTTTTCTTGACTCAAACCTAAGTGTATGTAAACTTCTGTACAGCACATATCAAAGCTGCAGGCTAAAGTTAAATCTAGACTTGGTTTCCTCTTTCGTAATCGCTCCTCTTTCACCCCAGCTGCCAAACTAACGCTGATTCAGATGATCATCATACCCATGCAAGAATATGGAGACATCATTTATAGATCGGCAGGTAAGGGTGCTCTTGAGCAGCTAGACATTCTTTACCGTTCTGCCATCAGATTTGCCAACAATGCTCCTTATAGGACACATCACTGCACTCTATACTCCTCTGTGAACTGGTCATCTCTGTATACCTGTCGCAAGACCCTCTGGTTGATGCTTATCTATAAAACCCTCTTAGGCCTCACTCCCTCCTATCTGAGATATCTACTGCAGCCCTCATCCTCCACATACAACACCCATTCTGCCAGTCACATTCTGTTAAAGGTCCCCAAAGAACACACATCCCTGGGTCGCTCCTCTTTTCATTTCGCTGCAGCTAGCGACTGGAACAAGCTGCAACAAACACTGAAACTGGACAGTTTTATCTCAATCTCTTCTTTCAAAGACTCAATCATGGACACTCTTGCTGACAGTTTTGGCTGCTTTGTGTGATGTATTGTTGTCTCTACCTTCTTGACCTTTGTGCTGTTGACTGTGCCCAATAATGTTTGTACCATGTTTTGTGCTGCTACCATGTTGTGTTGCTACCATGTTGTTGTTATTTTGTGTTGCTATCATGCTATGTTGTTGTCTTAGGTCTCTCTTTATGTAGTGTTGTCTCTCTTGTTGTGATGTGTGTTTTGTCCTATAATTATATTGTGTTTTTGTTTTTATCCCAGGCCATCAGGGGGCCTTTTGCCTTTTGGTAGGCCATCAATGTAAATAAGAATGTGTTCTTAACTGACTTGCCTAGTTCAATAAAGGTTAAAAATTAAAATAAAATAAAATACAACATGTATGTCTATATTCGGACATCGTAAAAAAAGTTTAGGATTCATGTGGTCTTGTCAAAAAGCTGTAATTTACCATTACTGCTATCACTAATTGGTGGTGTGATCCATTAAGGCGGTAAGTGAAAGTAGGTGGAAACGTCACAAGTTTGAATCCCCCTTGGGGCAAGGTCTTTATTTTATTTTTTTTCTTTAACTTTTTACCTACAATTTCATGATATCCAATTGGTAGTTAGTCTTGTCCCATCACTGCAACTCCCAAACGGATTAGGGAAAGGCAAAGGTTGAGAGCCATGCATCCTCCGAAACACGACCCTGACAAGCCACACTGCTTCTCGACATACTGCTCTCTTAAACCGGAAGCCAGCTGGACCAATGTGTTGGAGGAAACACCCTACCACTGTCGACCATGTCAGCTTTCATGCGCCCGGGCCCACAACCGGAGTTGCTAGAGCACATTGGGACAAGGACATCCCATGCGGCCAAACTTTCCCCTAACCCGGACAACACTGGGCCAATTGTTCACCACCTCATGGGTCTCCCGGTCAAGGCCGGCTGCAACACAGCCCGGGCTCGAACCCGGGTCTGTCGTGTCGCCTCAAGTACTGTGATGCAGGGCCTTAGATCGCTGCACCAGTCAGGAGGCCACAAGGTTTTTATTTGAGGTAAAAATGCTCCACTGTTAGTCCTCATGTCAATAATGCATATGTAACAAAGTAGATGACAGGTTTTGCCTGCACTTCTCTTCACATCACACTACCGCAATTAGTGTAGGCTTAATTTGTATGCCTACATTTAAAGGGTAGCCTAAGCCTACAGTGTGGACAAGTCTTGTGAAATGAGTGATCTAATGTACAGTCGTGGGCAAAAGTTTTGAGAATGACACAAATATACATTTTCACAAAGTCTGCTGCCTCAGTGTTTGCCTCAAAACATTTCCACTGCATTTCAGCCCTGCCACAAAAGGACCAGCTGACATCATGTCAGTGATTCTCATGGTTGAATGCAAGGAAACATGTGCCGTCATCATTACTTTGCACAAAAAGGGCTTCACAGGCAAGGATATTGCTGCCAGTAAGATTGCACCTAAATCAACCATTTATCGGATCATTAAGAACTTCAAGGAGAGCAGTTCAATTTGGGGTGGCAGGGTAGCCAGTAAGCGCCAGTAAGCGCCAGGTCTGTCTCCTAAAGTTGATTCAGCTGCGGGATCGGAGCACCACCAGTACAGAGCTTGCTCAGGAATGGCAGCAGGCAGGTCTGAGTGCATCTGCACGCACAGTGAGACAAAGACTTTTGGATGATGGCCTGGTGTCAAGAAGGGCAGCAAAGAAGCCACTTCTCTCCAGGAAAAACATCAGGGACAGACTGATATTCTGCAAAAGTTACAGGGATTGGACTGTTGAGGACTGGGGTAAAGTCATTTTCTCTGATGAATCCCCTTTCCGATTGTTTGGGGCATCCGGAAAAAAGCTTGTCCGGAGAAGACAAGGTGAGCGCTACCATCAGTCCTGTGTCATGCCAACAGTAAAGCATCCTGAGGCCATTCATGTGTGGGGTTGGTTCTCAGTCAAGGGAATTCACTCACTCACTCACTCACTCACTCACAATTTTGCCTAAGTACACAGCCATGAATAAAGAATAGTACCAACACATCCTTGAGAGCAACTTCTCCAAACCATCCAGGAACAGTTTGGTGACGAACAATAACTTTTCCAGCAAGATGGAGCACCTTGCCATAAAGCAAAAGTGATAACAAAGTGGCTTAGGGAACAAAACATTGATATTTTGGGTACATGGCCAGGAAACTCCCCAGACCTTAATCCTATTGAGAACTTGTGGTCAATCCTCAAGAGGCGGGTGGACAAACTAAAACCCACAAATCGTGACAAACTCCAAGCATTGATTATGCAAGAATGGGCTGCCATCAGTCAGGATGTGGCCCAGAAGTTAATTGACAGCACGCAAGGGCAGATTGCAGAGGTCTTGAAAAAGAAGGGTCAACACTGCAAATATTGACTCTTTGCATCAACTTCATGTAATTGTCAATAAAAGCCTTTGACACTTATGAAATGCTTGTAATTATACTTCAATATTCCATAGTAACATCTGACAAAAATATCTAAAGACACTGAAGCAGCAAGCTTTGTGAAAAATGATATTTGTGACATTCTCAAAACTTTTGGCCACGACTGTATGTTGTTTCGCAAATATGATTATGCAAATATGGTTTTGTGCTTGTAATAGGCTATGAAGGAAAAGAGGCAGGCTTGGGTTTCCTGCTGTATGTAAAACAGGCCTACTATAACATTGGTCAAATTAACTGTCGGGAAATCCAAAAGAATTGACAAGCATTAGAAAAAAATTAAATAATTTGCAAACCACTTGAGCAACAAGGCAAGCAATGACAGTATGTGCAGGCTAAATGGCATTCGCTGTTGAATTGCTACATTTAAATACGAGTTTTTGTATTATTTTTAATTATTATTAATATAGTATTATTTGAAGTATTATTTGCAGTCGTCACTATGACAATTAACACTCCCTGAAAGCACTGAATTGTGGAGTGTATTCAGTGATGCCAGGCTTCCCCCCCAAAATGCAAATAAATAATTGATCTTTCGTCGCTCTGTGTTTCATAATTTTCCTTCAAATCGCAAGATGCTGAATCTATCTCACAGGAGAAAGCATCCGAACGAGCAAAACAGTGCCCCTCTGTCTCTCTATGTGTAGGCTATCTATCTGATGCTGTCTGGTCCAAACAAGCGAGCATTTGGTCTCCCTTAACAAAAAAAGTGTAACACATTTGACAATAAGCGTTGTGCTAAACTGAGCAAGCTCAACTGTGAATGGTCCTGGCGCACCAAAGAAAAGTGTGAAGTGAAGTGAAGCCAGCTTGAATTTGGCGTCACTCCTATCAAGTCCCATTGAGAGCATACATCATTGACAGAACAACTTGATTTGTTGCATCTGGTTGTGTTGTTGTCCTCCTGAGGCTAGTTAGCCATCTAGCTAAAATTGTCCCTTTCCAAAATTAGCCATGGATGGAGAAATGGATTTGGACTTGTGGTTTTACTAAATTCTCCATACCGGCTAATGATTATAACAGTGAATCTGATCCAACAATTAATTCTTACCTTGTTGTGCCCCTGGCTTAAGAGGATGAAAGTTCAATATGTAGCTAGATGTAGAAGGCTAATGTTAACTAGCTAATGTTGCCCATGAATGGAAGTTAGGCTATCAAGCAAGCATTTTTGCCAGTTATCCTAGGACAACCAAAAAATACAAGTGTGTACTGTATGACAGTGTGATAGGCCGCTTCGTCAACATGAAAGAGAGGAGGATGACATTTGCGTTTCTCTACAAATAGGGTAAGTCAACATGGTTTTCTACTTGCTCGAATGAGCACGCACACACACACATACACAAAAATCAGAACCATGGACAGCCACATCATATTTAACTAAATAGTTTTTGGTATCTTTTAGTCATCATTGTATTCGACTAAGCAGAAGGGATTCGATGTTGTTGAAATGTTAAAGTGGCCATATAACTAACTGTCTGTTACTGTGCATGCAACACGCTTTGTTGACTTCACTGGACAGAGGTTGTTATCCGGTTTTGTGCTAATACAAAGGTGTGGTTGAATTTATTCTGACAATGTGTCTTCCTATTGTCCTGGCCTTTAGGTCTATATATCACGATCATGAATTAACAGGTTATAGAGCAAACAACGCAATTAGCAATTATCACAGCACATAGGTTGTGATATGGCATTTGGGGGGGGGGGGTCTTTGCTGCCCCAGTGATATTTACCCACCCACCACTACTGGTTGATCAGTTGATTGACAGGTGTATTGTAGAATGATAAACTCCTCTAGTGTAGATGCTCGCCAATGTGTGTTTGAGTTTGGACTTGCGGTAAACTTCTTCAAAGAGCAACTGTCCTTACAAACCAACTTCTCATTTAGAAAACAGCCTATGTGGCATTGATATGGGTCAGAAAGAGTATTTCTACCATAAACATGTATTACAAAGTGTAAGTAGAATAATCGTGGTCATAAAGTCAGTCTCGTCCAAAACTGAGTTTTATGACGGCATCACAGCATAAATGAAGTTTGGGTTTGTTTCAATCCTGCCCACATGTCCACAGCTGGCAGCACACAAGTTATCATCAATTCGGAGTGCAGCTGCACTCGACCCAATTGTAATGCCTGTGGTAAATTTGGGTTGACTATGGATATCCCTATGGGGCAAGTTAGGGACCATTGTTAAATTACACAATGTACATGGGACAACTATATGTTAAAATTCCAATAGCCCAATTTCAATGACTTAAAAACCTCAAACCAACTCTAAATTGTAGAAACTTATACAAATATATAAAGCATTTAAAGAATGTTAATTTGTTGGTTGCTATCGTAAATACAGTATCTTATGCATTTTAAATTACTGCCCATTTGGAAAAGGAAAATACAATAAATATTTACTCTGAGCTGCGCTTCGGTAGGTTGGCGGTAGATGGAAGGCCGTGTTGCCCAACCGAGTCCTTTGTCCTTTGAAGAATGTCTCTGGTGGTCAATTGGTTATGTTGTAGTAACGTCGTTGTGTGGTAGACGGGATACTCTGTCTGTTCCTTCCTAACCTGCGTTTACAGCTGCTGTTGCTAACTCAACTGCTAGGAGGTATCACTTCTGTGGTGAATACGAGTTCAAAGTTCATACCATTCGCAATCAAAGCTCACGCTGATGTTGGCTTCGTTCTGTAGTTATTATCTGAACCATTCTGACATCGGACCGTCGTCCTCACATCCTCGGAACAGGAGGTTATATTATCGTCAAGGCTTTATATAGGAAGGGAGAGGAGGGCGTGTTTGAAAAGTTTTACAGCCCATGTCCCTTCACAGGGGCGGTTTTAGAAGCTAAAATCACATTTATTCCCATCACGAATAATTTCATATTCAAACATTTAAATTGAACAACAATTCCATGTGAATCCAATAAGTTTATGTCATCTTATCATTGATGAGAATGTCTCAGATGACAACCGAACTGACATCATATTCATTAATTAAGTACCACCGCATATGTTCAATTGGTCGGCTTACCAGAATATAGTTAATTTCCCCCCACCTTCTGATGTTCCCAGAATCTCTATGTTAACCAAGGTGTTTGCAAATGTAACATCAGTAGGGTAGAGAGAGGAAAAAGGGGGGGAAGAGGTACTTATGACTGTCATAAACCTATCCCCAGGCCAACGTCATGACAGCTACAAGCAAACAAGAACACCAGCTGCCTGATACTGACTGATTGTGGGTGGCTGGCCCAGCAACCGCTTGAGAAATCTCAAATACAACTCTGTATCTTCCTAGGCTACAATGTGCTGTCTGACATTAAAAAATATTACCTATGTGACATGATCTGTTGAACCCAATTTCTGCCTCAAAACTGTCCTAATGAATCTAAAACAGCGATATTCAACTCTTACCTTACGAGGTCCAGAGCCTGCTGGTTTTCTGTTCTACTTAATAATTAATTGTATACACCTGGTGTCACAGGTCTTAATCAGTCCCTGATTCGAGGGGAACGATGAAAAAACACAATAGGAACTGGATTTGCGGTCCAGGGTTGAGTTTGAGGTTTCTAAGCTAAAACAATAAATATGTAAATAATGTTGATGCTTTTTTTGGTGAAGAAGTCTTAGGCACCCCATTTGACATTGAGCTAAGGATTATTGTGCTTCAAGGAGCAGTATTTCTCAAGTTTAACTGTGGCACAAAAGCTAGCATAAATTTGTCCTTCATTAACACAAACCTTAGCTGAGCCATTTACTGAAATAATATTTGACTGAAATGATGCTGCTAACCAACCAGCTACCTACTTAGTGCTACACACACAATGTTGAATCTTCTATCAAAAGCAGTAGTGCTGATGCTTACATTATTATGAGTTTTCAAGAAGCAGCTGTTCTTCTGCCACGAGTCAGTCATTGCAGTAGTCTCCCGAGTCAGCTGCTGACTGTGTCCAGCGGACCCAACAATACGATTGCAGAGAAACATGGTGATCTTGCTACAGACTGATTTCTGATAAAAGTCAGTTCCTCTTAATTGTGGGTCTGCATGTCTACAACTTCAGGGTAACCACGTTTGAACTTTTAGGAAACATTCTGTTAAAATAATGAAATTCCAAGAAAATCAAAACCAAGCAACTAGCCGGCACCATTCCCAGAAAGTTGTGGGAAGGTTGTATGCTAAATAACCATAGGACAACCACGCTTTTACCATGCTCTAAGAAACATATGGTTCTCAGAACGTTATGTGCGAGCTGGGAGCTTACCCTCTCCCAGTCCTGTTTGTGCTACAACGGTCACCCCACAAATCGGCAACAAAGGTGGATAATGGACATGTAAAGAATTTGAGTGCTTATCTGAAGCTGAGAACAATCAGGTACTCAATCAGGTACTTTGTAGTAAAGGCTTGATAGGAAAGCAGCCTCGTTGGGGATAGAGAGAACAAGACAAGAAAACAAGTCAGAAGAGGAGGATGAAGAGAGAGAGAGCTTTTCATGGTTCTCGTCCCAAAGAGAACCGTGTTTCCTTTGGCTTTCCCTTGTTTCCTCTCGTTTTAACCACTCTCCTTTCTTCAGGACAGTCAGCTGACTATGTATCCCACACTAGGGCTCCGTTCCAAATGGCAACCTATTCCATATAGCGCACTACTTTCGACCAAAGCCTTATGGGCCCTTGTTAAAAGTAGTGCACTAAATAGGGAATAAGGTGACCTCTGGGACACAGCCTAGATGTAGGATAACCTAGGGAAACAGTCTCAATCTGTAAAAAAAAAATCTGCCAGACATCAAAGAGAAGGGTTTCCAAAACATACAGAACTGCTTCGAAAATCAATGGATATCCACAGGTTCTTTCTTCAACGGACATCAAACGGAACTTGAAAGGGAACAGTTGAAGCCCTGATGTAACTTATTCCTTTGGCCAGTTTCCTTATTCGTTCTGCCTCGACATCCTTGCTTGTCTCCTAGTATTGTCCATATTAGATGGTGAGACCTGTTTTTGAGTAAGTTACACTGTCCTTAGGGCTGCAAAATTCTGGTTTCTTTCCCCAAACTCCCTGGTTTGCCAGAAATCCTAGTTGGAGGCATCTGGATTTTCTGCTCATTCCCTCCTGATTCCAGAAAACTTTCTGGAAAACCTGGGAATTTTGTTACAGGATTTTTGCAACCCTAGCTCTCTAAATGTTTATGTTGCTAGACTGGACACTACTATGCCTTGTTTTTTTGTGAACAATTATTTTTATTGGACCAAAGGCAATTACAACCAACAAAAAAACACAACATCTCCCTTTATTGAATAACCCCAGGTGTATAGGGAACATACGTTACAGTTTTTATAAAATTGTATAATTGGTGTCCAGTACGACCTATGACAGAGCTTAAATGGATTGACTGATGGTTTGGGTTCTTTGATGAGTGAAATATATTCTCCCAATCAATAGCATCATCATCAATAGCCAAATCCTTTACCCATGATTGAACTATTAGAAGATTGTTCTGCTTTAGAATTAGTATATGTCTCTAATCTGAGCAGTTCTCATCAAACAAATGCAATAAAAAAATGTTATCTGTAGAAATGTAGGGTAGCATTGTCATTGATCAAACAATTTCTCATATGGATTTTAGTTCATTCTTTGGATTGACAAGATTTCAATTGAAATACCAGACATGACCCCTTGAGAGACAACTAAACCTACCTCAAATCCATCATCCAGCCCATAGCTGACTTGAGGCAGAATAATAGTCAGATACGCCAGAGAATTAGCAGAGAATTAGCTAGCTAGCTTAGTGCTAACAGATGTTCCGTTCCTCACGCAGCTGTTTGCACATAGGAGAGAGGGAGCGGCTGCCAAGAGAAGGAAGGAGGTTGTTTTTGAATGAAGGGTGTCTGGGATGTTCCAAGAGATTCCATCAGCCCTCCTCAAACATACGGTTCCCACGTGAAATGAGACATCAATACAAACATCTGGTACAATGTCTGTTGTACATCGTCTCAGTGGAGTAAACAAATGAAGTCAAAGTATTTTTTGCGAACCTTGATATATTGATATATTGTGGGGTATGAGGTTATGGGATAGGGTTTGATAAGGAGGGGGATCAGGGTGTGGGAGGTCATGCGGGGCCAACTTGTGGAGACTCATTAGGGGGTACTGAGAGGGTCAGGGCACAGCTGGGATTGGCAGGTCAACACGACGGTTGGCATGGTGCCAGCTTGGCATGACAGCTGATTTAATAAGGGCCCTCCTTTGATCTTGGAGGAAGAACATGTGGCTGCCGCTGCAGGCCAGATCGGCCCCAGAGGGGTTTCCCCACTGCCAGCGCAAGGAAAGGTGAGGTCCTCATTCTCCTGCTCAGAAAAACAGCTTGACCTGAGGATCTCTCTCTCTCTCCCCTCTCTCTCTATTTTCTTTGTCTTCGTGTTTCTTTCTTTCTTTCATTTTGTCTCTCTAACTGTCTCTCTTCAACTATCGCCGTCTATGTCTTTGTATCATGCCCTCTCTGTTTCTCTTTCTCACAGCTAGACAGTGATTTATATACATTAAGTGTAGTTGATTGTGACATGGTTTCTTGACACTGTAAGATATAGCTATCTCAGGTTCTGTCCTTTTTATTTGTATTGGACTATGATCATACATAGATCAGCTCTTCAGGGAAATTGAGGAAACACATGAACACAAACTGAACAACATGTTTTTTGTTAGATCACACATACATAAACAAGTTTGAATTATAAATCACAAATTCCCATGCAAAATATGTTATTATTTTAGTCAGATTTATAAATCAACTTTTGTCGCTATACAATCAAATTGCTAACTGCTAACAAAGGATTCCTAAACCATCTGTTTTGAGCTTCCTGGCGCAAAATGGCCACCATGGCACCACCGAGCTGGGTATTCGGTGAGGAGAATCCTCTGTCCAAATAGTGTAGTGTCTTGGGCACCTGGGCCCGTATTCATAACGTGTCTCAGAGTAGGAGTGCTGATCTAGGATCAGTCAGATTTTCCTTTTAAATAATAATAAGGGACCTGATGGGGGACATGAGCCGAGATCAGCACCCCTACTTTTAATGAGACACTTTATGAATAGAGCCCTGGAAAAAGCGCTACAAAAATCCAATCCAAATATTTACGGTTCATCTACTCAAAGGGAGGGACAAAGAGGAGAGAGAAGATTAGAAATCTAGGCAGAGGGAAAGATGGAGACAGAAAAAGAGTGAGAGTGGTGAGATGGCAAGCTGCCATGAATTGTTTCTTGCGCTGCTGTGCATTGAGCATTAAGAGATGGGGAGGATGTTGGACGGAGCATCCCATGACAACAGAACTGATCATGGCCAGAACACATGAGCGGTCTAAAGCCGGGACAAATACACTACAAGACCGAAAGTATGTGGACACCTGCTCGTTGAACATCTCATTCCAAAATCATGGCCATTAATATGGAGTTGGTCCCCCTTTGCTGCTACAACAGCCTCCACTCTTCTGGGAAGGCTTCCCACTAGATGTTGGAACATTGCTGCAGGGACTTGCTTTCATTCCGCCACAAGAGCATTAGTGTGGTCGGTCACTGATATTGAGCGATTTAGCCTGGCTCGCAGTCGGTGTTCCAATTCATTCCAAAGGTATTCGTTGGGGTCAGGGCACTGTGCAGGCCAGTCATGTTCTTCCACACCGATCTCAACAAACCATTTCTGTATGGACCTCGCTTTGTGCACGGGGACATTGTCATGTTGAAACAGGAAAGGGCATTTCCCAAACTGTTGCCAAAAATTTGGAATCGTCTAGAATGTCATTGTATGCTGTAGCGTTAAGATTCCCCTTCATTGGAAATAAGGGGCCTGAACCATGAGAAAAACAGATCCAGACCATTATTCCTGCTCTATAAAACTTTAGAGTTGGCACTATACATTCGGGTAGGTTGCATTGTTCTGACATCCGCCAAACTCAGATTTGTTCCAGATGGGGAAGCGTGATTTATCACTCCAGAGAATGCATTTCCACCGCTCCAGAGTGCAATGGCAGCGAGCTTTACACCATTCCAGCTGATGCTTGGCATTGCACATGGTGATTTTTTTGTGTGCGGCTGCTCGGCCATGGAAACCCATTTCATGAAGCTCCCGACAAACAGTTCTTGTGCTGACGTTGCTTCCAGGGGCAGTTTGGAACTCATTAGTGAGTGTTACAACTGAGGACAGACAATTTTTACACGCTTCAGCACTCAGTGGTCCCATTCTATGAGCTTGTGTTGCCTACCACTTCGTGACTGAGCCATTGTTGCTCCTAGACGTTTCACCTTCACAATAACAGCACTTACTGTTAAACTCTAGCAGAGCAGAAATTTTACGAACTGAGTTGTGCCACATTGAAAGTCACTGAGCTCATCAGTAAACCATTCTACTGCCAATGTTTTGTCTATGGAGATTGCATGGCTGTGGGCTTGATTTTATACACCTGTCAGCAATGGGCATGGCTGAAATAGCGGAATCCACTAATTTGAAGGGGTGTCCACATACTTTTTTATATATAGGTTATGTACGTTTTAGAAAGCTGTGTGATGTCAGAAAGCAACAATTTGTGTGTCTTCCTTTCATACTCCCTTGCATTCATGTTTTGGGTAACCCATTTAAATGCAGCGAATGCTTGTGCTGTGTTACAATTTTGGACAGGGGCAATTTGCTACACACCCAGTGCCGTTTACTTACTTACTCATGCGTAGGTCATCGACGACTCTTCTCAATCTCGTTCCACCCCATGCTGGATATTTTGGTGTCTGCTTCAAGCTCCCGCCTCCAGTTGTTTTGTGGGCGCCCTCTCTTCTGTTCACTTGCAGGTTCCAGTATAGAGCCTGGTGTTGTTGGAGGGGTGCTTCGGTGGCTGTGGCCGATCTTTTCCATTCTACTCCTTTGGATCTCCCCCGGATGGTGCACTCCCCCGGATGGTGCACAGGTCGATGTTGCTGACCTTGTCTGAGCATCTGATGCATACGGTCCATCGTAGGCCCTTATTTATGAAAGTTTATCAAATCATATCAGAAACAACATTTTTTTAAATAATTATAATTTTTTGGGCCCTTTTTCTCCCCAATTTCGTGGTATCCCATTGGTAGTTACAGTCTTGTCTCATTGCTGCAACTCCCGTACGGAGTCGGGAGAGGCGAAGGTCGAGATCCGTGCGTCCAATCAAGCCGCACTGCTTCTTGACACAATGCCCACTTAACTCGGAAGCGAGCCGCACCAATGTGTTGGAGGAAACACCATACATCTGGCGACCGTGTCAGCGTGCACTGCTCCCGGCTTGCCACAGAAGTCACTAGTGCGCAATGGGACAGGGACATCCCTGCCGGCCAAACCCTGCCCTAACCCAGACGATGCTGGGCCAATTGTTTACCGCCCCATGAGTTTCCGGTCGCGGCCGGCTGCGACCGAGCCTGGACTCGAACCCAGAATCTCTAGTGGCACAGCTAGCACTGCAATGCAGTGCCTTAGACAACAGAAACAACTTTTCATGACATCCCAGAGAAAGAGTACACACCTCAGATAAACATTCCACTTGCACGTCTCCACATGAACAAGGACAATAAAAATGAGGATGAGATACAGTTCTTTATGTAGGCATACAACTGAACTGAAAAAGATGTGTTTCTTATTGGACAAGTTCAAGTGGTACCTCCCTGTTTCACTCTGTTTTCTGCCTACTGAACTCGTCGACCGTGCTATTATGTCTGGACGTGGACACATGAGGAGTTGTGTACCAGCTGGGGCCTGTGCGATGCTTTAGAAAGCCACTTGGTATCGATCGCTGCTAAAGATAAGCACAGCAGTGTTGTGAGTGGGCACTGTTGTTTCTCCGTCTCCATCATCCCTCTCCCTCTCTCACTGGTTTTTATGTCTATCTCTCTGTCTGCCCATCTCTCTCTCTCTCTGTCCATCTAGTTTGCTGTGTATCACCATCATTCTCTCTCTCTTCCTCCGTCTCTTTGGTGTCTTGCTCTCTCCTTTGCACTGTCTTGTCAATTTCTCTACCTCATTCCACCTCTCCCTCCTCTCGTTTCCTCTTTCTCTTTACCTTCTTCTCTTGGCGTCTCTCTTTCATACTCTCCTGTCACTGTTGTGCCTTTCTATGTTCCCGCCCTATCCTTCTCTAGTCTCTCTCTCCTTCTCTCCACAGCATTCCATCGATTGCTCTTGACTGAATGTCCCTTCCTCTTTCAGCGAGGTTGCCATGCTCCGAGATAGTAAGTTATGTTCCTCCTACACCAGGGGTGTTAAACCTTCAGCCCACCATGGAATTTAATGTGGCCTATTCTTGTTCTTCTGTCACTAGCACCTCAAATATATATTTTTTTTAAAAATGCAATTTGATGACGAGCAATGACTTCATGGTTGCTTTACTGTGAGTATGCAACTATATAGGATACATACAGGGGTGAACATTTTGTTTGTTGTTGTTGCCAAATTTCTCCCCTGTAAATCTCTGACCTGCACACGTCTTTCTTTTTGACATGTCTTTACAGAAATGGCTACATCGGCAAGTTTACTATAATTACAGGAAATCCACTAAGATTGTGTGATCAATACAAGGTCATTTATTTTATAAAACTATTCATGCATTTATAAGTCATTGGTGATATAACATTTTTTTTTTTTTAATTACTCTGTCTGACGAGTATGTGTGGTTTAGGTTCATTTTCCATCCTTCATGAGCTCTGCCTGACAAGCAGCAGAAAGACGCATGCATTTACCCATGTAATGTAGCTGGCTGATAATGTTTGCAACCTACTGGTAGCTAGAAATGTGGTACAGTTGGCTAAACATAGTGGTAAGTTATGTACATTTTTCTCAAACCAACGTAGCTAACATTATCCCCTTTTCAACATTGTTTTTAAGTGTGTTTAATCAGGATTGCTGCTGACAGACATGATAGGCTACATTGATTGATGGACCATGTCAAATTGGCTAACAAGCCAATGAGTATGTTTACATGCACACTAATAATTCAATATTAAACTGATTATGACTTTAGCCTGAAGTATGCATATGCTGATTCTAAGCAATCTTTCAAATTATTAGGATATGTAAACGCTTTAATCCGAGTGATAGCGGTGTATTTGATCTGTGCATGTGCTTGCACGAACAGCGCAAATTTCCTTCTTATGCACAAGTGAAGTGAGTTCGGAAAAACTGAGAGTATGCATCTCAGAAAAGCAATAGCTTCTGTGGTAGAATGTTTATTTTGATTGGCGATTTTCAGGAATGATCAAAGTCCCATCCGGTAGCCTGATTTCAGATGTGTCCATGTAAACAGGATTATTGGGAAAATCATTCTTGCAAAGCAAGTAAACGCCCCTGAATATCTATCTCCCGAGTCAACCCCGTTCTGTGACCAGATCATAACGGTTACATGTATACAATTTGTACAGGGTAGCGCTGGATCTGTGTCTAGGGGCAAATCTCTAAAAACAGCTCGCCTATCTGTCCTAGCCCCTTTAATCGAATCAAATCCCAGTCAAAGGCCCAGAGAGAACCGCCCCCATTGGGTGTTTAGAAAAAACTACCAGCACTGTTTTTGATGGTGATGGAGTTTAAAGTCAGGGTAATTAAAGTGTAGCTGCAGCACCTTGTTTGATAGGGAAATGTGATCCTTACTTGAGAGGGGAGCTTAATGTGGTTAGAGACATCATGAAAAGGCAGGCGTAATGGGTTTAATCACCTAAACGGAGTAGCGTCTGACTGTTGCCGTGAGATTAGGGGGAAAGAGAGAACTTGCTGTGCAAGTGACGTTACCGATTGAACGCTACTAGCATGCACCACTAACATTGGTTGGTTGCACTCACCCCCCTTTGACCTCCTCCTTCTACGCAAGCAGCCCAAGCCCAATTGAGTAATCCGTGTCACGAAGACAGTATTGCTTACGCCCCTTTCTTCTAGTTTGTGTGTGTATGTTCACATGTTTGGTCTATACATGCAAGGGGGATGGTGTGTACATGTGTGTGTTTTTTTACTGTACAGTATGTGGGTGCTCTTCTGAGTGTTATATTACAAATCTGCCTCCTCCTCACAGGCACAGGATGTGGGGCGGGCCAAAGGGTCATGGTGTGTCATGCCAAATGCCCACACTCAGTGTGGCTGTGCCAACAGCAAGGAGGAGGGCAGTGCACTGGTTTATACCCACCCATTTATCTTTGTACTGTATAACTCTTTCACTGTTCTGAAGTTGTTTCTACCCACACTAGCCTCTCCCTGCAGCTTCTAACATCTATTTGTTAGGGTATTTTGAAATTGTATTTATGGTGGACACTGGGATTGAACCCTGATCTCCAGTGGGGAATATTTGTGACGTGCCATGAATGTTACCACTCAACCACAGCTCTGCACAACTGGAGGGGCAACACATTTAGTTTCTGACGTGGTTCCCCGGGCTCCATGTAGAAACGGAACATACAGTCTATGCATCAGCCACACAATGAGAGGGAGAGAGAGCGCGCAACTTCAGAGTCTCGAGACATTTTGACATTTTCAACTGCCGCCAGATGCTACGTACAGCTCAGGTTGACGTCACTATACAGTTTCAACTGTCAGTTTCCAACGGTCGTAGTATCGTAGATTGTAATATCGTAGATTTTGAAACTGATATCTTTCCTTAACTAATTTATGGAATAGGATTAGTTATGTTTTTGCCTTTTTGACTTTCACGAGGATAGTACAGTGGCGATTGGACATACAACTTTTAGTTATGGCTGTGAAGATTATAAATGATAAATTAAACAACAACGACTGAGATTCCGGATACATGTGTAATAGGTTTAACGTAAACACTTGCATTACCTTGTATTTAATGATCTGCATTATGACCGTGTTATGTTGTAGCCTTAATGACAGATGGTTCAAGTGAAGTGTAACCACTAATTCTTTATGGTTGACCTACAGTTAAGCATGGCCTTCAATACAGACTCCACAGGTCAATACCTCTATGGTAAATACTTCTAACTGTTCCTGAATTTGAGCATACAAATGCATTAGTACAATGTCTCCTCAGCTTTTGCTCTGTCCTCCGCTTTTTCTTCTCCACCTAATCAATGCTATTGTTGGTATTATTTCATGTGTGTGTGTATGTGTGAGTGTTTGCTATAGTGAATGCTCCTAAAAGCTTATTGTGAAGGTCAAAGCCTCACTCTGTTTTTCCTGGAATGAGAGAATCCTTCACCAGAAGGTCGCTCGCATTGTGTGTGATGGAGTTGGGGGAACAAAGACATTTCCACCGAAGGAACTTTCAGTTCCTGTCGATAAGGAGAGGGGCCGCTCAAAGCCTTGTGGTGTTTACATGCCTGTGTACTGTACAGCACTGAGCTATGGGCTACGAGCAGAGGCAAACGCTTGACAGAGAAAAGTGGCGCCATATAAATAGTCTCCCTTAGGAGAAACATCAAAGAACTGAAAATTCCAGCCATTGAACTAGATTCCAAGCCGGACTGTGCATGCAACTGTAACAGTATTGCTTCTGTCTCGATCCTTGCCACAACCTGGGCTCGAACACATCGCCAACTGTCACCAAGAAGCATTGTTAGTATCACTCCAGAAAAGCTGTGGTCCTTGCATAGCAAGGGAAACAACTATTGCAAGGTCTCAGAGCAAGTGGCATCATCAATTGAACGCTATTGGCGTGCACCGCTAACAAGCTAGCTATTTCACTTTTGTTACACAACGACAAACATGAAAGAACAACAGTGTCACTGTCAAGCCTACCCACCGGGCAAAAATAGATTAAATCAATGTTGCAGCTACTGTATTTTATGTTTGTCAATTAACAAAATAGATAGGATTTGCAAAAAGTAAGCAGCAGACACAATCTACCTAACAATTTTCAATCTAATTTTAACAATTTTGAACAGATGATTAACATACTCTACCAACTGAGCCATGCAGGACCTCTGTTTTCTTCTCTGCAACAGATAGCCATTTTTAGTTGACAGAAGGGATTGATGAGGTAGCTGACAGCTGGTTGCTTAGCAATGGCGTTTACCAACTTGAGCGACGATGTCACTGGTCTGAATCTAATTGGGCTAGCAGCAGTTGTGAGATCGGGCTCGAATTTTGCCCTAATTTAAAATGCCACTAGAGAGGTCTGAAAACTTGCTAGATATAGTGACAAAGTCCCTCGTTAGCCACATTTGGCTTAGACAGCCAAATGTAACACAATATCTGCCAATAATATCCAGTAACATTGCCCCTTTCTTTCTGTGTGGTGTGCATGT
Source organism: Oncorhynchus masou masou (assembly GCF_036934945.1). Classification (NCBI taxonomy): domain Eukaryota; kingdom Metazoa; phylum Chordata; class Actinopteri; order Salmoniformes; family Salmonidae; genus Oncorhynchus; species Oncorhynchus masou. Next base: position 14,965,455 of record NC_088230.1, on the reverse strand, counting down.
TAGTCTATCACATGTTTGTCTATCACTTCGTGTTGTCAGTTAGTGATGCTAACGATGGGAATAGACACTTGAATTGAACTCTCCACCACTAGTTCTGAGTCAATGTCAAAGATTAAATCACATTGGAGACCATTCTGGAAAAAAAGTGATATTTCAATTTTTTTATGTAATTTTCCTTTAATTCAATTTTGAATCTTACTAGAGAGGAATGTGCTTGTCTAGTGATGGTTCTGTACTGCTACTGCACATGTGATGGCAGAGTTTGAGAAAAGAAAATCCCAGTCGATTGATACAAATAATCATGATATCATTCTTTCAGGTAGGTCTACTTGTAGTTAACATTCAATTAAGAAGGTTTTGGGGGAAGCGTTTCTGCCTACCCACAAGACAGTTATCATTATAAAAAAATCATTGTCGTGTCATTCATCAGTTGTCATCACCTCATGTTTCAGCAGGATAATGCATGGCCCCATGTCGCAAGGATCTGTACGCAATTCCTGGAAGCTGAAAATGTCCCAGTTTTTTCATGGTGTGCATACTCACCAGACATGTCACCTATTGAGAATGTTTGGGATGCTCTGGATCGAGGTGTTTGACAGCATGTTCCAGTTCCCACCAATACAGCAACTGAAGAGGAGTGGGACAACATTCCACAGGCCTCAATAAACAGCCTGATCAACTCTGTGAAGGAGATGTGTCGTTCTACATGAGGGTGGTCATACCAGATACTGACTGGTTTTCTGATCCACGCCTCTACCTTTTTAAAAAGTTGTCTATGACCAACAGATGCATATCTGTATTCACAGTCATGTGAAATCCATAGAATAGGGCCTAATGAATGTATTTCATTTGTCTGATTTCCTGTAAAATCTTTTAAATTATTGCATGTTTCATTTATATCTTGTTCAGTATAAAAGTGGAGCATCTTCTCTTCTTAAGACTTGCACAAGACATCATTCACCATTCAGTTACTATTGGACAAAACATAATCCAAAACACAACCAAAACAAACTGCAAATGCATCCAACGAGTTTGTAGACCCACAAGCTTGATGTAGTCATTGTGTGTAAGGAATATGACACGAAATACTACACTTTTGACTACTTTAATACCCTATTAGTGAATTTGTCCAAATAGTTAACATTTTCACATGGGGGCCTAGATACATAAAGTGCTTTCATTTCTACAAGGTAAAACAGACATGTTTGAAAATACACTCAAATAAGAAGTGACATTCTGGACTGTCTCCTAATATGAAACATTCTAACTCAAAATCTAAAATGCTGTAGTATAGAGTCCCCCCAAAATAAAATACTTCAGTGTCCAAATACATACATTCGGAAAGTATTCAGGCCCCTTGACTTTTTCCACATTTTGTTACGTAACAGCCTTATTCTAAAATGTATTAAATTGTTCTACACACAATACACACAATACCCTATAAAGCAAAACAGTATTATTTTTTTTGTGCAATTTATTTAAAAAAAATCTATATTCAGACCTTTTACTCAGTACTTTGTTGAAGCACCTTTGGCAGCAATTACAGCCTTGAGTCTTCTTGGGTATTACGCTATAGGCTTGGCACACCTGTATTTGGGGAGTTTCTCCCATTCTTCTCTGCAGATCCTATCAAGCTCTATCAGGTTGGATGGGGAGCATCACTGCAAAGCTATTTTTAAGTCTCTCCAGAAATGTTAGATTGGGTTCAAGACCGGGCTCTAGCTGGGCCACTCAAGGACATTCAGAGACTAGTTCCGAAGCCACTCCTGCGTTGTCTTGGCTGTGTGCTTAGGGTCGTTGTCCTGTTGGAAGGTGAACCTTCGCCCCAGTCTGAGGTCCTGAGTGCTCTGGAGCAGGTTTTCATCAAGGATCTCTCTATACTTTGCTCCGTTCATCTTTCCCTCGATCCTGACTAGTCTCCCAGTCCCTGCGGCTGAAAAACGTCTCCACAGGATGATGCTGATTGTATTGGCCAGGTGATGAGCGGTGCCTGGTTTCCTCCAGACGTGTCTCTTGCCATTCAGGCCAGAGAGTTGTTGAGTGAGTTTGTTTCATCAGACTTAACGCTTTGGCAGTCACAAAATATTGTCAGCCGGTGATTGTCAAGCAAATAACTGCCGGTCTCAAGGAAATTGACTGAATTAACTAAACACATTTAGCAGCTCCTGGCTTCCACACATAGCCTACATGCCACTGATACAGACCTTTGGAACATCTACATTTGAAATGAGTCTAATAAATCCATTTAATTTATTCTACACCTTCACAATAGATCCATGAGTTATTTTAGACAGGTCTAAAGAAACATGAAGAAAATGTAGTTTATTTCAGAAGAACAGAATAGCGTACTCTGAGTTGTCCTTATGTTAGGTCCTCATATGCAATATGGCTGTGGGCTAAACTAGTTCATTAGCAGACAAGATTTGCTTAGAATGTTATGGCATTATTTTATAGTATGAAGGATACAATTGAACAAAGCTGAATAAAATATAAATAATATTTGAGGGAGTGCAAACTCTTCTGTGTTGAACGGTTAACAGAGAAATAGGAATAGGAAAGGGGGATACCTAGTCAGTTGTACAACTGAATGCATTCAACTGAAATGTGTCTTCCGCATTTAACCCAACCCCTCTGAATCAGAGAGTTGACAACCACGTCTTCGGCGCCCAGGGAACAGTGGGTTAACTGCCTTGCTCAGGGGCAGAACAACACATTTTTACCTATATGCTTAATTTAGAGTTATTAATGTAACTTTAGTTTTTCTACAAAATTTGGGCTATATGTTAAAAAAAATCATACATTGCAAGGCTGCATGATGCGACTCTAATGATGATTTGAAAAAGTTGCATGAAAGGCATGAGCTCTGCTTTTTTGGTGTGCAGGCTATACACACTTCATCAGTCTATCATTCACAATTTGACATGCACTTGATTATGCCGCGAGGCATCCCCTTTGTGTGGCCGTAATCCATGCCTTTTGTGGCCAGTGGCCGTTGTGCCTTTGGGCTGAATAATAATGATAATTCCTTTCTCCCTGAAGGCTGCTTGCTCCGAAGAACCTCTCACTCACATGGCTCTCCATCATCTGATCGGGTCTTTTTCACAGGCTACAAGTGAAGACAAACACATCGGGACGCAACTGCGCAAGTCCTTATCCAATTCCGAGGTGCATAATGAAGATATTGGAACTGTTCACATTGTAACGGTTTTCTTCCTGGGAAGGAGAGGAGGACCAAAATGCAGCGTGGTTATTTATAAACACCTTTAATGAAAGATGAAAACAATACAAAATAAGAAAACGTGCAAAAAAACTAAACAGTCCTAACTGGTGCAAAACACAGAGACAGGAACAATCACCCACAAGATACCTAAAGAATATGGCTGCCTAAATATGGTTCCCAATCAGCGACAACGATAAACACCTGCCTCTGATTGAGAACCACTCCAGGCAACCATAGACTTACCTAGAACACTCAACTGAACCCAACCCCATAGACTACAAAACCCTTAGACAAAACAAGACACATAAATCACCCATGTCACACCCTGGCCTAACCAACATAATCCTCTTGATACTCCCCATCCCGGATCCGGGATCGTGAATAAAGCCTCAGGCTCATTAGCATAACGCAACGTTAACGATTTCTGAAAATCGCTAATGAAATGAAAATAATATGCCTGCTCTCAAGCTTAGCCTTTTCATAATAAAGAAAACACCGAATACTAAGGCCAGGGCATGACACACATTTACTTTTCATCAGCAAACAAGATGAGTAGGCCTAACGAACAACAAAAGCACTAGCCGATGTCAATCTACTATCCCGTTTGGCTTAAAATGTTGAGAAACTATTCGGCTATTTCTTCACATTGTAATCGCAGCAATGCGCACACGACAGTAGGCTATGTTCCATTAGCGGTAAAACACCATTATCAGAAGTGACCGCAAATGAAATTATGCATGTAATGCTTTTAGTATAAAGGTGCATTTTTATTGTGAAAATTATCTTCCACAAACTTCAAAATTCACATGCGGTTTATGTATGCCAGTTAGGCTCTACACCCCTTGTAAAGCAAATGAATATGCTTAATTCTAAGAAATTAGTTGGTCACTTTAGTTGTGAAAGCCCCGCCTTATCTCAGCTCACTGGTCACCATAGCAGCACACACCTGTAGCACGCGCTCCAGCAGGTATATTTCACTGGTCACCTCCAAAGCCAATTCCTTCTTTGGCCGCCTTTCCTTCCAGTTCTCTGCTGCCAATGACTGGAACGAACTGCAAAAATCACTGCTGGAGACTCTTATCTCTCACTAACTTTAAGCAGCAGTTGTCAGAGCAGCTCACAGATCACTGCACCTGTACATAGCCCATCTGTAAATAGCCTATCCAACTATCTCATCCCCGTACTGTTATTTTTTTCCTCCTTTGCACCCCATTATCTCTACTTGCACACTCATCTTCTGCACATCTATCACGCTAGTGTTTAATTGCTAAATTGTAATTATTTTGCCACTATGGCCAATTTATTGCCTTACCTCCCTTATCTTACCTCATTTGCACACACTGTATATATACTTTTTTCCCTATTGTGTAAGTGGCTGTATGTTTGTTTCATGTCTAACTCTGTGTTGTTGTTTGTGTCACACTGCTTTGCTTTATCTTGGCCAGGTCGCAGTTGTAAATGAGAACTTGTTCTCAACTAGCCTACCTGGTTAAATACAGGTGAAATAAATAAATAAATAATAAACAGGGGCAGGGGAAAAAATACCTGTTATCTATGCACAATAGAGTGCTGAGTACCTGGCAGTTAGCAAGTTTGGTAGGCTACTAATGACCATCAGCAGCATCAGAGCTTGGAGAAGACTAATTACTGTGACTAAACGGTCATGTGGAATTTGACTACCTTCATGACTCGTGACCACCGGTGTGGCGGTAATACGGTCACCATAACAGCCCTAATGTAGAGAATCTTGTTTCTCATGGTCTGAGAGTCCTTTAGGTGCCTTTTGGCAAAATCCAAGCGTCTGTCATGTGCCTTTTACTGAGGAGTGGCTTCCGTCTGGCCACTCTACCATAGAGGCCTGATTGGTGGTGCTCCAGAGATGGTTGTCCTTCTGGAAGGTTCTCCCATCTCCACATAAGAACTCTGGCCAAGGCTCTTCTCCCACAATTGCTCAGTTTGGCCGGGCAGCAAGGTCTAAGAAGTAATAAGAGTCTTGGTGGTTCCAAACTTCTCAATGTAAAAATGATGGAGGCCACTGTGTTCTTGGGGACCTTCAATGCTGCAGAAATGTTTTGGTATCCTTCCCCAGATCTGTGCCTCGACACAACCCTGTCTCAGAGCTCTACGGACAATTCCTTCGACCCCATGCCTTGGTTTTTGCTCCAACATGCACTGTCAACTGTGGGACCTTATATAGACAGGTGTGTGCCTTTCCAAATCATGTCCAGTTAATTGAATTTACCACAGTTGGACTCCAATTGTCAAAAGTCTAGGTGATGTGGGTAAGACGGAGTCAGGCGCAGGACACAGAGATGAGTAATAATCGTAACTTTACTCAACAAACAATCTTCCATCAAGGAGAAAAAATATACAGAGCACATAAATGAGACAACTTGACAACAATCACGCACAAAACCAAAGGGGAAACCAGAGGGTTAAATAAGGAACAATGATTATGGAATGGAAACCAGGTGTGTACAATGAAGACGAAACAAATCGAAAAATGAAACATGGATCGGTGGTGACTAGAAAGCCGGTGACGTTGACCTCCGCCCGAACAAGAAGGACCAATTTCAGCGGAAGTCGTGACACCAATCAAGTTGTAGAAACATCTTGTCAGGACCCGGTTACGAATCTGGGTCTCCGGAGTAAGAAACAGTCACTTAACCAACTGAGCCACGAATAGTCAGCAGAACCCAGAAGATGAGGCAGATACAGCAGTACTTAAGACGGTGTATTTAATAAAGTAAAAAGGAGAAGTCCTTCAATACAAAAAATGGCAAATCCAAAAGGTGGTAGGAATAGCACAAAAAAGCCTCAAGAGATACTCAAAACAAAAACAGAATTCCACAAGAGCATCCACCGGAAACGACAAGAATACACAGAACACTAGGGCTGGGTGCTAACATACAAACACAGAGCACAGAACTGAGGGAAACTAAGGGTTTAAATACAATCAGGGGAAACGAGGCACAGGTGCAAATAATAATGGGGAACAAGGGAAAAAACATAAGGTCAAAAAGCACAATGGGGGCATCTAGTGACCAAAACCCGGAACAACCCTGGCCAAATCCTGACACATCTCAAGGATGATCAATGGAAACATGATGCACCTGAGCTCAATTTTGAGTCTAATATCAAAGGGTCTGAATACTTATGTAAGTAAGGTATTTCTGTTTTATATTTTGTATACATTTTCAAAAAATTCTAACAACCTAATTTCGCTTTGTCATTATGGGGTATTATGTATAGATTGTGTAACCTTTATTTAACTAGGCAAGTCAGTTAAGAACAAATTATTATTAACAATGACAGCCTACCCCGGCCAAACCTGGACGACGCTGGACCAACTGTGCTCCGCCATATGGGACTCCCAATCACGTCCGGATGTGATACAGCCAGGATGGATGAGAAATGTTTTATTGAATCAATTTTAGAATAACGTATCAAAATGTGGAAAAAGGGAAGGGGTCTGAATACTTTGTGAACTCTCCTGTCATAATCCTAAGTACCTTTCCTTCTCTCCTTTACTAATTAAATGTCCTTTCCTCCTATCCTAGCTTAATTTCCTTTTGGAGGAAATTATAGGAAGGGAGCTAGGAAAATATACTAGGGGAGGCAAGATAAGAAGGAAAGGAAACAGAGTTAGGAAAGAAGGAAAGAAAAGGGATCAAGGAAATGAGTAAATGAAGCAAGGAAAGGATTAAAGGAAAGGGATCTAGAATAGGAGGAAAGGATGAAAAGGATATAGGAGAAATTTCTACTGAGGCTAACTCAACTCATACTGACACTTCCTCAATTCCTGTTGACTTAATCTCTACTTACACTGATTCAATTCCTACTGAGAATGACTCAACTCCTGCTGACTCAACTCCTACTGAGACTGACAGCATCCCAAAATGGACACTGTACAGGTAAATGTAATTATAATAAAACATTGTAGTGTTTTATATCCTTAATGTGTTATTGAGATGTCCCACATAATATTTCTAGTGACAATGGCAAAATTATATTTAGTTCTTTCCTAGGTGATGGATTCTAGCGCAGAGGTCTAAGGCACTGCATCTCAGTGCTTGAGGTGTCACTACAGACCCTGGTTCAATTCCAGGCTGTATCACAACGGGCAGTGATTGGGAGTCCCATAGGGCAGCGCACAATTGGCTCAGCATCGTTCTGGTTGGGGTTTAGCCGGCGTAGGCCGTCATTGTAAAGAAAATTGTGTTCTTAACTGACTTGAATAGTTAAATAAAGGTACAAAAAAAAGAAGCAAGATACTTGCCACCAAGCTTTTATTTCACCTTTATTTAACCAGGTAGGCTAGTTGAGAACAAGTTCTCATTTGCAACTGCAACCTGGCCAAGATAAAGCAAAGCAGTGTGACACAGACACCAACAGAGAGTTACACATGGAGTAAACAATAAACAAGCTAATAACACAATAAACAAGTCAATGACACAGTAGAAAAAATAAAGTCTATATACAGTGTGTGTAAAAGGCATGAGGAGGTAGGCAATAAATATGCCATAGGAGCGAATAGTTACAATTTAGTAGATTAACACTGGAGTGAAAAATGAGCAGATGATGATGTGCAAGTAGAGATGCTGGTGTGCAAAATAGCAGAAAAGTAAATAAAATAAAAACAGTATGGGGATGAGGTAGATAGATTGGGTGGGCTATTTACAGATGGACTATGTACAGCTGCAGCGATCTGTTAGCTGCTCAGATAGCTGATGTTCAGCGATTGGCAGTAGAGAACTGGAAGGAAAGGCAGCCAAATGAGGTGTTGGCTTTGGGGATGATCAGTGAGATATACCTGCTGGAACGTGTGCTATGGGTGGGTGTTGTTATCGGGACCAGTGAACTGAGATAAGGCGGTGCTTTACCTAGCATAGACTTATAGATAACCTGGAGTCAGTGGGTCTGGCGACGAATATGTAGCAAGGGCCAGCCGACTAAAGCATACAGGTCTTAGTGGTGGGTAGAGCGTTGGAAGCTATTTTGTAAATGACATCGCTGAAGTCGAGGATTGGTAGGATAGTAAGTTTTACTAGGGTAAGTTTGGCGGCGTGAGTGAAGGAGGCTTTGTTGCGAAATAGAAAGCCGATTCAAGATTTGATTTTTGATTGGAGATGTTTAATATGAGTCTGGAAGGAGAGTTTACAGTCTAGCCAGACACCTAGGTATTTATAGTTGTCCAAATATTCTAGGTCGGAACAGGCAGCGAACGGTTGAAAAGTATGCATTTGGTTTTACTAGCGTTTAAGAGCATTTGGAGGTTAGTTATGACAGTATCCAAGGAAGGGCCAGAAGTATACAGAATGGTGTCGTCTGCGTAGAGGTGGATCAGGGAATCACCCGCAGCAAGAGCGACATCATTGATATATACAGAGAAAAGAGTCGGCCCGAGAATTGAACCCTGTGGTACCCCCATAGAGACTGCCAGAGGTCCAGACAACATGCCCTCCGATTTGACACACTGAAATCTGTCTTCAAAGTAGTTGGTGAACCAGGCGAGGCAGTCATTAGAAAAACCAAGGCTATTGAGTCTGCCAATAAGAATACGGTGATTGACAGAGTCGAAAGCCTTGGCCAAGGCCGATGAAGACGGCTGCACAGTACTGTCTTTTATTGATGGGGGTTATGATATCATTTGAGCATGTTCTGAGGTGCATCTCCTGCCTGGTGGCGCCGGTAGTGTGGGAGCTGGACGCGGACATTGAGCAGGCATTACGTGCAGAGCCCGCTCCCCTCCAGTGTCCTGCTGGGCGTCTGTATGTTCGTCGGTTGTCCGTGACCAGTTGATCTATTGGGACCACACGTCACCCTCCTCTGGTCATCCTGGGATCTGTCGGACGGTGCACTGTTTGGTGGGAAGTACTGGTGGCCAAGGACGTGAGGGTGTATGTTTCCTCCTGCTTGGTGTGTGCTCACTGTAAGGCTCCTAGGCACCTGCCCAGTGGGAAGCTACACCCCTTACCCGTTCCACAGCTGCCTTGGACACATCTGTCGGTGCATTTTTTACCTATCTCCCCCCTCACAGGGAAACACCATGATCCTGGTCGTTGTGGATCTGTTCTCTAAGTCCTGCCGTCTCCTCCCTCTGTCCGGTCTCCCTACGGCCCTACAGACTGTGGAGGCCTTGTTTACGCATGTCTCCCGGCACTATGGTGTGCCTGAGGATATAGTGCCTGATCAAGGTCCCCAGTTTGCTTCGAGGGTCTGGAAGGCATTCATGGATTGTCTGGGGGTCTCGATCAGCCTTACCTCGGTGGTATCATCCCAAGAGTAATGGGCAGGTGGAGAGAGTGAACCAGGATGTGGGCAGGTTTATGCGGTCATATTGCCAGGATCGGCCGGGGGAGTGGGCAGTGTTCGTAACCTCTCCCCCTTCCAGTGCGTACTGGAGTTCCATCCGGTTCTGGCGCCTTGGCATCAGAGTCAGACCGAGGCTCCTGCAGTGGACGACTGGTTCAGGCGCGCAGAGGAGACATGGGACGCCGCCGTGCTGCCCTGCCGGAAGCTGGGTCCGCGTTTTGTGGGGCCATTTAAAGTCCTGAGGAGAGTGAACAAGGTTTGTTATAGTTTACAGCTTTATCCCGATTACCGTATTAACCCCTTGTTCCATGTGTCTCTCCTCAGGCCGGTATTGGTTGGCCTGCTCCAGGAGTCTGAGGTGCGGGAGGTTCCTCCGCCTCCTCTGGACATCGAGGGGCCGCCAGCGTACTCCGTCCTCTCCATACTGGATTTGAGGCGTTGGGTGAGGGGCATTCAGTGCATCGTGGAGTGGGAGGGGTACGGTCCAGAGGAGAGGTGCTGGGTTCCGGTGAAGGACGTGCTGGACCCTTCAATGCTGCGGGAGTTCCACCGTCTCCATCCGAATCGCCCGCTCGTTGCCGAGGCCAGCATCGGCGAGCTGCTGGAGCCGCGCGTCAGGGGGGGGGGCTGTCGAACCCTCTCCTTGTTTGGGCGGCGCACGGCTCTCAGCGTTGCTGGTCTTCTAGCCATCGTCGATCTACTTTTCATTTTCCATTTCTTTGTCTTGTTTTTCCTCACACCTGTCTTTGTGTGGGATTGTTTATTGTAGTGCTTGTGCACGTTCCCCTGGAGCGCACAACGGGTTATTATGTGTACATTTATTCTTGTTGTTCTGGATGCCTTGGTTTTGCTTAATAAATCTCCGGTTTTACCAAGTTCTGCTCTCCTGCGCCTGACTTCTCTGCCGCCCATTACACACCCCGCTACATTACTCTACCTTCATTTAGCATTCAGTCATCAGGCAGTATTGGTTTTGGTCACATTCAGTATGCTTCTCCTGTTTTGTTAATCTGCCGTATCCTTATCATTAAACTCACCTTCTGCACCTGCTTCCAGACTCCCAGCATATACAGTACGTTACAACATAGCCCATATCATAAACATTGCAGAAAAATTCCACACCTTTTCTGGCCATTATAAGGTCATATTCCCAAAGTAGCCATACAACAAATTACCATGGGCATCTTTCATTGTGCCTATTAGATATGATAATTTCACGTTTTTGCATCCGATAAGGAGCGTGGTTCATAACATACAGTAGAATTTTACAGGTGAACAGACAGTTGATATTTTGCATTGAAGTGTGAAGGCTACCACTATAAGTAGGCCTACTTGTAGTTTTCATGTTTTTCCCAAGCAAACAATGTTTCAGAATTCGTGGGCAGTGCAGCGTATTTTTGTTCGGGAAAAAGTAAATGCAACGCATTATTGAATTCAAGCAGTCTGTTTACAGGTCCTCAACAATGTGTAATTGTTTTTGTCTTTCAGACATGGTCAGAAACAGTTAATGTCACTGCAAAAGAAAACATTTTTCAACCCATCCAAAGACATTTGATAAAGTTCGCCATGCATTGCTATTTCCTTAGATACTGTATTGGCCTTATTCCAGTACTTCCAAGGTACACAGCAAATACGGATATTATAGTCAACATAAAAGGTGAATGATGGGCGTTTTTTAGGCGGGGTTATAATTCTTGTTCATGCTTGCACAGTTTCACGACAGGTCTGATTTATAATAGGAAACATGGGTATGTATGGCGTGCACCAAGTTCATAAATCTCTATATCTTTGTGAGTGCACAGTCTTTTCAGAAATAGTCCACGCAGATATTTCGTGTTAAATTTAGGTAACGGTTATAAACGAGGCCCCTGGACTTATCCACCTCTTGCTTGTTGATTTCACAGGAGTTGTGGTCTTAGCACAGAGTTTCTAAGCCTAGAGAGTTTGACCACGCAGACCAGGCCAGAGAGAAGTTAAAAATTCTTCCTTAGTTGTTAATTTCCAAATCTAAAGGCACAACCTAGATTTGAGCCAAAGTCTTAAGTAGTTTTTTAAAATGTTTTATTTAACCTTTATTTAACCAGGTAGGCTAGTTGAGAACAAGTTCTCAATTGCAACTGCGACCTGGCAAAGATAAAGCATAGCAGTGTGAACAGACAACACAGAGTTACACATGGAGTAAACAATTAACAAGTCAATAACACAGTAGAAAAAAAGAGAGTCTATATACATTGTGTGCAAAAGGCATGAGGAGGTAGGCAAACAATTACAATTTTGCAGATTAACACTGGAGTGATAAATGACAGGTAGAGGTAGAGGTAGAGATATTGGTGTGCAAAAGAGCAGAAAAGTAAATAAATATAAACAGTATGGGGATGAGGTAGGTCAAATTGGGTGGGCTATTTACCATACTGTATTGTCTTTGATGTTAGTAGCTGTAGGACAGAGGTGACATTACAACAAAACAATAAAAAAAACTGCTGTTTCATTTGGTGGTGTGGTTAGTAAAATGGTTGACAATCAAGTAGCTCCAAATAAGATAATGGGGATTGTACTTGCAGACAGATTGGTGGAGAATCTTCTGCAGGTGCAGGCTGGGGAGTGGCGGGTTGCTTTGTGGGGTTGGGATGATTGTCAAAGGAGAACCAGATTTGACCAAGTTGTCTGTGATGTAATTATACAGGCCTTCTGGGGCATCCATCTCTTTTGTCTGGAAATATCACATTTATTAAGGTCCAATCATATGAAATACTTAACAGTGTGTATTAAGGTAACAGTGAGGAATCCACGCCAATATGTAGTATTGTAATAACTAGACTATTAGTAACTATTAGTAACTTGAGTTACTAATTAGCATGGGCATTTATTTCAGGTGTTCCTGCTTACATATTATTCATTCTTTACTCAATATTTCCTCTTCCTGCCTTGTACTTTATATAACACACAGGCGCCCCCTAGTGTCCTTCAACCCCATTACACTAGGAAGTCACAGTATCAACATGAGAATGATGACTTACTGTTTGTTATTAGGCCTCGAGATCATCATGACATATTATAGTGATTGTATGGGCTAGTGCAATGTTTATTAATAGTAGTACTAGTCATTACCTGTGGATATTTGCTCTTTGGTTTTCTGCTTAAAGTACCTGTCCAGTGTTCCAGATTTCTATGACATATGACCTGTAATTAATTACAATATGAATTAAATCGATTTCCCAAAAATTACAATTAGGAATGTTAAAAGAGGAGCTTTTCTCAGTGCCCCTGCTAGGCCTGTTAGGAAATAACAGAATGGTGTGGACATATACTAGTCAAAAAGAGCTGATTTGCCAGCTCAGTCAATGAGACGTGCATGCAGTTGGATATTCAAATTAGCTACCAACTCCACATGGGGCAGGGCTGCACATCTGGCTAGCAAGCTTGCTTTGTTTTATCTATTAGTGATGGGAAGTTTTGCTCTTTTTACCGACTTGTTTAGTCGAATGAACAAATTTTGTCCAAATATTAGTTATTTCAGACAGTAATGCCCAGAGTATGCAGGACCCCCTACCGGCGAACGATGAACTGAAAAATTGAAAGACTCATGATTGTACAAGCCTCTCATGTTCACATGACGTTCACCATACGGGGCTTATTGGAGCTGTCATTTGTGACTGAGTCTTGTAGAACTGTGCGTTAAACAGTGTACAGTGTACATTTCTTTGCTACATTTTAGCTGTTTACTTTAGTGCCTTATTGCAAACAGGATGCATGTTTTGGAAGATTTTTATTCTGTACAAACTTCCATCTTTTCACTCTGCCATTTAGGTTAGTATTGTGGAGTAACTAAAATGTTGTTAATTCATCCTCAGTTTTCTCCTATCACAGCCATTAAACTCTGTAACTGTTTTAAAGTCACCATTGGCCTCATGGTGAAATCCCTGAGCTGTTTCCTTCCTCTCCTGTATCTTTGTAGTGACTGGATGTATTGGTACTCCATCCAAAGTGTACTTAATAATTTCACCATGCTCAAAGAGATATTCAATGTCTTCTTTTTGTTATTTTGACCCATGTACAAATAGGTGCCCTTATTTGCATTTGAATCTGTGTTTGAAATGTACTGCTTGACTGAGGGACCTTACAGATAATTGTATGTGTTGGGTTCAGAGATCATGTTAACCACCATTATTGCACACAGAGTGAGTTATGTGATTCATTAAGCACATTTTTACTCCTGAACTTATTTAGGCTTACCATAACAAAGGGGTTGAATACTTATTGACCCAAGACATTTCAGCTTTTCATTTTTAAATAATTTGTAAACATTTCTTGAAACATAATTCCACTTTGACATTATGAGGTATTGTGTGTCGGACAGTAACACAAAATGTCATTTTAATTCATTTTAAATTCAGGATGTAACACAACAAAATGTGTAAAAAGTTCAAAGGTGTGAATACTTTTTGAAGGCACTGTATATCGTAGACACATAGGGTTTAGACCAGCGGTCGCCAACCTTTCCTGAGTCAAGATCACTTTCTGAGTCAAAATGTATGCCGAGATCTACCGCTCAGATTAGTTTTTTTTTTTTTTTACATTACTTAAAAAACGAAAGGCTACGCAAAATGAACCTATTAAAAACAGTACTGTAGCGATGAGGTTTGTGCAGTAGGCTATAGACCCACATAATGGCTTTGCTTGAATTGCCCTGCCATTGCATTGTTTTTGACCATTTCTTTTAATTATATTAAAACATTTGAGGTAGGTTATATGATCACACCGGTAATAGATACGTAGTTGTATTACTTGTGAGGCACAGCTGAGTGAGCATACATTTAAATAATTGGCTTTTTATTTTAGTGGGCTGATGGTGCCTGCATCTGATGGTCAGCCTCAGTGGAGGGAGAGAGCAGCAGACTGAAAGACAATTTATGCTTGATCTGTAGATGCCGAACTTCTCCACCTTCTCCCACTGCCGGCCACTGGTTTCCTCTCATCACCATATTTGGTAGTGAGTGGAAACGGTAACCGGATGCTTCATATTTATACATCCGTTGAAATATCTGGCTCATTGTTCTGCATAGCTCCGTATAGCTCCGCATTGACATGATTGGTTTAAGGGTTGCTGGGGGCGGTACATCCTGTATGAACACAAACTCACTTCCATCACAACTTCCATGACAACTAACAAGGATAACTTTGATGAAAGGCTAACCGGAACAAGTTCACAAATAAAAAAACTATTTATGATACTTCATGTATGGATTTCAAAGACACAAACATTTGGTTGAACTGAGGTTTGAATTTGTTTAATGAGGATAGATGCGGTAAAGACATCAATGAATTGCAGACAGTGGCGGACATAAGTATGCTGGATTGGCACACAATCAACAAATCTGATAAAACAAAGTGTATATTTGTCAAATCCATAATGATTGAGTTACTGTATCAGGTCCACAATGTGGTTACCAAAATCTGATTTGGATATATTTGGCTGTTTTCACTGCATAACATTTAGTTGCCCCTTTTCAGGTTTAGAAAAAGTGACTGTTAAACGCTAATTCCCATTTGTATAAACTGGTAGCATAGTTAGCATACAGAAATCAGTGGTGGTAGTCAGTCATTTTTAACTGTGATGCAGCGGACTGATGATGATGACATGTGTTGGAGTTGACATCCATACAAGCATTATACTTCTATTTTTACCTCAACATAGTGGGATCCTGAGAGGCACAGCTGTCTAAGGCACTGCATTGCAGTGCAAGAGGCGTCACTACAGACCAGGGTTCGATCCCGGGCTGTATAACAACCGGCCTTGATCGGGAGTCACTTGGGTTAGGGGAGGGTTTGGCCGGGGTAGGCCGTCATTGTAAATAAGAATTTGTTCTTAAAGGTTAATTAAAAATACGCATATAAACATGAACCTAAATGTACACACATTTTGCTGGGGGAAATGGGGAGTTTATGGATGGAGATGCAGGTGGGAAATGGTGTAGCCTTTTTACTTCATTCTAACTTGTCAGAGCTCCTATGTCAAGCACTGGGAAATGGACTTAAACATCTCAGAAGAGGTAAGGTCTTGTCTTTTCGTTTAGCCAGTTGCTTGTAATTAGGTGGATGACTATAGAGATTAGCTCTGAATCACTACTAGTAGTGCGGTGCAGACTAGTTTATTGGATGCATTACAGCAATGGCTACTGCAGATGTCCCCAATGGTTTATGGGCCCTGCAGATGTTGGATTGACCATGCAAAGCCTTTAAGATGTTGCACTGAACATATTCTGTGTTTTCTGCGGTTCCTCCTTCTCTGCTCCAATACAAGACACAGCAACTCTTCCTCCTCTTCATCGATAAGTGTCTCTCCATCATATGTTGCCATTTTGTAATGTTGTGTTGTTTTGTATTGCATCGCCCTATCCTCTTCTTCAGATATTTGGAAATGTTCTGCTGAATTATACATTGATCGTCTATACTGCCACCTTTTGTATTGGATGCATAAGACACATTCCACGAAGTGGAAGAAGGATGAACGCTCTTACTTCTGTGGAAGCCACATCGCTGTAAATGCTATACGGCCACTGCAGGTGTCTGATTGACCATGCAGAGCCTTTCAGGGTCCGCCTTCCAACGCCCCTCCGCTCTGCCTTTCCTCCGCTGACACTGAATAAAAACGTACCCCATCTTCCAGCTAGGCAAGCGTCACTCTGACTGAGGTAAACAAGAGAGTCAAGAGCGTATGCAAATTGAGTTAAAGTGCAGCTTTTGTGATTGGACAGTGAAAATGATATGCATTGTTTTTGACTCCGTTTCACTATTTTGGTACCGTGTTTCTGGGGCTAACCCTGAAAAGGGCCTGCTAGTCCCGGGCTAAACTAGCCTACTTTAGAATGTGCAAGTATGAACACCCGCTTAGCCTTGGCCTAAAATCTCCCTTAGCCCTGGGCTAAGGTGTGAACGTGCCTAATCTATCTATCTATCTACTATCGATTGCTGCTGCGATTATATTGATTGCTACATAATAACTTGGCACAACCAGTCTAAGGCTACATCATGGCTTATTTACCAGCATGACGTTACTACTGTGACACAAAAAAAAAAAAACATTTAAAGAGGGGCAATATTACACGACAAATCAAGTTACTGTGATCTTAGCCTTTAATCAATTATTTCACAATTTTAGACATTCTTTGTTTCATGCTCTTTAATGAATCCATTTTATTGCATTCAGTTGTTTTTTTCATCTCCTACATTTTACTGTGTTGCGATTCTATGCACTTTCAGTAATGTTTGATTGGATTTTATGTAATTGCCGGGTTAGTGAGTTCTGTCTTCTCTGGAAAGGGAATTTATCTTAGTTCTGAGGACTGTATAGAATGACTATAAATGAAGAGAGTGGACAAAGAGCCTTTGTGCAGGTTTCCCATGTCCCTTTGCTGTCAGGAAGTTACACGGACACCATTGAAGCAGTGAAGGCATGTGATATTTATTTGCTGGTGAGCCAGCGACTTTGACCCCTTAACTTCCCGCTACTCCAACCTCAAAACACACACCCACACATTAGTAACAGGATATACAAAAACACAGCCAATTCTATGGGGATTTCCCATGTGGCACCAAGTAAAATTGTTGTGGAAGTATCCCCATGGACACACACTGGAGCAGGCAGCTCTCCTTCATCCTCCTCCTGTCTAAAAGAGGACACTGACTTTTTTTTGCGAGCGACAGGCAAACAGGAAATCATTCACTGCTGCAGCACAGGGGATTGAATTTAATAAGGGAAATTGGGTTACTGAACGAAAACAAGGGGGAGGGGGGATGTAGAGAAGAGAAAAGGGGTGGGAAAAGGGAGACGGAGAGAAAGATTACATCACTACTATTTTTATCTGTACAAGGTATACTGATCACATTGTGTGATAACTAGTATAAAGCAACCTCAAGTTAGACTTTTTTTTAACCTTAATTTTACCAGGTAAGTTGACTGAGAACACATTCTCATTTACAGTAACAACCTGAGGAATTGTTATAGGGGAGTACATTTACATTACATTTAAGTCATTTAGCAGACGCTCTTATCCAGAGCGACTTACAAATTGGTGAATTCACCTTCTGACATCCAGTGGAACAGCCACTTACAATAGTGCATCTAAATCATTTAAGGGGGGGGGGGGGTGAGAAGGATTACTTACAGGGGGGATGAATGAGCTAATTGGAAGCTGGGTATGGGGACCAGATTGGGAATTTAACCAGGACACAGGGGTTAACACTCCTACTCTTACAATAAGTGCCATGGGATGTTTAATGACCACAGACAGTCAGGACACCTGTTTAACCTCCCATCCAAAAGATGGCACCACAATCACTGCCCTGGGATATTGGGATATTGAGATGTTCCATTCAAAATACAACCTAGGATGTTTTTTTTCCAATTACTGTACCTTGGCTGTAGTCGATTTCCAAAGACAGTTTTTTTCCTTACTGTACATAGGTACTATATTTGATGCAGTTATTGAATTTTCTCAGTATTATCATCCAATTCATTCTGAAAATGTGCCCAAAACACAAAGTATGAATACTTTGCTAGTTGCAATGGCTAGCATTTAATCTACTATACATTTTATTTTCTGTTCTTAAAACATGTTTTTCTCTATTTACTGAACATGTATCTAAGGATCAAAGATACATTTCAGCACCCTATGCACTGAGAGGAGAGGATTTGATTGGTATAAGCAATTTGGTGAAAACCACACCTAACCTATTAGAAGACAAGGTGAAGCTATTACCATATTGATTACCCCAGTCAAATCCTCTCATATCTCAACAATTGCATAGAGCTCAGAGGTTAATTTGGGATTGGGCCCCAAACTATACTATTAGTAATGCACAGACATAGTTGCTTACCTTAATTTTTTAATCTTTATTTATCTAGGCAAGTCAGTTAAGAACAATTATTTTATTTACAATGACTGCCTACCCCGGCCGACACTGGGCCAATTGTGCACCACACCCTTTTGTGCACCACACCCTTTTGGATACGGTTGTGATACAGCCTGGAATCAAACCAGGGTCTGTAGTGATGACTCTAGCACTGAGATGCAGTGCCTTAGACCGCAGCGCCACTCAGGAGCCCAAAGGAAAAATCCAAACAAAACCACTACTTCCTATAATTTACAGTGTTAAATAACACTAATATTTGTTGAAAATGTTTTTTGGGAACAAATGTTTAATTTTGTCTTTATTATAAGGTTGGTAGCAACATAGCTCAAGTCGACTACAAAACCCACAATGCAATGCTCTTTCTATGAGCCGTCGGCCCATATAGCTCCACACAATAATACCGAAGTCAATATTAGCTGTAAAATCGCCTACACGAACTGTACTATCAATTTAGGAGTCTACAATCTCACCATGTTCCACCTGCAGAGCAGAGTTCGCAACAGCCATCCAACAACACCATGCAATGCACCCTGGACTGAAGAGCAGACGAATAGGAGAAATGTGGTGGACCCTCTGATAAATGACACATTTCTTGAGGTAGAAATATCGCAAAAATATGATCAATGGATCATTTGAGAGAAGACAACCTCCCACATTATGTGTTGAAATATAACATGTGTGATAGGAGACCAGTATTGAAATCTTACATGTATGATAGACGTTTTCGCGATCTAAAAGACGTACACCTATTAACTTCCAGTATACGGAGAACGGTTTATCGCAACGTCACCTCATACAAGGTCCAATTCCTGCCCGGTTGAACGGCATCAGATCAAATACACATGAAAATACCCCGGGAATCGATAGAACATCGCTCAGAGATGCACAAAAACATAACATTCAAAATCTTTGACTCTCTCTTTTAACCAGTAGATGTCTCCAAATTACTATGTTAAAACTGATGAATTTAGGTCTAGAGATGCATTTTCTCTTTTTTATATCTGTTACACATCTGTTTAATAAAGTATATGTGATTTGTGATATACCGTTTTTTCTTATTGCGTGCATGTGAGATGCCGCGGCCTTGAAAATGTTATCATTTTACCGCATTAGCTGCCGTTTTCCGGAGGTCAAATGGAGCCTCTTACTCACACTGTTTGTTTATTAAGACCATAGGAGTCTGTTGAATGAAGAGCGCTCTAATTTGAATACATTAACCCTTGTTTTCTCACGGGCGTAATTGACTGCGCCTTAACGAGCTGCTCCCTTTCAAGTCGACGCGATAACGATCGCCAGAGAGCGTTAATTATGCGTGGAGTAAGCAACCTTGAACACACCTCGTCATTGGGCGACTTTGCATTGATTTAATTATTTCATTAATTGTCTCTTCTCTGCCATGTTTGCCTACAGTGTTTTGTGCATTAATTTATTTTGGCCTATTTGTATCTTTTCGAAATAGGGGTGAACTGGAATCTGCCTGGGGGGGGGGAATCTTCACCAGTGCTAATTTTCACTGGTTAAGCTCTTTTGGTGTTTACAATTAATATATTACATATAGAAAGGCAATGGTTCAAAATTTCACAAACAATTTTTACATAAGCCTAACGCATGTACAGAACATTGACTTTGAACTACCCAGAACTGGGCTTTATCCCCACTTGCCATTTACCCTTGTTTCCCTTGTTCTGGCTAAGTATTCGATGACACATCAAGGGCTTTATACCTGGACAGTGTTTCCATTCAATTTAAATAACTTATTTCCTGAAAGGGTTCTTCATGTGTGCTGACAGGTTGATACATACAAGACACATACAAACTGGCTTGCGCTAATGACCTTCCCAATTGATTTTAAATTACCCTATTCGATGGGTTCTGACTAGTATTTTATAGAGCCCCAAACCACCAGACAATGTTAAAAGCTGATATGGATTCTGTAAAGCATTTATAAAATGCTTGGAGGATGGATTGGTCTACATTAAACTGAATATGTTTAGTGTTTCTTTCAAAGGAGAGCTTGCCATCTACAACTGGTTAATTGCACAATAGTCTGGCCGTTAATCTCCAGCGCTGGGATGGTACAGTAAATCAATCTCTTCTGAAGTCAATGACCAGGTCTTTGGTTTTGGTTGCATTGAGATCCAGGTTACATCAGAGTGAACCTGTCAATTTCAGCCTGGAGGCACCCTTCTGAGTTGCCTGTGTCCATAATTACTGTGTTTGGTGCAAAAAGTTTATAATTTTAAATATTACACAGCCTCACATTTGTTAACCAACAAAGCTGATTCAAAGTTGCTTTGCCAGGGTCTTTCAGGCTATTGTGTATCCTACTTGTTGATACTGTTTGAAGTTAACAGTTACAATTGTCCCCCCTTGGGAATAGAGTATGCAGACAGAATCTGCATTTAGTTCAGGTCCTAGGAGCTCAATTATCACTATGCATTTTACAGTAGAAATGGAAAACATCACCACACACACACACAAACGAGTTTGCACATACACACTATTCAGACACACTATTTTTCACAGTATAGCTCTCTTACACACATACATGCACAAATACACAATCTCACAAAATAATTCCTCATACTGTACAATATCAACACACTTATTAGACCCACATTTGTGTCCCAATGAGGAATGTGCATATATTAATCACATTCTATGTTCTAACCACTGTGTGGCACTATGTCCCTAAGGAAGGCAAGAGTCCCAATTTGCTGTGAAAACCTGAGAACAGAGGCCAACAGTAAGAGTCACGTAGGGATGTCGTTTTTCCTCATTCAACAGGAATTTCTGCTTTTCTGACATTATCCTCCATCCATTTGAAACGGACCTATCCCCTAATTAAAATAGTAATAATTCAATGTTGTCCGGATCATATCCATAATATATATATCCTGATCATAACCATAATACATGGTTTAAAATTGATTGTTCAATTATAGTTTCATTAGTACTTCAGCAGATTTAATTTAAAAACTTTTGTCTGTCCAATATTTGAAACGCCTTACAGTTTTCCTCAGTCAATTGCACCTAATTCCACTTGTTTGATTACCCAGTGATTCATATATTGAGGTTCATTGAAATAAGTGAAGGGGATTATATAATAACTAGGTAATATAGCCAGATGTTCTTCAATACAATACTGTGCATCTTTACCCCCTTGGGGAAACTAGTTTCAGGAATGCAGAGGTGCAAACACATACAACACATGAACAGTATAACATCATGTGCAATTGTTTAATTGAATTTACTCAATCCTACCACATTTGTTTCCATGTCATGTCTATAGCCATGATACAACAATAAACCTTTGGCTTTACAACATTACACATCTTGGTGTAATGGATAAGATCCTGAACTGGCAGTCCCAGGTTGGGTCCCAGTTGGACGAACCCTCAAATTCGCTGTAGTAAATAGCCCCAGGGAATTACCACTCACTGTGTATGGGAAATCTCTCTCATTTAGGCCATAATACTTTATTTTCCATAGTACTTTATCAATCTCTAGCCTGCTGTTTAATGCCAAATGAAACTAGAACATACTGTATGTTAAGTCATATTGCCTGATGAAATTAAAGTTAATGGATGTGTGGTTATATAGCTCATG
This sequence comes from Oncorhynchus masou masou, assembly GCF_036934945.1. Classification (NCBI taxonomy): domain Eukaryota; kingdom Metazoa; phylum Chordata; class Actinopteri; order Salmoniformes; family Salmonidae; genus Oncorhynchus; species Oncorhynchus masou. Next base: position 14,943,398 of record NC_088230.1, on the reverse strand, counting down.
TGTTTGTGAATGGCTACTGCCAAGCCCCCACAGTGCAAGTTTGGAATGATACTGACACGATTGCAGTAGCGACTCATCATTCAGGGCAGGTGGTTCAGAGCCTGTTTTGCATGTTATTTTGGCATTTATATGTGCCACTTATCAGTTTGCAAACAATGTAAATAAATAAATATATATATATCTCATTGAGTTAATAAAGCTGCAAACAAACAGGCAGCTCCAAAATGCAGGTATTTCAGCCGAGCTCAGTGCTTTCTGTGGTGGTGGGGCAGGCCAGAAGAAAATGGGAGCATTGCACCGTGACTTGGCTCAGCATTGCACTGTGATTGGCTCAGTGTTCTGCCACTCATGGGGACACTGTCACCTGCCTTTAGTAAGGGTAGACATCAAGAAAGTGAGCCCTTTAGGTGCTGCCATAGAGTTACATTAGAAGTGCCCTTCCAAGAAGGCTCAAGGTCATTGGCCACAGAAATGACATCAAATCACATTATATGTACAGCAGCTTTGATTGGACTGATCATGTCAACATCTTAAAAGAAGATAAATATTTATAGTGTAAGCTAAGAAAGTAATACTATACTAAGTGTATGTTGTGTAGTAAGCTGTTAGTAGACCATGTGCCTCACCCTAATAAATCATTTGGTCCATTTTCACCAACACGGTATTGTAAACACATTGTTCGTGGCCGGTGTGTGCTTGTTTGCAAACGTTTTGTGTATAGCTTTGACAGTGCTACTGATAGTAGTACACTGTAAGAACGGTCCATGTTCTGAATTCTGTCGCTGTACATTTCAAAAGTGCTGAACAAATAGTTACATTGACTACGTCCATCGTCACTCGCTCATTAACGTCTTAATTGAAATTACGATTTTCCTCATCCCCTTGTCTTCGTCCCCTTATGCCATAGTTTGTACGTACATCTCAATTGTCAGTAGGAACCACATTTGTTTAAGCAAGTCAGCCATGTCAGCTATGTTTTTTTTAAAGGCAGTAAATGAGGCTAAATTAACTGTTTCGCTCAGCTGTAAGCCAGGTGTAGCAGTGGTAAGGTGCTGGAACTGCTGTTAGGACTCTGCTGTTGGGACAGTTTTATGTAGGCCCTAGCAGTTTGTGTACACATTTTGTCACCATTATAGTGCAATTAATGTATTGTTTACTGTTGTGTTGTGTAGTGGCTTTCCTGGCATGCATCCCGCATTTATTTTGTTTGCCCCACCAAGATTTACATGAGTTGATCAAGCTGTTGCCTGTGGCCTGTGGAATCTTGTCCCACTCCTCTTCAATGGCTCTGTGAAGTTGCTGGATATTGCTGGCAACTGGAACACGCTGTCGTACCCATCAATTCAGAGCATCCCAAACATCCCAGAAGAACTGGGACATTTTCAGCTTCCAAGAATTGTGTACAGATCCTTCCGATATGGGGCCGTGCATTATCATTCTGAAACATGAAGCGATGGCTTTGGATTGATGGCATGACAATGGGCATCAGGATCTTGTCAAGGTATCTCAGTATCTTCAGTTTGTGCAGAAATTCTTTAGATGTGCAAACCCACATCAGCTGTCCGGGTGGTGAAGAAGCCAAATGTGGAGGTCCTGGGCTGGCATGGTTACATGTGGTTGGCAGTTGTGAGGCCGGTTGGACGTACTGCCAAATTCTCTAAAACAATGTTGGAGGCGGCTTATGGTAGAGAATTGAACAATCAATTCTCTGGCAACAGCTCTGGTGGACATTCCTACAGTCAGCATTCCAATTGCACACTCCCTCAAAACTTGAGACATCTATGGCATTGTGTTGTGTGACAAAACTGCACATTTTAGAGTGGCCTTTTATTGTCCCCAGCACAAGGTGCACCTGTGTAATGATCATACTGTTTAATCAGCTTCTTGATATGAAACACCTGTCAGGTGGATGGATTATCTTGGCAAAGGAGAAATGTTCACTAACAGGGATGTAAACAAATTTGTGGCCAACATTTGAGATGTTTTTTGTGCTTATGTAATATTTCTGGGATCTTTTATTTCAGCTCATGAAACTCTGGACCAAAACTTTACATGTTGTGTTTCTATTTTTGTTCCGTATAGTTAGATTATTATTTTCAATGCTGTTCTTATTTCATCTCTTCAGTTTTTGTTGGAAAGTGTTAACACTGAAGAGACAAATATATTTTTCTTTGGTGGTCTCTGGGGAGATAAATATAGCTAGCTAAATCAGCTATTGGGTAGGCCATCAGAAGCTAGATAAAAGGCATCTGCAATACAACTGTATTAGAGCAGAATTTTGGAGTGATAGTGAAATCAACTAATCACATTTTGACTTATAATGGGTGGGACCGTTTCTACAAAAATGGATGGAATATCTGTGCATTAGCAAGCAATAGTTTTCCCATGGTCAAGCAAGCTAGATTTTGTTGTAGGCTAGTTTTCGGTGGCTGCAGCAGGTGTAATCAAAGAGGATGTTGTTGCTAATTTGTTAGCTTCACCATTTTCAAGATTAACTTTCAACCAGAAGTTAGGGATGAATGCTGAGCTGAGCTGTATTCAATGAACAGCATTCTCACATAGGTGTTCCTCTTGTCCAGGTAAGAGAAGGCAGTGTGGAGTGGAATAGAGATTACATCATCTGTGGATCTGTTGGGGTGATATGCGAATGGGAGTGGGTCCAGGGTGTCTGGGATGATGGTGTTGATGTGAGCTTTTCAAAGCCTTTCAAGGCAACAGATGTGAGTTCCATTTAGACAGGTTACCTTGGCGTTCTCGGGCACAGGGACTATGGTGTTCTGCTTGAAACATGTAGGTATTACAGACTGGGTCTGGGAGAGATTGAACATTTCAGCGAAGACACTTGCCAGCTGTTCAGCACATGCTCTGAGTATGCAACCTGGTATTCTGTCTGGGCCCACGGCCTTGCGAATGCTAACCTACTTAAATATCTTACTCACATTGGCTATGGAGAGTGAGATCCCACCGTCGTCCAGAACAGCTGGTGGTCTCATGGATGGTTCAGTGTTGCTTGCCTTGAAGTGAGCATAGAAGGCAGGTAGCTTAGTGATTAGGAGCATTAGGCCAGTAACTGAAAGGGCACTAGTTCAAATCCCTGAGCCGACTAGGTTAAAAATCTGTCAATGTGCCCTTGAGCAAGTCACTTAAACCCTATTCCTCATATAAATCACTTTGGATAAAGAGTGTCTGCTAAATGTTTAAATTGCAAATGTATTTAGCTTGTCTGGTATGCTCGTGTCACTGGGCAGCTCGCTACTGGGTTTCCCTTTGTAATCTGTGATAGTTTGCAAGCGCTGCCCCATCTGTCGAGCGTCAGAGCTGGCATAGTAGGATTTGATCTTAGTCCTGTATTGATGCCTTGCCTGTTTGACGGCCCGGAGGTTGTAGTGGGATTTCTTATAAGCATCCCACTCCTTGGAAGCGGCAGCTCTAGCCTTTAGCTCAGTGCGGATGTTGCCTGTAATCAATGACTTCTGGTTGGGGTATGTATGTACGGTCACTGTGGGGATGTTGTTGTCGATGCACTTAAAAATACAAGTTCTTTATATTGTTCTTTATTCAAGTGGTAGTAATTTATCTTTATCTTTTTAAAATGCCCTAAGAGCATTTAACATCATACAACAGAATCTGTATGATTTAAAACGGGTTCTAAATTTGGGTAAAACAAAATGCATGGTATTTTCTAATGCCAGGCATGTTACTAATCATGTCATTGCTACATTGGCTGGACATACTATAGAGCAAGTCAAAGTGTACCAACATTTGGGTGTGTGAGTTGATGATAAGCTGAGCTTCACTGTGCATGTGGAGAACTTGATAAGGTAGCTCAAGCTGAGAATAGGTTTTTATTACCGACATAAGGCTTGTTTTTCTTTGGAGGCCAGGAAGGAGCTGGTACGATTTACATTACTGGAGATTTTAGATTTTAGTGATGTTATATATATATATATATGCAGGCCTCAACCACTACCCTGAGAGCACCTGATTCAGTTTATCATGTGGCCCTCCGGTTCATTACAAATCAAAAAACGGCTAACACATCATTGTGATCTCTACAGCACTGTTGGCTGGTCGTCATTGACCTTGCGTAGGCTTAACACTGGTATACACTGATTTATAATGCCATATTGGGTAAAATGCCATTTTTATCTCTGTCATTTTTTAATCATCTGTAAATAAATATCAATTACTGTCCCATTCTCATTTGCTTCTAACAGTACCAAAAATTAGAACAGGACATGGTAGAAATAGTTTTAGTTACTCAGCTCCGTGGTGCTAGAATTCTCTCCTGAACATTTAAAAATTTGATGATCTAGTTTCGTTGGTGGAGTTTAAACACTTGATCGATGTATAGATCTTAGAAGAGTGTAATTGTCTTTAGGACAGTTGTTTTTTAGTCAAGACTTTCGTGTTTTTTAACGTAATATGTAATTGTTGTATTGTATGTGTGTTTATAGTTTTGTTTAATGTTGTGTTAGTGTATGTAAGTTGTTATTTCTGAAACGTTGTTCCCCCTGCTACTATTGGACCAGGTCTCTCTTGGAAAAGAGATGTTATCTCAATGAGAAAAACCTGTATAAATAAAGGTAAAAAAAACATAATAATTATGAACCGGTAACTGATGTGGTAAACTACTCAATGTTATCTGATGAATTCCGGAAGATGTTCCAGTTTGTGCTAGCGAAAGAGTCCTGTAGCTTAGCATCCGCTTCATTGGACCACTTCCATATTGAGCAGTTTGAGTTCTTGCTTGTATGCAGGAAGCAGCAAGATAGAGTTATGGTCTGATTTGCCCTTTCCTTATCTCCTTTCCATTCCCAGATCTTTTCCTCCTTTCCTAGCTCCCTTTTCTAGTTTCCTTTCCTTCTTTCCTTTCCTCTCTACTGCCCATGGTTGATCCTCAGGAAAGGAAGTTAGGAAATTAGGAAAGGAAGCTAAGAAAGAAAAGGAGTTAACAAGTATTTGGTAGGTATTAGAGGTCGACCGGTTAATCGGAATGGCCGATTAATTTGGGCCGATTTCAAGTTTCCATAGCAATCGGATATCTGTATTTTTCGATGCCGATTTAGCCAATTAAAAAAAATATATATGTTACAACTTTATTTAACGAGGCAAGTCAGTTAAGAACACATTCTTATTTTCAATGACGGCCTAGGAACGGTGGGTTAACTGCCTTGTTCAGGGGCAGAACGACAGATTTTTACCTTGTCAGCTCAGGGATTCAATCTTGCAATCTTACGGTTAACAAGTCCAACGCTCTAACCACCTGCCTCACGAGGAGCCTGCCTGTTACGCGAATGCAGTAAGAAGCCAAGGTAAGTTGCTAGCTAGCATTAAACTTATAAAAAACAATCAATCATAATCACTAGTTATAACTACACTTGGTTGATGATATTACTAGTTTATCTAGCGTGTCCTGCGTTGAATATAATCGATGCGGTGCGCATTCGCGAAAAAGGACTGTCATGGCTCCAACGTGTACCTAACCATAAACATCAATGCCTTTCTTAAAATCAATACACAGAAGTATATATTTTTAAACCTGCATATTTAGCTTAAAGAAATCCAGGTTAGCAGGCAATATTAACCAGGTGAAATTGTGTCACTTCTCTTGCGTTCATTGCACGTAGAGTCAGGGTATATGCAACAGTTTGGGCAGCCTGGCTCTTTGCGAACTAATTTGCCAAAATTTTACGTAATTATGACATAACATTGGCGGTTGTGCAATGTAACAGGAATATTTAGACTTATAAAATACGGAACGGTTCCGTATTTCACTGAAAGAATAAACGTTTTGTTTTTGAGATTGTTTTCTGGATTCGACCATATTAATGACCTAAGGCTCGTATTTCTGTGTTATTATCTTATAATTATTTCTATGATTTGATAGCGCAGTCTGACTAAGTGATGGTAGGCACCAGCAGGCTCGTAAGCATTCATTCAAACAGCACTTTTGTGTGTTTTGCCAGCAGCTCTTCACAATGAAGCATTGAGCTGTTTTTTGACTTCAAGCCTATCAACTCCAGAGTTTAGGCTGGTGTAACCGATGTGAATTGGCTAGCTAGTTAGCGGAGTGCGTGCTAATAGCGTTTCAAATGTCACTCGCTTTGAGACTTGGAGTGGTTGTTCCCCTTGTTCTGCATGGGTAACGCTGCTTCGAGGGTGGCTGTTGTCGATGTGTTCCTGGTTTGAGCCCAGGTAGCAGCGAGGAGAGGCATGAAAGCTATACTGTTACACTGGCAATACTAAATTGCCTATAAGAACATCTAATAGTCAAAGGTATCTGAAATACAAATGGTATAGAGAGAAATAGTCGTATAAATGCTATATTAACTACAACCTAAAACCTCTTACCTTGGAATATTGAAGTCTCATGTTAAAAGGAACCACCAGCTTTCATATGTTCTCATATTCTGAGCAAGGAACTTAAACGTTAGCTATTTTACATGGCACATATTGCACTTTTACTTTCTTCTCCAACATTTTGTTTTTGCATTATTTAAACCAAATTGAAAATGTTTAATTATTTATTTGAGGCTAAATTGATTTTTATTGATGTATTATATTCTATTCTATATATTATATTATAAATAAGTGTTCATTCAGTATTGTTGTAATTGTCATTATTACAAATGCATTTTTTTTTAAATCGGCCGATTTCATCAGTATCGGCTTTTTTTGGTCCTCCAATAATCGGTATCGTTATTGGCTTTGAAAAATCATAATCGGTCGACCTCTAGAAGTTATTAACCATGGCCAGTAGAGAGAAAAGGAAGAAGGAAAGGAAGCTAGTAAAGGGAGCTTGTGTCAGAGTCGTGTGTATAGGTGGCAGGGATGTCAGGCGCAGGAGAGTCAAAATGGAGTGTAAATGGAGTCTTTTAATAAATGTCCACAGAACATGCTCCATAACACTAAAAGTACAGACATGAAAACACATGGGTAGGAGGACCCGTCGCGCACCAACACAACAAAATAACAACACTGACAATAAAACAATCTCTGACAAAGACATGAGGGGAAACAGAGGGTTAAATACACAACAGGTAATGAATGGGATTGAAAACAGGTGTGTGGGAAGACAAGACAAAACCAATGGAAAATGAAAAATGGATCAATGATGGCTAGAAGACCGGTGACTTCGAACGCCGAGCACCACCCGAACAAGGAGAGGCAACGACTTCGGCAGAAGTTGTGACAGTTTGGAAAGGAAGCTACAAAAGAAAGGGAGTGAGGAAAAGAAAAGTTCACATGTATGTGGTAGGGATTAACCACGGCCAGTAGACGGTGATTGTATTCATTTTAGTGACAGGCTAGTTTGAGTCACAGCTCCAACCCTAATCTAACACATCTGATTGTAATAATTAGCTGGTTTATCAATTGACTCAGGTTACAACTTGGGTTGGATTAAAAATGTATTTGAGGGTAGTTCTCCAGGAACAAGGTTGGGCAGGGGCCGACTGTGACAAGAATTCACCCCTGGCATTTTATTCACACCAGTCCACATCTCTGCGCACGCTGCCAACCCTCCCTCATCTTCCTGGGTAAGTCTGTAAGAACTTTGTACACCTGGATTGTACAATATTTACACATTTGGATTTTTTTACTCTTCATACTCTGTAAATTTGGTTGTTGATCATTGCTAGACAGCCATTTATGTCTTGGCATAGATTTTCAAGACGATTTAAGTCAAAACTGTAACTAGGCCACTAAGGAACATTCAATGTGGTCTTGGTAAGCAACTCCAGTGTCCTTGTGTTTTAGGTTATTGTCCAGCTGAAAGATGAATTTGGCTCCCAGTGTCTGTTGGAAAGCAGACTGAACCAGAATTTCCTCTAGGATTTTGTCTGTCCTTAGCGCTATTCCTTTTATTTTTATCCTTAAAAAATTCTCTAGTCCTTGCCGATGACAAGCATACCCAAAACATGATGCAGCCACTATCATGTTTGAAAATGTTTAGAGTGGTACTCACCGATGTGTTGTGTTGGATTTGCCCCAAACAAACACTTTTTTTAAGGACAAAAAAGTAATTTATTTGCCACGTTATTTTTGCAGTTTTACTTTAGTGCCTTATTTGCAAACAGGATGCATGTTTTGGAATGTTTTTATTTTGTACAAGCATCCTTCTTTTCACTCTGTCATTTAGGTTAGTATTGTGGAGTAACTACTAGGCTTGGGCGATATACCGTACATACACTACCGTTCAAATGTTTGGGGTCACTTAGAAATGTCCTTGTTTTTGAAAGAAAAGCACATTTTTTTGTCCATTAAAATAACATTTAACATCAAATTATGGAATATCTACATAGGCTTACAGAAGCCCATTATCAGCAACCACCACTCCTGTGTTCTAATGGTACGTTGTGTTGGCTAATCCAAGTTTGTCATTTTAAAATGCTAATTGATCATTAGAAAACCCTTTTGCAATTATGTTAGCACAGCTGAAAACTGTTGTTAAAGAAGCAATAAAACTGGCCTTCTTTAGACTAGTTGAGTATCTGGAGCATCAGCATTTGTGGGTTCGATTACAGGATCAAGATGTCCAGAAATAAAGACCTTTCTTCTGAAACTCGTCGGTCTATTCTTGTTCTGAGAAATGAATGCTATTCCATGCGAGAAATTGCCAAGAAACTGAATATCTCGTACAACGCTGTGTACGTCTCCCTTCACAGACCAGAGCAAACTGTCTCTAACCAGAATAGAAAGAGGAGTGGGAGGCCCCGGTGCACAACTGAGCAATAGGACAAGTACATTGGAGTGTCTAGTTTGAGAAACAGACGCCTAAGTCCTAAACTGGCAGTTTCATGAAATAATACCCGCAAAACGCCAATTTCAATGTCAACAGTGAAGAGGCTAGGATGCTGGCAGATTTGCAAAGAAAAGTCATATCTCAGACTGTCCAATAAAATAAAAGATTAAGATTGGCAAAAGAACACAGACACTGGACAGAGAAACTCTGCCTAAAAGGCTAGCATCCCGGAGCTGCCTCTTCACTGTTGACGTTGACTGGTGTTTTGCCGGTACTATTTAATGAAGCTGTACACAGGGACTGTGGTGTTAGTATAAGGGAACCCATACTCTCAGAGAGAGAGAGCAATAAAGCTGAAAAACAGCCTAAGAAAAGGAAAACATATTCAACACTACATACATATGTAGAACCAGGAGAAATCTAGATAAAGGTAAAAGTTAAGGTAACCTGTCGGGGAAGTATATCTCAAGAAAAAGCCCTAGATGCACTGAGATAACCTACAGGAACGTGACAGAGAAATGTCACCACCTACTGAATGCATTTGTGAACTGGCTTCTCTAGTTCTCAAGCTCAACTACTTTGCCTTTGAAAAACACTTTTTTCTATTTAATAGAGTTGCTATGTGCTCCACCTTTGCCCTAATTGTGCTAATGTATATGTGGACTATATTGAGCAAAAGTTGACCTGTGTTGAGACCAGGAACCCTTACTTCTCCAAGATACTCAAATGGTTCAGGTATATTGATGATATTCTCTGTGTGCGGATTGGCACTGAACAAGAACTCCATGAATGAACTTCCTTTTTGAACAGTATGAACACTGACCTGAAGTTCTCTATTGGATATGACCATAAGCGGGTCCATTTCTAAGACATGTGGATAGAAGTTGCTCATGGGGAACTTATCACCACTCTATATCAGAAAGAGACTGACAGAAACACTTTTCTCCTAGACAGTAGCATTCATCCTAGTGCCCCTAGCCCTTTCCTGCAGGCAAATTACATAGTGGCCTCATGGGAGAAATGTTATTCATATTTTTTTCAGAATTTCAGAATTAATAAACATGACTTTTTTAAATGCAGAAAATCCAATGTTTCTATGGCAAACTTTTGTGTTATATTTGTGTGTGTGTGTGTGTGTGTGTGTATATACAGTGCCTTGCGAAAGTATTCGGCCCCCTTGAACTTTGCGACCTTTTGCCATTTTTCAGGCTTCAAACATAAAGATATAAAACTGTATTTTTTTGTGAAGAATCAACAACAAGTGGGACACAATCATGAAGTGGAACGACATTTATTGGATATTTCAAACTTTTTTAACAAATCAAAAACTGAAAAATTGGGCGTGCAAAATTATTCAGCCCCTTTCCTTTCAGTGCAGCAAACTCTCTCCAGAAGTTCAGAGAGGATCTCTGAATGATCCAATGTTGACCTAAATGACTAATGATGATAAATACAATCCACCTGTGTGTAATAAAGTCTCCGTATAAATGCACCTGCACTGTGATAGTCTCAGAGGTCCGTTAAAAGCGCAGAGAGCATCATGAAGAACAAGGAACACACCAGGCAGATCCGAGATACTGTTGTGAAGAAGTTTAAAGCCGGATTTGGATACAAAAAGATTTCCCAAGCTTTAAACATCCCAAGGAGCACTGTGCAAGCGATAATATTGAAATGGAAGGAGTATCAGACCACTACAAATCTACCAAGACCTAGCCGTCCCTCTAAACTTTCAGCTCATACAAGGAGAAGACTGATCAGAGATGCAGCCAAGAGGCCCATGATCACTCTGGATGAACTGCAGAGATCTACAGCTGAGGTGGGAGACTCTGTCCATAGGACAACAATCAGTCATATATTGCACAAATCTGGCCTTTATGGAAGAGTGGCAAGAAGAAAGCCATTTCTTGAAGATATCCATAAAAAGTGTAGTTTAAAGTTTGCCACAAGCCACCTGGGAGACACACCAAACATGTGGAATGGGGTGCTCTGGTCAGATGAAACCAAAATTGAACTTTTTGGCAACAATGCAAATCGTTATGTTTGGCGTAAAAGCAACACAGCTCATCACCCTGAACACACCATACCCACTGTCAAACATGGTGGTGGCAGCATCATGGTTTGGGCCTGCTTTTCTTCAGCAGGGACAGGGAAGATGGTTAAAATTGATGGGAAGATGGATGGAGCCAAATACAGGACCATTCTGGAAGAAAACCTGATGGAGTCTGCAAAAGACCTGAGATTGGGACGGAGATTTGTCTTCCAACAAGACAATGATCCAAAACATAAAGCAAAATCTACAATGGAATGGTTCAAAAATAAACATATCCAGGTGTTAGAATGGCCAAGTCAAAGTCCAGACCTGAATCCAATCGAGAATCTGTGGAAAGAACTGAAAACTGCTGTTCACAAATGCTCTCCATCCAACCTCACTGAGCTCAAGCTGTTTTGCAAGGAGGAATGGGAAAAAATTTCAGTCTCTCGATGTGCAAAACTGATAGAGACATACCCCAAGCGACTTACAGCTGTAATCGCAGCAAAAGGTGGCACTACAAAGTATTAACTTAAGGGGGCTGAATAATTTTGCACGCCCAATTTTTCAGTTTTTGATTTGTTAAAAAAGTTTGAAATATCTAATAAATGTCGTTCCACTTCATGATTGTGTCCCACTTGTTGTTGATTCTTCACAAAAAATACAGTTTTATATCTTTATGTTTGAAGTCTGAAATGTGGCAAAAGGTCGCAAAGTTCAAGGGGGCCGAATACTTTCGCAAGTCACTGTATATAAAGTGTAATATTGCAATGCAAACTCAAAACGGAATAATGTACATGTCAACTCTATATCTGACATGGTACAGGTGTGTTCTTTATTTAAGCCCATAACCATGAGTTTGTGAGGTGAATCCAGAAAGAACAAAACCCTGTCCTCAAACATGTACATCACAAGGTGCAAAGTTATGGGCAAAGACAAAACATCCACCAAATTCAATATTTTTCTTGATCAAATAACATGGAAACAACCACTTTCTGTGCAGTATTAATTTACCAACCTTACAAACCATTTAATGTAAATGTACATTACTGTATTGTACATAGGCTGGTCATTTAGGTTTGTACCTGTTGACTTTCCATCACCATGAAGAAAAACAATGACCATTACAGTAATTGAGTACATTGAGACATCAAGTGATTTGTGATGATGTGGCTTAGTTGGTAGAGCATGGAGCTTGCAATGCAAGGATTGTGGGTTTGATTCCCCTGGGGGACCAGTATGAAAATGTATGCACTCAGTACTGTAAGTTGCTCTGAATAAGAGTGTCTACTAAAAGGAATGAATCAGCAATTTCAGTTTTCACATAGAAATAAGTTGCATTTGCAAAGTATTTCAAGAAACTGTAAAACATATATCAAGTAAGTATTTTTATATTCCACAAGTATTATCAGATTAACTGTTTTGTACAGATAATTATCAGACTCAAGTTACAAATGCTGGTAAACACTGAAATATATTTAGTTAAAAAAATCTAAAGTAGTGCACTGGGCCTTTACTTCTCCCATGTTCAGTCTTTAGTGCAGGCAATATTTTTTTCTGCAGCACCCCCACCCCAAAAACAACTTCACGCGGCTATGCCTCAGACCCAACGCTCAGCCAGGAATTCAACGACCCCCCCCCCCCCCGATTCGTCTACAAACAGGGCCCCAATCTTCGCAGAGGACTAGTCCTAGCCAGCCTCAACACGGATTCTAAACAAACCCTCCTTAATCCCCTGAGCGATGGAAACTACCCCTGTGGCAACTGTGCTCAGTGCAACAACACCCCAAAAAGTGTTGTTGCACTTCAGACACCTTAGTGTTAAAGACACGATCACATGCAACACAACAAATTTGATTTACATCCTACGCTGTATTTGTGACAACATGTACCTGGGCAAGACATCCAGAAGCTTGAAAGAGATTAAGCGTAACATAGGAGTTCTATAAAACGCAAGGATGAAAATTACCCAGTACTCTCACAGTGTGTCTTCTCCAGGGCATTGGGAAGGTGGAAGTGTCACCAAGAGGATGAGACAATGAGTTAGGGTGTCCTGTATTCATGACGGCTCTAGTGGCCCGATACGGAATACCACTAAATATTTTCAAGCATGGTAGTGGCTGCATCATGTTATGGGTATGCTAGTCATCGGCAAGGACTAGGGAGTTTAAGGATAAAAAATAAACGGAATAGTGCTAATTACAGGCAAAATCCTAAAGGAAAACCTGGTTCAGTCTACTTTCCAACAGAAACTGGGAGACAAGTTCACCTTTCAGCTGGACAATAACCTAAAACACAAGGACAAAATATACACTGGAGTTGCTTACCAAGATGACATTGAATGTTCCTCAGTAGCCTAGTTATAGTTTTGACTTAAATCATCTTGAAAATCTATGGGAAGACTTGAAAATGGCTATCTAGCAATAATCAGCAACCAACTTTACAGAGCTTGAAAAATTAATGAATAATGTGCAAATATTGTACAATCCAGGTGTGCAAACTCTGCAAAGCTCAGAAAAGATGAGGGTGTGTTGGCGTCATGTCCAGTGATGTGGGCTCGTGTGAAGAAAATGCAACCTCAAACTAGTTCTTATCAGACATTAATTACTGAGTATGTTTACTTGCCTACTAATAATTCAACATTATGCAATAGTCATGTTAACACCTTACTCTGCTTAACTTAATCGGCATAAGGTCAAAAGTAAGCAAACGCCAATTAATAATTTAAAACACCTGGCTTTCTGAGTAATCTTTCATATTCTTAGGACAATGAAACTTAATTGACTTTCCGGCTGTGTATTTGATCTGCGCATGTGCTAGTGCTGAGCGAGCAAGTGAAGTGTGTTCGGAACAACTCAATGTATGCGTCTTAGAAGTAGTTTTCACATACCCACTTTATATGTCCGAAAAATAAAATGTTCGCTGTGGTAGAATGTTTATTTTGATTTCCGATTCTCTGCATTTCCCAGAGTGCCATGTTTTCAGATGTGTCCATCTATGTAAATAGGATTATTAGGGAAATCATTCTTCTTGCAAACATGTAAACATTTTAAACTAACTATTATATTAACCTGACTATCCACAATAATCACATTATGGTGTGCATGTAACCACACTCATTGAAGCACACTCCATACATTTCTCTGCACTTGTGCATAACATCTATTTCCTTAGAAAGTCACTCCAATCATAATATGCTGCTCAGATCTCAGTGTCCGTTTCACCATGAGTGATCAGTGATCATCCCACCTTAATTCCACCACTCTGAAGGCACAAAGCCGGTTGCCTTGGCACCCGCCTAGTTCAAGAGATGCCATTTAACCGCCACACATCAATAAGGTATGAGTGTGCTAGGGTCGTCGGGTCACGTGACACCTCGTAGGCCCAGCCTCCTGATCCCCCACAAAGAAACGTATCAAATATTGATACGCCCCATATCTATAATTCAGCAGTGTGTCTCTGATAGCCTAACAGGGAGAAGCTTCAGAGCCCAGCACAGAGTAATTCTGCATGTGGCACCCTTTTCTCTACATACTGCACTACTTTTGAACCAAGCCCTATGGACCCTGGTCAAAAGTACTGCACTCTACAGGGAATAGGGTGCTACTTGGGAAGAAGACGAAAACATATGAGATTGGAAGAGCCCTCTGGTTCTGCTCAGTGCTTCGCTTGTGTCAAAAGGGGAAGAGAGGGCTGCAGTGTTCATTTCTGATGCCGATTGGAGAAGACGGCATGCATTGTTATTGGATCACGATAGAAAGAGCATGGCTCTCATCTTACGTTGTTAAGCTGTGTTTTGACATGTGGAACATAGGGGGAAGTTAGTCCGCAGCAATGTTGTAGTACTCTAGTCCAGGACTTCACTCGGACTCAACCAATGGTGACTTGGTCTTGGACTCCACCGGTTGGGACTGTCAGACAATCGCTCTTTTGCAACATACTAGCTACAACAGCAAATGTTAAATACCTGTATTATCTATTTAGCTTTACAAATGTGCAACACTAATGAAATTTCCCCTAAAACATGGTTGGTCAGCTACTTTTAAAAGGGAACTGCACCTGCTGGTTTGGCCTTGTTTTTTTGCCTTGCTCCTCAAGAAATGCTGGGGGCCATGACAGAAGCCAAACATGAGTTTGCTTGGGGGTGTAGTTTGATGTGAGTGTTTCTTGGGTGTGCCCTTTCCACCACCAAGACACACCCATCTGTCAGAACCTTTCTGCAATCTCCTGTAGGTTGAGTTCAATAACAACAGGCAGATGTATGGTGAGATGCCGGAGGAAGCTTTGAATAGGCCAGGAGCCTACCGTTTATTAATGTCTAAAAGCAGGAGATGATGGGATCCTTAGCTTAAAACATACACACAACTACTACTACCAAGTTCAAATCCAGATACTTTTCTCCCAGAAGGTTTGAGTGGCACTTGGAAGTGCCATTGTGATAATGAAGATGGTTTACCTAAGACGACCACAACAATTACATTGTATATGCTAAATGTGTATATATTGGGGAAGAAAGAATAGTTAGGTTATAAGAAATGCATTTTATTCAATGGGGCAAGGCAAAGCAGGGATGACACAAATTAATGACCTATTATTACCTATTAAGTACACTATGTTTAATATCATAAACAATAGTGTTTTACATGTTGTTCCAAATTACATTTTATGTATTCATACAGTTTAAGGGGGTACTTTTGTCATGGTGACAAGGTGAAGGTGCTCTCTACTCAAATATCACAACAGAATCATTCCGATAGATCCAGCACAGCATATGACAACCATTTTGTATAAGGGATGTCTCCTTTCACATCTGGAAAAGGAAAAAGTAGTAGAAGTAGAAACTGATGCTGCTGCAGCATTCACAGTGGGCATCACAGTGGGAATCCAGTTGGCATGGATGTCTTGATAGAGGTCAGCTGATGAACCTACAGTACTTAAACAAATCAAAAGCACACCTGATGTTAGAATATCAAATCTTCAGGTTAGCTATACCATCAGGTTACTCTTGATTGTTTGATTGTGTTTATTCATTCATGTTTTTAGTGTCATATTTATTTAACCTTTATCTAACTAGGCAAGTCAGTTAAGAACAAATTCTTATTTTCAATGATGGCCTAAGTGGGTTAACTGCCTGCTCAGGGGCAGAACAACAGATTTGTACCTTGTCAGCTCAGGGGTTTGAACTTGCAACCTTCCAGTTACTAGTCCAATGCACTAACCACTAGGCTACCCTGCCGCCCAACATCTATTGTTGGGCTGGAACAGCCAATAGCCAACACAGCAGGTTTTCCTATCCCAATGAGGCCTTTGTCCTATGCTGTTATGTACATACATTTTTCCCTCTTATGAATAATTTCAACAAATTATCATTGGGTCAGTGGCACAGAAGTTGTTGTTTTTCACAATAATGTCCTCCTCCAGGCTATATGGACGTCATATTGTACAATTTGTATCTCCCCTTTTTGTGGTCATGGCTAGCAGGGAACCAGCTTTTGTCAAATTAATGTCCAATTTGACATTTCGTAACAGGTTAGGATAATTAAAATAGCAGGTTAGGAGAATTAGGTTACGGTTAGGAAAAGGGTTTATATTAGTCTGCAAGTATGTTGATGGATGCATACAATCCTTTGTTATAAAGGTCAATTGTTATGGTGAAAAATTGTTTCTAGTTTTGGGGAAGCTATATAACAGACACATGCTAATAGCTAGACTACAGCTACTGTATCTAGCTAGCTAATGTTGGCTAACTTAGTCTTGTTGTTAACACTTGGTTAGCATAACAGCTAAACCAAACTCAAAATAGATCAGACTTACCAGTGGGTTCAGGTCTTGATGGGCAAAAATGCTTTTTCTGACAGTTTTTGAGTCTTATCTCCTTGGTGATTCATGATTGTGGGTAATCTATAACAAAAAAATCCCATTGTCTTGCCTGCCTTGTTAGAGCAGCCAAATACTGCACAGAAATTGACCATGGTGATGAATCAACTAGTTTTAGGCACTGTTATCATGCAGCTTGGGTGGCCATTCAGCTGTTGTTAAAATAATTTATGGGGTGGTCTTCCAAATGGCCGCCAGGAGGCGTTGTACGTCAACTGTCAACCCTCTATTAGGGAGACACAGAAAGGAGACAGAGCAAACCAAAAGAACTGCAAAGACAAACAATATCATGGGCTACAGTGGCACGTTTTGCATGTCTGTAAATAGCCCGGGGAAGTACAGTTGAAGTAGGAAGTTTACATACACTTAGGTTGGAGACATTAAAACTCATTTTTCAACCACTCCACAAATTTCCTGTTAACAAGCTATGGTTCTTGCAAGTCGGTTAGGACATCTACTTTGTGCATGACACAAGTAATTTTTCCAACAATTGTTTACAGACAGATTATTTTATTTATAATTCACTGTATCACAATTCCAGTGGGTCATATGTTTACATACACTAAATTGACTGTGCCTTTAAACAGCTTGGAAAATTCCAGAAAATAATGTCATGGCTTTAGAAGCTTCTGATTGACTCAATGTAATGTGGTCTGTGTGTAGCTGGTGTAGAGGAGTCAGGCGCAGGACTGCAGATATGAGTAAATAAATGTACTTTACTCAACATATACAAATGCAATACAAAAAGAGAGCCCACATTAACGGACCGTACTACATGCAAACAATTACTCACAAACAGACATGGGGGAACAGAGGGTTAAATAATGAACAAGTAATTGGGGAATTGAAACCAGGTGTGTAAGACAAAGACAAAACAAATGGAAAATGAAAAGTGGATCGGCGATGGCTAGAAGGCCGGTGACGTCGACCGCCGAACGCCGCCCAAACAAGGAGAGGGACCGACTTCAGGGGAAGTCGTGACACTCAAATGATGTCAATTAGTCTATCGGAGGTGTACCTGTGGATGTATTTCAAGGCCTACCTTTAAATTCAGTGCCTCTTTGCTTGACATCATTGCAAAATCAAAAGAAATCAGCCAAGACCTCCACAAGTCTGGTTCATCCTTGGGAGCAATTTCCAAATGCATGAAAGTACCACGTTCATCTATACAAACAATAGTACATAACCTGAAAGGCCGCTCAGCAATGAAGATTCCACTGCTCCAAAACCGCCATAAAAAAGCCAGACTACGGTTTGCAACTGCATATGGGGACAAAGATCGTACTTTTTGGAGAAATGTCCTCTGGTCTGATGAAACAAAAATAAAACTGTTTGTCCATAATGACCATTGTTATGTTCGGAGGAAACGGGGAGGCTTGCAAGCTGGCGAACACCATCACAAACGTGAAGCACGGGGGTGGTAGCATCATGTTGTGTGGTTGCTTTGCTGCAGGAGGGACTGGTACACACACAAAATAGAAACAAATAAATTTTGTGGGCAAAAGCGTGTGTGAGCAAGGAGGCCTACAAACCTGACTCAGTTACACCAGCTCTGTCAGCAGGAATGGTCCAAAATTCACCCAACTTATTGTGGGAAGCTTGTGGAAGGCTACCTAAAACATGTGACCCAAGTTAAACCATTCAAAGGCTACCAAATACTGAGTGTATGTAAACTTCTGACCCACTGGGAATGTGATGAAATAAATAAACGCTGAAATAAATTATTCTCTCAACTATTATTCTGACATTCACATTCTTAAAATAAAGTGGTGATCCTTTTACTAGGATTAAATGTCAGGAATTGTGAAAAACTGAGTTTAAATGTATTTGGCTAAGGTGTATGTAAACTTCAGACTTAAACTGTAATCAACATGGTGTGCTAGCTTGCTGAGCTAATCAGTTAACGAGAGGCTCAACTGGGCCATGGGCTTGTGTTCTACTCCTTGGGGTCCCCTCTCCCTCCCTACTTCTCTTTATTGTTCTGGAACAACCAAACAGGACATCAGTTGGCAGGCAGCAGCCAGATGACCTCATTCAGCCAGGCTCCCAGTACAAACAACCCCACTACATAACCCAAGCCTTTACCATCTCACATTCAAAGACCAAAGCTGTGTCTGAAATCGTTCTTGCCTCCTGCTTGCTAAAAGTATATACTATGTACTAAACTTACAAAATAAGTACAAATGTTTTCAGTAAGCAAAAAAGATAAACATACTAACTAGCCTCATCCATACTAAGAAGACATACTAATGATCAATTGGGTTGTTTCCTGCCATTTGTTCATTTTGGTACAGCCTGTCCTCTTATCTGATTTTAAAGCTTGAGCTGAACAGGTGAAAGGCAATATGTGGTAGGCATCCACCAAGTTGCTTTCCCTTTTTATGTTCTTATAGGAGAGTCAGTCCTTGGTGACTCGTCATTGAGGGCCTTACTACTGCTGCAATTGTAATTCTCGCTTTTAATCCATTTAAAGGCTCACGTGGTGAAAAGTCAACTTTTCAAGCTGTAAAATGACATCCTGAACTCACCCAGGATGTTGTACAACATCCAGACTGCCTCCAAATGTAGTAACTGACATGGGCCATCGTCACCAAGAGATTATGTTGCTTTACCGAGTGGGGCTAATGAGGTTTTCTGGTTAGAACTAATTATTTTGGAACTCATATTTCTGTTCTTGTGCTATATTTTTATAAAACCAAAATATGGATGTTAAACAACTGCTTGAGTGAGGCTTTAGGTCATAATATGTCTAATGTGTCCACCTAGCTTCATTTAATGCTGCCATGGTAACAGGCTTCGGTTATGGGACTGAGTGATGGGACAGCCTGTCCCCTGTTGCCGAGCGACAGGAACATCGGAGCCCCATGGGAATCTCTAGGGTTACCATGACGATAGATGA
This sequence comes from Oncorhynchus masou masou, assembly GCF_036934945.1. Lineage (NCBI taxonomy): Eukaryota > Metazoa > Chordata > Actinopteri > Salmoniformes > Salmonidae > Oncorhynchus > Oncorhynchus masou. The sequence goes on along the minus strand of NC_088230.1, from coordinate 14,923,847 downwards.
AAGAGCTCCATGTCTCAAATGACACTCTATTCCCTATAGAGCACTGCTTTTGGAGTTTCTAATAGCATCCATGAAATTATGAAGGACTTACTGGTGGATGGACAAAGTCACACAGTCAGGATTCCATGATTTAAAGGAGCATTGGAGATTCGGAAAACAACAAGCCGTCAGCCCTTGCTTGTTTTTGTAAACAGTTGAGGGATGGGGCTGAAGAAATGTAACTCTCAAATTCACAGACATAGCTATGGATGCAAGCACTGACCATCCATGAGAATTAGTTTCAACCAAACAATGGAGTAAAGAATCAATAATGAATGGATGGATGTGTGATGTGTTTGTTTGAAGGGGAAGATCTCTTGACCACAAGGCCTTGTTGCAATACAGTACTACATGTATAATGTACGTCCCACTGGGCACAGACGTCAGTTCAACGTCTAGTTTTGACTTGCATTTTGTTGAGTTGTCAACTAACCGTGAATTCAGCGTGAAATCAACAACAACATTCACCATGGATTTATCCCTGCCACACCCTCTACTTCTCATCTTGTGTCTCCCTAACCTGCTGCCACTCTCCCGGTGCTCTCTCCCCTCTCTCTCTGTGTGGGTGTATCTGATTGTGTGAGTGGAGACAGGTGTGCTGGAGTCAGAGCAAATCCCCACCAGCTGCAATCTGCTCCATAATCAAGACCTCTACAAATACACAGTCCTGCCACATCCGCGCTGCCAGATCGTAGCCTCTGCTCAGTCAAACTCCATTTCAAGCTGTTTGTTCATGCATAGAGCTTGTTATCCTGTGGTGTCTGTTTTCCCTAGCCTGGCGCTGCTTTTCTGTCTGCTACAGTTCCGTCTGCTCTGACTCTGGTCCGTGTCTCCAGTCCCTCGTCTCGTCAGTCCTGCTTCCCCGCCCTGGACCTCCACTCTACTGCTTCCTTGGATTCTGCTCCGAACCTGCTTACCCTGCCCCCGTTGCGCAGCCTCAGTTCCTGGTTCCCTGCTACCCCACCCCTTGCTTTTCAATAAATACCTTGGTTACCTTATCCCTGTCTCTGAGTCTGCACTTGAATTCACCTGCTCCACCCTGTGTAACAACTCCCCTTGGGCAACATTACCAGGGCACCAGGGCACAAAAGGAATAGAGCCCAACATTCCTTTGTCCCAGTAATGCTCCTGAATGTGTAACCGATCAAGTAGGACCAGCCGGCTGGCCTTCAGTTGACATTGTAGTTGACTGATGTGTATGTAGTGTACAAATGAATCATTGATCACTCATGAACTGCACTTTTTCTACCTGTATTTGTCTGTATATGTTTTTTATGTATTCACAGAGCCGCAAACAAAATTTACCCACAGGGATAAAGTCATCTAAAAAGGTATAAATTGCATACATTTGTACCCCAAAATTCTAACTGTAAGTGTTCAACAGCTTATGAATGTTGGCTATACACCTACGTAGGACTTGAGACAAACTTTGTGATTTTCAGGACCTTGCATTGTGTGTAAGAGTGCTTGTGAGTGCAGCTATGTACAGCTATGCCAGCTATGACCTTGCAGTTGGCTCTAAGAACAGACATGTTCATTCGTGAACAAAAGCAGTGAGGCTAGGAAGAAGTCATTTGAAGTGAACATGTGGAGGATCAAAGGGCCACTGATCAATACTTCACACTGTGATCTACCTTCATATCCTTGACTGGGGGCTTGAACACACACACACACACACACACACACACACACACACACACACACACACACACACACACACACACACACACACACACACACACACACACACACACACACACACACACACACATTCAACACACACACACACACACACACACACATTCAACACACACTCACACATTCAACACAGCAGGGGAGGACCAGCACCTGCCCTGGGCTGCCAATCGAGTGGCACAGTGGTACATGAAAGGATGTGACCTCCAGCGAAGGGTCACAGCCATCACAGCAGGTGCATTCAACAAGAAAGTTACATGTCAGTCATATATAATTTGTATTTCCTTTTTCACATTGCTCCTTGAGATGTAGAGATTTGATTAATCATTATACTTTTTCAATATCCAACGTTTCAGGTTTTAGTCCACCAACCATTTGTCAAAACATGAAGGAGTTTAATCTTTTGTATCACCTTTTCTTATTCTGGCGTACCTGTATGACTCACTAAATATGCGAGTGCATCCCTTTAAGGAAAGATTCATCAAACCTGCAGCAGAGCCAAAACCAAAACCTTGACACATGATGTCCTTTCAAACCTTTACAGGAGATGTCACTTGCGTGATACAGATTCTGTCACCATTCAACCGATCGGTGGCAGCAGTAATTCTCTCGAGTTGTAAGACCCTAGGCTGCTTTCCAAATGGAATCCTATTTCTTATATAGTGCATTACTTTAAATCAAGGTTCTATGGGCCCTGAAATAAGGAATTTGGTGTGATTTTGGATGCAGCCCTTTCTATTTAAGCCCTCACCATAGATATCTGCTTATCTCTATCAGACACACTCTATACAGTCAGGTTGTCATGGATTAGCCAGATGAGCTAAAGAGGAGCTAAGAAACTGAATAACAATGAGACTTGGCTGCTGTTGTGAGTTGCCCCCTCCCCTGTTGACACTTGCAATGACAGGTCAAGACCCTTGGGTATAGATGGTGGGTTGGCTTTAACTTGTATAAAGAGTGGCATGTACCCTCTCATATATCTCAGCTACTGATGAGGATTTTTAAACCTCTGGAGCTCGGCTTGATTCAGTGTTTCTATCAATTGCTGCGGTCTCAATCACACCCCAGGGCACATTTTTGTTCTTGCCCAGCACTAACATGCCTGATTTGACTGATCAAGATGATTAGTTGAGGCTTGGGGATTAGTGTTAATGCTGGGCGAGATCAAAAATGTGTACACCCCAGGGGTCCTCCAGGAATGAAATGAGAAACATTGGTGGAATTAATGGATATCTGTTAGGAAGAGAGAGCTTCTTTCTATGTCTCATCTATCCACGTCTCACTTACAGTGAGTATACCCCCTTGCCCCCATAACAGTCTCACTTCGTTGGGGCATGGACTCTACAAGGTGTTAAAAGCTTTCCACAGGGATGCTGGCCCATGTTGACTCCAATGCTTCCCACAGTTGCGCCAAGTCGGCTGGATGTCCTTTTGGGTGGTGGACCATTCTTGATACACATGGGAAACTGTTCCGTGTGAAAAACGCAGCAGCGTTGCAGTTCTTGACACAAACCGGTGCGCCTGGCATCATACTCCATTCAGAGACACTTAAGTCTTTTGCCTTGCCCACTCACCCTCTGAATGGCATACATACACAATCCATGTCTCAATTATCTCAAGGCTGAAAAAACATTCACCTGTCTTCTCCCCTTCATCTACACGACTTGACGTGGATTTACCTGGTCAGTCGATGTCATGGAATGAGCAGGTGTACCTAATGTTTTGTATACTCAGAATAGAATATGCTATCTTTAGACACTAATCCACTACCATGTCACTCCATGTCTGAATCACTCGCTGTCACCTGCCGGCCTGTTTAAGCATCAATCAAACTGTCAATCAAATGTGAAAATAAATTATGCAAACCAGCACAGTATGGTTCACCCCATAGGGCTCTGGTCAAAAGTAGTGCACTTTGAAGGGAATAGGGTGCCATCTTGGAAAAGGCATACAAGTAAGTCTATGTCTGAGGGGGAAGGGTAAAGGCAGGTGGTCTAGCAGTGAGCTCAACCTTGCCTCTACCTTGCAGAGCCCAACCAAAACCTGCCTCCCCCCCCCCTTTCTTCCCCATCTCCTCCAGTAGCTTCCATAAAGGAGCAGCTGCTTTACCCCCTCCTCCCTCCTCTTGTTCCCTTCCCTTCCTTGATCCTGATCCCCCCCCCCCACACACACACACACACAGAGACCAATACCTCATCCTCTGTGCACCCTGTTATTCAAAGTCTGCAAGACCTCTTAGAAACATGCCCGGAATTCATAGTAGTCTCCAATTCCTCTAAAAATCCCCAAATGTCCCTTTCTATTCCCGCTAGCTGCCCCTGATTATATTATACCCGACTGGCATCCTCTGGTATGTCGGCAACATTCTGGAACATTTCCAGACGGAGAGGTAGCCCACTGGTGGCCACAATTCAATCAGTGTGTTCCTGGAGAGAAAGAAAATCATTCCTGGCTGCAGTGATAACTTTTAACTTATTGGACCTTGCTTCTGAAAGCGACTTGGCCGCCCAGCTCCATAGGAGTGAAAGGAAATCGTTAGAGGTTTTGACGCGTCGTTTGAGGTTAGCTCATGCGTCCAATTCGATGGCACGGTGTGAGTGGGGTTGAGATTCTAGAGAGCGCGCCAATCTAGCGACGAAAGAAACAAGCCTTATTTGCCTGTTCGGCTCGGTTTGTGGCTGTATTCCATCAAGGATTCGAAATGTAAAATCAATCAATGTGTGTGCATGGAGGTGATTTCACGTACTAAGAATGTGAAAGTCACAGAGCAACAGTAGACTATCCACCCCCCCCCCCCTCTCCTTAAAAGGACATAGACTGTCCTCGCTGACAGACTGTCATGATTCGTTTTCATGGCAATAAATTACCTCTCTGACAGATACACCATGGTTGCGTTTACACAGGCAGCCCAATTCGAGTATTTTTTTCACTAATTACATCGTTTGATGAATCAGGTCAGCATTTTTGCCAATAATTGGGCAAAAGATCAGAATTGGCTGCCTGTGTAAATGCAGCATATTACTGCTAGAAAGATTGAACAAACAGGAAAGATTTCCATGTTGAAGGTGAATAGGTATATATACAGGGATGAGCAACTCCAGTCCTCTGGGGCCTGATTGGTGTCACAGGTTTCCCACAGCCCTATAGCTTACACACCTGAATAAATTAATTGCATTTAAAACTGAAGATCGCAGAATCAATCACATTAGTGGAAACAAATACTGTTCTCAGGACAGGCCTGGTTCTAGCTAGATATGTTAGCTAGCACTAACCCTAGCAAGCACTAACCCTTTTCTTAACCTTAACCTAATTATCCTAACCTTCCATGTTAATTCTCCAAACCAGTTGCCTAAGTTACCCTAACCTGCTACGAAAAGTAACTTCTGCTAGTCAAAACCGGCAGACCTGCCCAGAGTGTATTGGAAGCTGCATTCATATACATGATGTCGCTGTAGTCTAGGACGGGTAGGAACGTTGACTGAATGATCTGCTATCTACTATGAAGCGAGAAGCATGACCTATTTCTATAGAAAAGCCCATTTTCATTCTCAGCTTCTTACTAAACTCATCCGTGTGTTTTTTAAAAATACAACTTGTCGTCTATCCAGATGCACAGATACTTATAAGCAGGGGCGTGATCAATGCGGGAACAATCCAAGGGACAGATGTTTAAAACATTTGAGTCATTATTGTGTGTCCCATAAAACAACATATAATTAGCCTTACCCACATTCAATACTAGTTTGAGGTCAATAAAGGTTTTCTGTAAAACAATGAAGGTAGGCTGAAGATATTTGGAACTCACACGTGAAAAGGTTTTTAAAAATGTAGGGGTGTGGATCAGAAAACCAGTCAGGATCTGGGACCACCATTTGCCTCATGCAGCGTGACACATCTCCTTCACATAGAGTTGATCAGGCTGTTGATTGTGGCCTGTGGGATGTTGTCCCACTCCTCTTCAATGGCTGATATGTCTGGTGAGTATGCAGGCCAACTGGGACATTTTCAGCTTCCAGGAATTGTGTACAGATTCTTGATATTATGCAATTGTGTTCATTGTCCGTAGCTTATGCCTGCCAATACCATAACCCCACAACCACCAAGGGGCACTCTGTTCACAACGTTGATTTCAGCAAACTGCTCTCCCACTGCCCGGTACAGTTGAAATCGGGATTCATTCTTGAAGAGCTCACTTTTCGTGCCAGTGACCATCGAAGGTGAGCATTTGCACACTGAAGTTGGTTAAGACGCCAAACTGCAGTCAGGTCAAGATCCTGGTGAGAACAAAAAGCACACAGGTGAGCTTCCCTGAGACAGTTTCTGACAGTTTGTGCAGAAATGATTTGGTTTTACAAACCAACCATTTCATCAGTTGTCCGGGTGGCTCAGACAAGGTGAAGACGCCAGATGTGGAGGTCCTGGGCTGGTGCCAAATTCTCTAAAATGATGTTGGAGATGAGTTATGGTAAAGAAATTAACATTCGTGGTATAGTTTTATATATAGTTATAGTTTTATATAGTTTTTGATTTTTTTATTATTTTTTTATATAGTTTTATATAGTATGTATGTGTGTATGTATATATATACACTGCTCAAAAAAATAAAGGGAACACTAAAATAACAGATCTGAATGCATGAAATATTCTTATTAAATACTTTTTTTCTTTACATAGTTGAATGTGCTGACAACAAAATCAACAAAAATTATCAATGGAAATCAAATTTATCAACCCATGGAGGTCTGGATTTGGAGTCACACTCAAAATTAAAGTGGAAAACCACTACAGGCTGATCCAACTTTGATGTAATGTCCTTAAAACAAGTCAAAATGAGGCTCAGTAGTGTGTGTGGCATCCACGTGCCTGTATGACCTCCCTACAACGCCAGGGCATGCTCCTGATGAGGTGGCGGATGGTCTCCTGAGGGATCTCCTCCCAGACCTGGACTAAAGGATACGCCAACTCCTGGAGAGTCTGTGGTGCAACGTGGCGTTGGTGGATGGAGCGAGACATGATGTCCCAGATGTGCTCAATTGGATTCAGGTCTGGGGAATGGGCGGGCCAGTCCATAGCATCAATGCCTTCCTCTTGCAGGAACTGCTGACACACTCCAGCCACATGAGGTTGAGCATTAACTTGCATTAGGAGGAACCCATGGCCAACCGCACCAGCATATGGTCTCACAAGGGGTCTGAGGATCTCATCTCGGTACCTAATGGCAGTCAGGCTACCTCTGGCGAGCACATGGAGGGCTGTGTGGCCCCCCAAAGAAATGCCACCCCACACCATGACTGACCCATCACCAAACCGGTCATGCTGGAGGATGTTGCAGGCAGCAGAACGTTCTCCACGGCATCTCCAGACTGTCACTTCTGTCACGTGCTCAGTGTGAGCCTGCTTTCATCTGTGAAGAGCACAGGGTGCCAGTGGCTAATTTGGCAATCTTGGTGTTCTCTGGCAAATGCCAAACGTCCTGCACGGTGTTGGGCTGTAAGCACAAACCCCACCTGTGGACGTCGGGTCCTCATACCACCCTCATGGAGTCTGTTTCTGACCGTTTGAGCAGACACATGCACATTTGTGGCCTGCTGGAGGTCATTTTGCAGGGCTCTGGCAGTGCTCCTCCTGCCCTCCTTGCACAAAGGCGGAGGTAGCGGTCCTTCTGCTGGGTTGATGCCCTCCTACGGCCTCCTCCACGACTCCTGATGTACTTGCCTGTCTCCTGGTAGCGCCTCCATGCTCTGGACACTACACTGACAAACACAGCAAACCTTCTTGCCACAGCTCGCATTGATGTGCCATCCTGGATGAGCTGCACTACCTGAGCCACTTGTGTGGGTTGTAGAGTCCGTCTCATGTTACCACTAGAGTGAAAGCACTGACAGCATTCAAAAGTGACCATCAGCCAGGAAGCATAGGAACTGAACAGTGGTCTGTGGTCACCACGTGCAGAACCACTCCTTTATTGGGGGTGTCTTGCTAATTGCTTATAATTTCCACCTGTTGTCTATTCCATTTGCACAACAGCATGTGAAATTTATTGTCAATCAGTGTTGCTTCCTAAGTGGAGAGTTTGGATTTCACAGAAGTGTGATTGACTTGGAGTTACATTGTGTTGTTTAAGTGTTCCCTTTATTTTTTTGAGCAGTGTATACAGTGCCTTGCGAAAGTATTCGGCCCCCTTGAACTTTGCGACCTTTTGCCACATTTCAGGCTTCAAACATAAAGATATAAAACTGTATTTTTTGTGAAGAATCAACAACAAGTGGGACACAATCATGAAGTGGAACGACATTTATTGGATATTTCAAACTTTTTTAACAAATCAAAAACTGAAAAACTGGGCGTGCAAAATTATTCAGCCCCTTTGCTTTCAGTGCAGATCTCTGAATGATCCAGTGTTGACCTAAATGACTAATGATGATAAATACAATCCACCTGTGTGTAATCAAGTCTCCGTATAAATGCACCTGCACTGTGATAATCTCAGAGGCCCGTTAAAAGCGCAGAGAGCATCATGAAGAACAAGGAACACACCAGGCAGGTCCGAGATACTGTTGTGAAGAAGTTTAAAGCCGGATTTGGATACAAAAAGATTTCCCAAGCTTTAAACATCCCAAGGAGCACTGTGCAAGCGATAATATTGAAATGGAAGGAGTATCAGACCACTGCAAATCTACCAAGACCTGGCCGTCCCTCTAAACTTTCAGCTCATACAAGGAGAAGACTGATCAGAGATGCAGCCAAGAGGCCCATGATCACTCTGGATGAACTGCAGAGATCTACAGCTGAGGTGGGAGACTCTGTCCATAGGACAACAATCAGTCGTTTATTGCACAAATCTGGCCTTTATGGAAGAGTGGCAAGAAGAAAGACATTTCTTAAAGAGATCCATAAAAAGTGTAGTTTAAAGTTTGCCACAAGCCACCTGGGAGACACACCAAACATGTGGAATGGGGTGCTCTGGTCAGATGAAACCAAAATTGAACTTTTTGGCAACAATGCAAAACGTTATGTTTGGCGTAAAAGCAACACAGCTCATCACCCTGAACACACGATCCCCACTGTCAAACATGGTGGTGGCAGCATCATGGTTTGGGCCTGCTTTTCTTCAGCAGGGACAGGGAAGATGGATGGAGCCAAATACAGGACCATTCTGGAAGAAAACCTGATGGAGTCTGCAAAAGACCTGAGACTGGGACGGAGATTTGTCTTCCAACAAGACAATGATCCAAAACATAAAGCAAAATCTACAATGGAATGGTTCAAAAATAAACATATCCAGGTGTTAGAATGGCCAAGTCAAAGTCCAGACCTGAATCCAATCGAGAATCTGTGGAAAGAACTGAAAACTGCTGTTCACAAATGCTCTCCATCCAACCTCACTGAGCTCGAGCTGTTTTGCAAGGAGGAATGGGAAAAAATTTCAGTCTCTCGATGTGCAAAACTGATAGAGACATACCCCAAGCGACTTACAGCTGTAATCGCATCAAAAGGTGGCGCTACAAAGTATTAACTTAAGGGGGCTGAATAATTTTGCATGCCCAATTTTTCAGTTTTTGATTTGTTAAAAAAGTTTGAAATATCCAATAAATGTCGTTCCACTTCATGATTGTGTCCCACTTGTTGTTGATTCCTCACAAAAAAATACAGTTTTATATCTTTATGTTTGAAGCCTGAAATGTGGCAAAAGGTCGCAAAGTTCAAGTGGGCCGAATACTTCCGCAAGGCACTGTATATCTATATATATACTGATATATATATACTGAACATATATATATTCTTCTTATTATTTTTTTTATATGATGTGTTACGAATTCAATTTGTGCTATATGTTACGCATTTGTTGTGCTTAAGGTCCTGGAGTCCATCTTTAACTCCATCAGTAGATACACATTTATATTTGTATTCATTAAGTATACCTGCCTTGGCAGCAACTACTCTTCTTGGGGTCCAGCAGCATTGTGTCCTGTCTGTCAGGTAGTTTTCAAACCAATTGCATGCCGCCTGATCCAGGCCAATTTCAGACAACCTACGAATGAATAATACATGGTCTACAATATCGAATGCCTTCGACAGGTCAGTGAAAAGGGCAGCACAATGCTGCATTTCATCCATACAGATTACTATACCATTTTTCACAGGGCTGCTCATTTCTCCTAAGTGGAGATTATCTTTTCTCCCTCACTCACTTCTCCATCCTCATTTGAATTCCTTGCTGTCACTGTCACTTGTCCACTCAAGCTTAACATTGTTGTCATCTATCGCCCACCATGTGGCCTTAGATAGTTCCTCAATGAGCTTGACACCTTGATAAGCTCATTTCCTGATGCTGGGCGACATTGACCTCCCAACTTTTGCATTTGATTAATTTCTTTCCAACTCTCCTTACCTTTTTTGACGTCACCCTTTCGCAGTCCCCTCCCACTCACAAGGCAGGCAATACGCTTGACTTCATCTTTAATAGAGGCTGTTCAGCTACTAATCTCACTATAACTCCCCTCCAGGTCGCTGATCACTACTTTGTTTCCTTTACTGTCTTCCTCTTCTCCAACTCTAACCACTCAGCTCCTACTCAGATGGCCATTCTCCAACTCTAACCACTCAGCCTCTACTCAGATGGCCATTCTCCAACTCTAACCACTCAGCCCCTACTCAGATGGCCATTCTCCAACTCTAACCACTCAGCCCCTACTCAGATGGCCATTCTCCAACTCTAACCACTCAGCCCCTACTCAGATGGCCATTCTCCAACTCTAACCACTCAGCCCCTACTCAGATGGCCATTCTCCAACTCTAACCACTCAGCCCCTACTCAGATGGCCATTCTCCATCGAAATCTTCGCTCTCTCTCTCCTGCTACTCTCTCCTCTTCTATCCTATCATCTCTCCCTTCGCTAAATCCTTCTCTCTCCTTTCTCCTGATTCTGCCTCTTTGACTTCCTTTTCCACATCATATAACTTGCATTATTCCCTTTCCTCCCAGGACCTATCATCATTGTTTAAACCTAGGGTGGCGTAGTATGACAGTTGTGAGACTTTTGACAAATGTGAGGCGGTAGAGAAATTTGTGTAGCCGATCCTACGCCACCCCAGGTTTAAACGAGCATTGAGAGCACTGCCTAACATACACTACTGTTCAAAAGTTTGGGGTCACTTAGAAGTGTTCTTGTTTTTGAAAGAAAAGCACATTTTTTGTGCATTAAAATAACAACAAATTGATCAGAAATACAGTGTAGCTTCATTAAATAGTACCAGCAAAACACCAGTCTCAACGTCAACAGTGAAGAGGCAACTCCGGGATGCTGGCCTTTTAGGCAGAGTTCCTCTGTTCAGTGTCTGTGTTGGCCAGTCTGAGATATGGCTTTTTCTTGGCAACTCTGCCTAGAAGGCCAGCATCCCGGAGTCGCCTCTTCACTTGGATTAGCCAACAATGTGCCATTGGAACACAGGAGTGATGGTTGCTGATGATGGGCCTCGGTACGTCTACTGTATGCAGACTCCAAAAAAATCAGCTGTTTCCAGCTACAATAGTAATTTACAACATTAGCAATGTCTACACTGTATTTCTGATCAATGTGATGTTATTGTAATGGACAAAAATGTTGCTTTTCTTTCAAAAACAAGGACATTTCTAAGTGACCCCAAACTTTTGAACGGGGTCACTTACAGACTTATCCTAAAATGGATTAAATAGTTTTTTCCCCTTATCAATCTACACACAATTCTCCATTATGACAAATCAAAAACGTATTTTGTGCAAATTTCTGAAAACAAAAACCGGTGAGATGTCTGATCTATCATCTCTTTAGAGACCTGAAAATAGCTGTGCAGCGACAGTCCCCATCCAACATGACAGAGCTTGAGAGGATCTGCAGAGAAGAAGAATGGGAGAAACTCCCCAAAGCTTCTAGGGTCACACCCAAAAAGACTCGAGTCTGTAATTGCTTCAACAAAGTACTGAGTAGGACAAAGGACAAGGAGCACAGAGAAGACAATGAAATATACAGTGCCTTGCGAAAGTATTCGGCCCGCTTGAACTTTGCGACCTTTTGCCACATTTCAGGCTTCAAACATAAAGATATAAAACTGTATTTTTTTGTGAATCATCAACAACAAGTGGGACACAATCATGAAGTGGAACGACATTTATTGGATATTTCTAACTTTTTTAACAAATCAAAAACTGAAAAATTGGGCGTGCAAAATTATTCAGCCCCCTTAAGTTAATACTTTGTAGCGCCACCTTTTGCTGCGATTACAGCTGTAAGTTGCTTGGGGTATGTCTCTATCAGTTTTGCACATCGAGAGACTGAAATTTTTTCCCATTCCTCCTTGCAAAATAGCTCAAGCTCAGTGAGGTTGATGGAGAGCATTTGTGAACAGCAGTTTTCAGTTCTTTCCACAGATTCTCGTTTGGATTCAGGTCTGGACTTTGACTTGGCCATTCTAACACCTGGATATGTTTATTTTTGAACCATTCCATTGTAGATTTTGCTTTATGTTTTGGATCATTGTCTTGTTGGAAGACAAATCTCCGTCCCAGTATCAGGTCTTTTGCAGACTCCATCAGGTTTTCTTCCAGAATGGTCCTGTATTTGGCTCCATCCATCTTCCCTGTCCCTGCTGAAGAAAAGCAGGCCCAAACCATGATGCTGCCACCACCATGTTTGACAGTGGGGATGGTGTGTTCAGGGTGATGAGCTGTGTTGCTTTTACGCCAAACATAACGTTTTGCATTGTTGCCAAAAAGTTCAATTTTGGTTTCATCTGACCAGAGCACCTTCTTCCACATGTTTGGTGTGTCTCCCAGGTGGCTTGTGGCAAACTTTAAACTACACTTTTTATGGATCTCTTTAAGAAATGTCTTTCTTCTTGCCACTCTTCCATAAAGGCCAGATTTGTGCAATAAACGACTGATTGTTGTCCTATGGACAGAGTCTCCCACCTCAGCTGTAGATCTCTGCAGTTCATCCAGAGTGATCATGGGCCTCTTGGCTGCATCTCTGATCAGTCTTCTCCTTGTATGAGCTGAAAGTTTAGAGGGATGGCCAGGTCTTGGTAGATTTGCAGTGGTCTGATACTCCTTCCATTTCAATATTATCGCTTGCACAGTGCTCCTTGGGATGTTTAAAGCTTGGGAAATCTTTTTGTATCCAAATCCGGCTTTAAACTTCTTCACAGCAGTATCTTGGACCTGCCTGGTGTGTTCCTTGTTCTTCATGATGCTCTCTGCGCTTTTAACGGACCTCTGAGACTATCACAGTGCAGGTGCATTTATACGGAGACTTGATTACACACAGGTGGATTGTATTCATCATCATTTGTCATTTAGGTCAATACAGTTTTATATCTTTATGTTTGAAGCCTGAAATGTGGCAAAAGGTCGCAAAGTTCAAGGGGGCCGAATACTTTCGCAAGGCACTGTACAAACAAGCAAAAACAGGTGCAGGGTCTAGGGAAGCACTACCTAAACATTAATTACACTTAATATCAAGATAAATCAAATATATTATTTCAATTTAGACAGTCAAAAACTAACAACCAACCATATGGCAACTTCCCTCTTACCCGTATCTTCCCCGGGCGGCAGCCAAATGTGAGGAGGTAGAGAAATAAGTAGCCGATCCTGCACCCACCTAGGTTTAAACAAAAGCATGGGGAGCAATGCCAAACATACAGTACATACAGGTTCTTAATGGTAAACTTGCCCTTAGAACCAACTTCTCTGGTTTAAATGACATACATTTGAAGTTGGAAGTTTACATACACTTACAGTGGGAAGAACAATTTGATACACTGCCAATTTTGCAGGTTTTCCTACTTACAAAGCATGTAGAGGTCTGTAATTTATTTCATAGGTACACTTCAACTGTGAGAGACGGAATCTAAACAAAAATCCAGAAAATCACATGGTGTGATTAATTTGCATTTTATTGAATGACATTAGTATTTGATACATCAGAAAAGCAGAACTTAATATTTGGTACAGAAACATTTGTTTGCAATTACAGAGATCATACGTTTCCTGTAGTTCTTGACCAGGTTTGCACACACTGCAGCAGGGATTTTGGCCCACTCCTCCATATAGACCTTCTCCAGATCCTTCAGGTTCCGGGGCTGTCGCTGGGCAATACGGACTTTCAGCTCCCTCCAAAGATTTTCTACTGGGTTCAGGTCTGGAGACTGGCTAGGCCACTCCAGGACCTTGAGATGCTTCTTACGGAGTTACTCCTTAGTTCCCCTGGCTGTGAGTTTCGGGTCATTGTCATTCTGGAAGACCCAGCTTCAATGATCTTACTGAGGGAAGGAGGTTGTTGGCCACGATCTCGCAATACATGGCCCCATCCTTCCTCCCCTCAATACGGTGCAGTCATCCTGTCCCCTTTGCAGAAAAGCATCTCCAAAGAATAATGTGTCCACCTCCATGCTTCACGGTTGGGATGGTGTTCTTGTTGTTGTACTCATCCTTCTTCTTCCTCCAAACACGGCGAGTGGAGTTCAGACCAAAAAGCTCTATTTTTGTCTCATCAGACCACATGACCTTCTCCCATTCCTCCTCTGGATCATCCAGATGGTCATTGGCAAACTTCAGATGGGCCTGGACATGCGCTGGCTTGAGCAGGGGGACCTTGCGTGCGCTGCAGGATTTTAATCCATGACAGCGTAGTGTGTTACTAATAGTTTTCTTTGAGACTGTGGTCCCAGCTCTCTTCAGGTCATTGACCAGGTCCTGCCGTGTAGTTCTGGGCTGATCCCTCACCTTCCTCATGATCATTGATGCCCCACGAGGAGAGATCTTGCATGGAGCCCCAGACCGAGGGTGATTGACCGTCATCTTGAACTTCTTCCATTTTCTAATAATTACGCCAACAGTTGTTGCCTTCTCACCAAGCTGCTTGCCTATTGTCTTGTAGTCATCCCAGCCCTGTGCAGGTCTACAATTTTAGCCCTGATGTCCTTACACAGCTCTCTGGTCTTGGCCATTGTGGAGAGGTTGGAGTCTGTTTGATTGAGTGTGTGGACAGGTGCCTTTTATACAGGTAACGAGTTCAAACAGGTGCAGTTAATACAGGTAATGAGTGGAGAACAGCAGGGATTCTTAAAGAAAAACTAACAGGTCTGTGAGAGCCGGAATTCTTGCTGGTTGGTAGGTGATCAAATACTTATGTCATGCAATAAAATGCTAATTAATTACTTAAAAATCATACAATGTGATTTTCTGGATTTTTGTTTTAGATTCCGTCTCTCACAGTTGAAGTGTACCTATGATAAACATTACAGACCTCTACATGCTTTGTAAGTAGGAAAACCTGCAAAATCGGCAGTGTCTCAAATACTTGTTCTCCCCAATGTAGGTTGGAGTCATTAAAACTAGTTTTTCAACCACTTCACAAATGTCTTGTTAAATGTGTTGTTAAATAGTGGTCGTTTACCCACTACTGCAATCACGGACTGGTTGTGTGATCCACTAAGTTATTAACCAGAAGGTGATGAGATACGACAGCTGTGAGTTTGAAGCCCATTCGGGCTTGAAGCCCTGCTGGTCCCAGAGTAAAATAGGTCAAATGTGACGAAGTACCTGATTATAAAAATGCATATAAAACTTTGTGGACGTAGCCTACATTTAGGTGTACCTGTCCATGTAGCCTCATAATATACAATATATGATTATTAGACCCTAGCAGTGTGTTTGTGTACAAGGCTGAAGAAAGTCATAGCTTCTTATTGAATTCATTATTAATCTTAATTTTCAAGATGTTGACTGCACTTCTCTTCTCAACACAATTTATGTCATTTGAAAGGGGGGGGGGATGTTCCATGGGAGAGTTGTGACACAAGTTGTGACATCACAAGTTGTGACAGTTGTCAGGAACTTGGCACACTACGCTGTGAGCTATTTGTCCAGACACATTACCACACGTGACGTAGTTATTTTGATTATCAGAACGTACTAGTGGACTACTTTTGTGAAAATGTGTTGGATCACATCTAGCTACATCGACTATTTTAAATTGGCTGATTCTAAATCTGTTAAAAAATCAAATCAAATCGAATTGTATTGGTCACATACACATGGTTAGCAGATGTTCATGTGAGTGTAGCGAAATGGTTGTGCTTCGAGTTCCGAAAGTGCAGAATATCTAACAAGTAATCTAACAATTCCCTAACAACTACCTGATACACACAAATCTAAAGGGGTGAATGAGAATATGTGAATATAAAAATGTGTGACGAGCGACGTAGGCAAGGTGCAATAGATGGTATAAAATACAGTATATACATATGATATGAGTAATGTAAGATATGTAAACATTATTAAAGTGACATTATTTAACGTGGCATTGTTTTAAGTGACTGGTGATCCATTTATTAAAGTGGCCAGTGATTGCGTCTCAATGTAGACAGCAGCCTTACTGAGTTAGTGATGGCTGTTTAGCAGTCTAATGGCCTTGAGATAGAAGCTGTTTTTCAGTCTCTCGGTCCCAGCTTTGATGCACCTGTACTGACCTCGCCTTCTGGATGGTAGAGGTATGAACAGGCAGTGGCTCGGGTGGTTGTTGTCCTTGATGATCTTTTTGGCCTTCCTGTGACATCGGGTGTTGTAGGTGTCATGGAGGGCAGGTAGTTTGCCCCCAGTGATGTGTTGGAATGGATATAAGGATGTGCTCAGCTGGCTCATCCTCAGCATCTTAGCTGAGGTATAACACCCCCATGTTTATAGTGTATGGTAGGAACTACTTTAAAACAAGTGTTATATAGCCTAGTTAACATTCAGCAGTTGTAAGAGGGGTGTCCTTTACCATGAAACACTGTCCATTGGTGGAGGGGGAAATGTCTGGTTGTGGAATAGTAATCCAATACACATGAGATGAATGTGTGCGATCACATTACAAAATGCCTGTCCCCAAGCTGCATAGTCTAGTCTATTTGTTCTGTTTTTCCTACGAGGAAAGGGGAGTGCTGAAAAACACTCCATTGCTGAAGGCACCTCTTAGCCCCCAAAATGAAGCGTTCTCCTGGGGCACTGGTAGCTGGGAATGCTGCAATTGCCTCCACACCAGATCATTAAAAATAAATGCTGCATAGTGGCACACAAGCTCCATAGGGACCTGAGGCAAACTCTCAAAATACTGGAAATATGAAGGCCTACAGGCACTATTAGGCTACGCTAAGGTATATGCATATGATGCGAGAGCCGTGATAAGGTCTATCTGCATATGTTGCCATCTTAACTGCCTGGAGGGAAGGAAGGGGAGCAGGAGGGATGGTGGGTATAAATAGACCGAGTTCAACTATGAGATCCTTCGGGGTCCAAAAGTGGGGGCTCGTCTGGGCCTGGGTTTTGATTTCCCCCAAGACGAGGAGAGGTACTTTGGGTACAAGCTGTACCTTAACATCTCTTGTAATCTTGCCACTTCTCAAATCAAATCAAATCATCAAATCAAATTTTATTTGCCACACACACATGGTTAGCATATGTTAATGCGAGTGTAGCGAAATGCTTGTGCTTCTAGCTCCAACAATGCAGTGATATCCAACGAGTAATCTAACCTAACAATTTCACAACAATTACCTTATACACACAAGTGTAAAGGAATGAGTAAGAATATGTACATAAAAATATATATGAATGAGTGATGGTACAGAAGGGCATAGGCAAGATGCAGTGGATTGTGTAGAGTACAGTATATACAGTGCCTTGCGAAAGTATTTGGCCTCCTTGAACTTTGCGACCTTTTGCCACATTTCAGGCTTCAAACATAAAGATATAAAACTGTATTTTGTGAAGAATCAACAACAAGTGGGACACAATCATGAAGTGGAACGACATTTATTGGATATTTCAAACTTTTTTAACAAATCAAAAACTGAAAAATTGGGCGTGCAAAATTATTCAGCCCCCTTAAGTTAATACTTTGTAGCGCCACCTTTTGATGCGATTACAGCTGTAAGTTGCTTGGGGTATGTCTCTATCAGTTTTGCACATCGAGAGACTGAATTTTTTTCCCATTCCTCCTTGCAAAACAGCTCGAGCTCAGTGAGGTTGGATGGAGAGCATTTGTGAACAGCAGTTTTCAGTTCTTTCCACAGATTCTCGATTGGATTCAGGTCTGGACTTTGACTTGGCCATTCTAACACCTGGATATGTTTATTTTTGAACCATTCCATTGTAGATTTTGCTTTATGTTTTGGATCATTGTCTTGTTGGAAGACAAATCTCCGTCCCAGTCTCAGGTCTTTTGCAGACTCCATCAGGTTTTCTTCCAGAATGGTCCTGTATTTGGCTCCATCCACCGAATACTTTCGCAAGGCACTGTACATATGAGATGAGTAGTGTAGGTTATGTAAACATTATATAACGTGGCATTGTTTAAAGTGGCAAGTGATACATTACATCAAGATGGCAAGATGCAGTGGATGGTATAGAGTACAGTATATACATATGAGATGAGTAATGTAGAGTATGTAAACATTAAATGAAGTGGCATTGTTTAAAGTGGCTAGTGATACATTTATTACATCAATTTTTCCAGTGGCTGGAGTTGAGTCAGTATGTTGGCAGCAGTCACTCAATGTTAGTGATGGCTGTTTATCAGTCTGATGGCCTTGAGATAGAAGCTGTTTTTCAGTCTCTCGGTCCCTGCTTTGATGCACCTGTACTGATCTCGCCTTCTGGACGATAGCGGGATGAACAGGCAGTGACTCAGGAGGTTGTTGTCCTTGATGATATTTTTGTGCAGACCTCACTACCCTCTGGAGAGCCTTAAGGTTATGGGTGGAGTAGTTGTGATACAGCCAGCTGGTCTGCGCATGCTCTGAGGACGCGGCGAGGGATGCCGACTGGGCCACCAGCCTTGTGAGGGTTAACACTTAAATGTTTTGCTCACGTCGGCTGCAGTGAAGGAGAGCCCGCGGGTTTTGGCAGCGGGCCATGTCAGTGGCACTGTGTTGTTCCTCAAAGCGAGCAAAGAAGTTGTTTAATCTGTCTGGAAGCAAGACATCCTGGTACGCGAAAGGGCTGGTTTTCCTTTTATAGTCCATGAAAGACTGTAGACCCTGCGACATACCTCTCGTGTCTGAGCTGTTGAATTGCGACTCTACTTCGTCTTCATACTGACGCTTAGCTTGTTTGATTGCCTTGCGGAGGGAATAGCTACACTGTTTGTATTCGGTCATGTTTCCCTGATTATAAGCAGTGGTTTGCGCTTTCATTATTGTGCGAATGCTGCCATCAATCCACGGTTTCTGGTTTGGTAATGTTTTAATAGACGTTATAGGTACGACAGCGCTGATGCTCTTGCTAATAAACCCGCTCACCAAATCAGCATATTCATCAATGTTGTTGTTCATCGCAATGCAGAACATATCCCAGTCCACATGATCGAAGCAATCTTGAAGCGTGGAATCTGATTGGCCAGACCAGCGTTGAACAGACTTGAGCGCGGGAGCTTCCTGTTTTAGTATCTGTCTATAGGCTGGAAGCAACAAAATGGAGTCGTGGTCAGATTTTCTGAAAGGAGGGCGGGGGAGGGCGTTATATGCGTTGCGGAAGTTAGAATAACAATGGTCTAGGGTTTTGCTAGCCCTGGTTGCACAATCAATATGCTGATAGAATTTAGGGAGCCTTGTTTTAAGATTAGCCTTGTTAAAATCTCCAGCTACAATAAATACAGCTTCAGGATATGTGGTTTCCAGTTTATATAGAGTCAAATGAAGGCCTTTCAGGGCCGTCGATGTGTCTGCTTGGGGGGGGGGGGGGGATATATGCGGCTGTGATTATAGTCACAGCCGCACAAGAGAATTTTCTTGGTAGATAATGCGGTCGGCATTTGAACAGAAGGACTTGAGTTCCTGTATGTTGTTATGATCACACCACGTCTCGTTAATCATAAGGCATACACCCCCGCCCTTCTTCTTACCAGAAAGATGCTTGTTTCTGTCGGCGTGTGTGAAGAAACCAGCTGGCTGTACCGACTCTGATAGCGTGTCTCGAGTGAGCCATGTTTCCATGAAACAAAGAAGGTTACAGTCTCTGATGTCTCTCTGGAAGGCTACCCTTCTCATCTGAATGGCCTGTGGGTAGGGTGAACCCTCTGAATATTTTCAATGGCAATGCAGGTCGGGACAGATTGCATTTTTTGACCCTTTGCAGACAATAATGCAACCATTTTTCTCTCTCTCTTCAGGTCAAATTTTACGAAAAGCACAAACCCAGACAGAATGTAGAGTACCTACGTAGCTGCAGTTCGGAAGAAGCTCTTTACCACACACTGGCAAGAGACACACTGATTGTTTCGTTATGTTCTAAGATATTACAGTAAAGACTATGAAACAGTGTGTCTATCTTTTTGCTCTTCATATTTGGGATTCAACAGAACAACAGGAATGTGTGTGTGTGTGTGTGTGTGTGTGTGTGTGTGTGTGTGTGTGTGTGTGTGTGTGTGTGTGTGTGTGTGTGTGTGTGTGTGTTTGTGTTGTCATGACGTCACCTGTGGGGTGAGGTTTATGACCCACCCCCATAAATACCTTTCCCCCTTTTCTCTCCACTCTACAGAATGGACTCTTGGAAAGCCCTTTGTTAACATAGAGAGAGTATGGTAACATCAAAAGGTTGGGGAATGAAACAATATTTCCATGTCTCAACCAGTTGAAAGTGTCCGATGGTATCTAAAGAATATGATGTCAGAGCAGTTGGTGTCTGGGACATTATATCTTGATGATAGGATGACATAAATTGTATCGGAAAGTCTATTGGAAAGTCTACACAATCTAGTTATCAGATTCACATGGAATTGTTATGCAATTTAAATATGAAACTATTTGTGAAAGGATGAAAAAATGTAAGTTTAGCTTCTAAATGAGAGTTGTTTTCATAAGTAAACTATGCTCACTCAGTGGCCACGCCCAAGTGAACAAACATTGGTTGAGAACTATGAAACACGCCCCACAGTACAAAAGCACGTCGACAGAAGTCAACCTTAGTTCCCGATGATGTGAGGAATGGTGTCGATAAGTTTAAAAAGGCTAATTTCAACTACAACCTAACGGAATTAACGTTTAGTTACAGAAATGTTAGGACTGCTGTCTTAACATTTAAAAGGGCAATTTTCAAAGTGGAGCTGACGATCACCACGCTGGAATGGTGAATTTTGACTAAACCAGCCAGAATACAGCACAAGCTGATGATGGGAATTTGGTATGAACTTTGAACGATTATTCACTAAAGAAGTGATGTGTTCTAGATGTCGAGTTGCAGCTGTAAACGTACTTGGCCTAGAAAAGACGGACAATCTCCAAAGAACGACAGGGTACTTTAACGTATCCACTCTACAACACTACGACCAGAAATATTAATGAAAGGACAATGGCGGTCTCTGCTGGGTAAGCCAGCCTTCCTTCTTCGAACCATCTATCGAAGGGCAGCTCAGAGTAAATAGAAATATTGCATTTTCCTTTTCCGAATGGGCGGTTATTAGAGTGCATAAGATTCTGTATTTATGGTAGCATAGCTTCTTAAGGTCCGATAGACTCAATCCCTTCCTTTGTGTAACCAGCAGTCATATCGGGTTAGCCCACTGGGGGCTTTTCATGACATGATTAGTAATCGATGTGTGATCTATCCTGTGTATATATATATATATATATGTAATTCTGTGTGACTATTTAGTAAATAAATAATTCAGCTAATTTGCGTATTGCTGATTCTACTTATTAGCTAGGGTTCATGCACATGCATAACTTAAGTACTTATGACAATCAGAATGAGACCGATCGAGGTGACGATTAATAATTGACTGCTATTGATGTAAAAGATCTTCAGATCTTTACAGAGTGGATTTGGGACATAACATCTATATAAATGAATGCCTCCATGGTGCCCCAGGTTATTAAAGCTTTAATTGTTGCATGGTTTAATTCAATCACATAATCAATTAAACGTTAGGTAATCGATTTGATAAAATAGCATGTCATATAATTTAATCATAGTCAGACACGACAGTGTTTATAAAAAAAAACTACTTTGGATTCCAGGCTCATCGCCCATTTACTCAGTGATCCTCTACGTATCAGAAAGCTCTTGAGCACTCTAAATAAACGTTCAAACAAAGGCTGAGAGCCAGTGCTTTGGAACGGGATTCAAACAAAATTCATTGCCCTGGCATCACAATACACTTGACTTAATTGAGCTACATAATCAATTTTAGGATGATTTGGACATGAAACATGAAAAATGCTAATATCGGGATATTAACTTGCATTGAATTTGTACCACCAGACATTGGCCAGGTGAGTAACCAAAGTATGGATTGCTGTCTTACGATGCGCACACTTCAATGAGGCCAAAGTCTGTGTGTTGTTGTGATCAACACAATCTCACACTCAATTCGTGGAAAAATGTACAAAAAGTATTTCAGCAGATTGCACGTGTTTTTGTGTGGCTTAATTTGTGTGAAAATACACACATTTGTGAGACTTAATTCATAAGAAAGGACACACAAAAAATGTGTGACTTCATTCATAAGAAAATGTATTTTTGGGGGGCAAACTTCGGAACAATCTTTTGAAAGTTGTTGGAGCAATGCATGTTGCGCAATGGTGTTCTACACTGCCTTTTTTTTGTGTCCCACATTTATTTATATAAAAAAACAACCTCTTGAAACTAGCAATCCCAGATCCGGGATCGTAATCATAGCCTCAAACAAATTAGCATAACGCAGCAGACATAAATAACCCTAGAAACTTTTCCTATTCATGAAAATCGCAAATGAAATATATTCAAACACAAGCTTAGCCTTTTGTTAACAACACTGTCATCTCAGATATTCAAAATATGCGTTACAGCCAACGCTAGACAAGCATTTGTGTAAGTTTATCATGGCATAATGCTATGCTAGGCTCTGCTGGCAGCAGGCAACATGTTCACCAAAATAAGAAAAGCAACCAAATTAAATCATTTACCTTTGAAGAACTTTGGATGCTTTCACCCAGGAGACTCCCAGTTAGATAGCAAATGTTCCTTTTTTCCAAAAAGATGATTTTTGTAGGCGAAATAGCTCCCGTTTGTTCATCATGCTTGGCTGAGAAATCGACCGGAAAATGCTACCACTACAACGCCAAACTTTTTTCAAAATTAATTAGCTACATAATATTGACAGAAACACGGCAAATGTTGTTTAGGATCCATCCTCAAGGGGTTTTTAACATATATATTCGGTAACATATCCGTCGAGGCAATTGGTTTCTCATAAGAAGCGATTGGAAAAATGGCTACCTCAGTACTTTACGCAAGATTTTCTGCGGGAGACACCATGTGACCACTTGCTAAATATGCTCCCTTACGACTATTCTTCAATGTAAATGCGTAAAAAGACGTCACAATGCTGTAGACACCTTGGAGAATACGTGGAAAACATAAGCTGATGTGTAGCTCATTCACAGCCATATAAGGAGTCATTGGCATGAGGCGGTTTCAAAAACTGCGGCACTTCCTGGTTGGACATTTATCTAGGTTTCGCCTGTAACATCAGTTCTGTGGCACTCACAGACAATATCTTTGCAGTTTTGGAAACGTCAGAGTGTTTTCTTTCCAAAGCTGTCAATTATATGCATAGTCGAGCATCTTTTCGTGACAAAATATCTTGTTTAAAACGGGAACGTTTTTCATCCCAAAATGTTAATAGCGCCCCGAACCCAAAATTGTTAATCAGCCAGGTTGTCACCGAAATACATATAGTACAATAGTAGTCTAATTTATATATATATATATATGTATATATAAGCCAATGCTGTTTTCTATGCTTGTTTTCGCTTGTGGGATACTGGTGCTATGTCAGATTTTATGAGGGTTGCCAGATTGGAGTAAAAAGCTGTATTTATATATTTTTTGTTGTTGGTGTTATTGATGAAGGTTTTTGATTGGGAAATAGATAGATTATATAGATAGATTTTCATGATGGAAAACAGAAGACCTGCAAAAAATAATTTGCTTAAATTCCCCTGGTGGGCCAAAATACCAGCAACAGTGTGTGAAAACCTTGTGAAGACTGACAGAAAACGTTTGACATCTGTCATTGCCAACAAAGGGTATATAACAAAGTATTGAGATAAACTTTTGTTATTGAACAAATACTTATTTTCCACCATAATTTGCAAATAAATTCATTAAAAATCCTACAATGTGCTTTTCTGGATTTAATTTTTTTTTTTGTCTTTCATAGTTAGCCTAGTGGTTAGAGCATTGGACTAGTAACCCCCAAGCTGACAAGGTACAAATCTGTTGTTCTGCCCCTGAACAGGCAGTTAACCCACTGTTCCTAGGCCGTCATTGAAAATAAGAATTTGTTCTTAACTGACTTGCCTGGTTAAATAAAGGTAACACACACACATAGTTGAAGTGTACCTATGATGAAAATTACAGTCCTCTCTCATCTTTTTAAGTCGGAGAACTTGCACAATTGGTGGCTGACTAAATACTTTTTTTTGCCCCACTGTAACTAGCAACAATGACAAGAAGCTGCTATGTGGGGAATCGTAGGTGGCTCATTTCAGCTAGTTTTGTCTTGTTCTTGATCCCATGTCTTGTTATGAGATGTTTTGACTGATGTCACATCTATGCAAAATGTTGCTAGCTAGCTAAACAACAGTGTAACAATGTACTTACAGAGAACAAGTGCTCATTGTGCAAATGTATTAAGGCTTTCAATAAACATTGGACACAAAATATAGTTTTCATGTTGTCAACTATTTAAGTCAACCCCATCTGTTTTGCCTCATTGTTCCGCGTGCATCGGTTTTCACCCACAGGATTACATAACTATTCAATTAATTTATCCTGTTAAGAAGACTACAAGGTCTTGTTGACACTTGTGATCCGTTTCTCTTTACCTTCGGACCCACTCCTTTTGTTTTTTTAAAAGCAGAGCTCTTCCCAGTTTTCTTGTGGATGGGTGTTTTGTTCCCCTTCATTAGAATACAGGAAGAATAACGGGGTAATAAAATTTACAAAATTAAAGAATAGAGTGTTGAGGAACAATTATGTTGAGCAACAATGTCACATTTTATATTACTACCTATGCTTTTCATGGCTCTTCCAACATAGAAATTGAATTGAGTTGATGGACCTTATTCACGCGATGGACATTTGAAATCCAAGCTAACTGATTGATGTGCTCCATTGAAGTCAATGAAGAATCTGGAACTTTATTTTCAAACAAGAGTAATTGCAAATAACCATGACTGTCCATTTGGCAGGGGTGCGATCAGTATGACAGAACGATGTGCAACGTTGAATTCAATGGAAACGGTACTGAACGTCCAGTTGTTGTGATTATGGTGGCCCAGAGGATAATTAACGAATGTTGTGCCGCATGAGTTTTGCAATTTCATATTGATCAGGCCACATCTCCTACCAAACGGCAGCAAATGTACCTCAAAGGCTGTTGAAGAACGGTGCGAGAAACATGTCGTCCTTTACAAACCGTCATACAACGTAGCAAACATTGAGCGAACTGAACAAACCCCAGGTCATGATAAGGAGTAATCATGGAATCTCCCCAACTTCGGTTGTGTGTGTGCACTTCAGTTTTAATCAAGACCAAGGGTAGGGTGTTCAGTATGACTGAATGGTGTGGAACGTTTTATTCAACAGAAGCTGTACTGTAGTTGAAGAACGTTGTGATTATGGTGGCCCAAAGCGTGATTGTGTATGGTGCACTGCAAACGTTTTGCAATTTCAAAATGGTCACACACATATTGTTAGGCCACAGCCACCAAATGGGAGCAAACATCAAAACGGGAGCTAACATCAAACTCAAAGACTGTTGAATAACAGTGCGCACCATTTGGGGGAAATGTGTAATTCAGTCAAAACCGCCACGCAACGTAGCAATATTTCAACTGAATTGAACGCACCCCAGGTTTGTGTGTGTGGGTGGGAGTGTGTGATCAGTGTCACATGTGTTAGATGTCCAGCTTGTGAGGAATGTCTGCTGCCCCAGCAACATAGTGTCAGGTTGATACATCAGCAGCCAGTTGGTGATTCGAATCAATCAATAAGGCTGTTGCCACGATGCTGGCTTTAAACTGGGGACCATGACACAGACTGCTCCAGACAACGCTCCACTACACCAGAGCCTGGGTTGACAGGGAGCTTTCACAGACAATATTGCACATAAACACACACATTAGCACACATAGTAACTCAGACACACACAAACTATTTTACTAAAACATAGACATTAGGATACCTTAACATGCACACACACACTCATAATCTACACTGCATCCTCACCTTTGCTGGTATAGGTGGTTTGAAGGTCTCTACTGAGTTTTACCTCGATTTTATCTCTTTCAACACCATATTTATGTGTCTCATACACACACACACACACACACACACACACACACACACACACACACACACACACACACACACACACACACACACACACACACACACACACAAAAGAAACACTCACGCATTCACACACACACACACAAATTCTCTCTCCCACACCCACCCGCTCTGTCTCACTCATACTTCAAAGGTCAAACGTGAGAAGTTAGCTGCAGCTTGTGCATCTCAACATCACCTTAATATTCCTTCATGCCCAGCCTGGACATACTGTAAATAGCAGGGCAGGAGAAAAACATCACCACAACAAGAGGCAGAAATAATTAAATGCATATATCACAGGATATAGCTATATGTCAGCGTCACATATTTCTCTCTGATATACGCCGCCCTGCCAAAGAACCAGGCTGCCACGCTAACAGCTATTTCCGCTTCCCAAAATTATATTTGGTCTGATTCCTCCCTCCCCTCTGCAACAATCTCTCTGATATCTCCTTCTTATGACCTCACAAGGACCGATTGATGTATGGCATACTGTGTCCCATTAATGGAAAACTAGCCACACAATCCGTTAAGTCAGGGTTGCCCAACCCTCTTCCTGGTGAGCTAGGGAGATTCTCAAGTAGGCAAAAGTCCTTTCTTTTTTCAACTCCTCTGTTCTCCTCCGTGATCTGGAAACAGATAAGCGGACGCCATATGTAGGAGTGTAATTCGTTACAGTTTTTTTCGATTGCTAAACGACAGTGGACACAACTGGAGTCACATGTGCAAAACTCTAACTACAGTCTGCACAGCGGCAGTTCATGTGGACCAAACTCTAGTTCGTTTTTCATTGCTTGAACACAGTTTTCAAAACTCTACACACTTATCCCATGACTTTAACCACAACCTGCACAACACTGTGGATTTACAGCACTTTGTTCAAATGCTAACACACTGCTGTCAAAACTGTGAACCACACATTCAAAACGGAATAGATTTCAGCCTTGTGCCTTTCAAACACTGCTGATTGCAATTTCAGCTGAAAGGCTAAGCAGGTGTCTTGTTTTAGACTTGTTAGTGAACACACACACATATTACAGTATATATAGGTAGAGCTCAGAAAGACTCATTTTGGAAATGGAACAAGGAAGATGGGTTCGTGGAGGGAGAAGGGTGGCAGGGAGAGGTCGGATGCGTGGAGGAAGACAAAGAAGACAAAGAGCTGTTATTTCAGATGAAATAAGGGCTACACTTATAGACCATGTCGTGAACCATGGTCTCTCATTGAGAGAGGCAGGGTTGAGGGTGCAACCCAATCTGCAAAGATCCACAGTGGCATCTGTAATGCGAATTTTCCATCATACAAACAGGTGAGAGTTACATCCTTACAGTAAATGAAAACTTTACAGGAATCTATTTTGTATTGCAATTATAGAATATTTACACAGATATATATTACAGTAAGTTTGACTGTAAAATATATTTTTACAACAGGACCCAAAGGCTGCCCCCAACAGGGGGAAGAGGAAAAATATTTTCAGATGTGCAGGAAAATGCTATTGTTGACATGGTTGTTGTCAACAATGCAATAAAACTGCGGGAGATTCAAGATAGAGTGCTGGCTGATAATGATATATTTGAAAATGTTAATTCTGTCAGCACAACAACTATTGCTCGAGTCCTAAAGAATCACCAAGTTACAATGAAACAGTTATACACTGTACCGTTCGAGAGAAACAGTGAACGGGTAAAAGAGCAAAGATACCAATATGTCCAGGTAAGACGTCTGAGGTTATGTACACAGCTATACAAAATATTTACAGTAAAAAAAAACACTAGCATTTCTACAGTAAAACTGTGCACTTACTGTTTTTCAGAGAGTAATGGAGGTGGAAGCACTGGAAAGACCACATTCATTTGTATTTATCGATGAAGCTGGATTTAACCTTGCCAAAACACGGCGCAGAGGAAGGAATGTTATAGGTCAAAGGGCCACTGTGGAGGTTCCAGGCCAAAGGGGGGGAAATATCACCAGGGGTGATGCAATGGCCAATGATGGTTTGCTTCTCAACACACCACTCATTGGCCCATACAACACAGAAAGGCTTATAGCTTTCCTAGAACAGCTCCATGCTCAGCTAGTGCCAGCAGAACAGGGGAGCCAGTAAGAAACGCCCAAGTTTTTGTCATAGTTTGCGATAACGTTGCTTTTCACCACTCTGCAGCTGTCACAGATTGGTTTGCAGCACATCACAGATTTATGGTTTTGTACCTGCCTGCATATTCACCCTTCCTCAACCCAATAGAGGAGTTTTTCTCTGCCTGGAGGTGGAAAGTGTTTGGTCACCACCCACATGACCAAATGCCTCTTTTGGAAGCCATGCATGCCCGGATGTGAGGACACGAGTCCAGAGGACTGCCAGGGATGGATAAGGCACTCCAGAAGGTTCTTCCCCAGGTGCATGGCAAGAGAAAACATTAGATGTGATGTTGAAGAAAACCTGTGGCCTGATGCTAGAGAGAGGCAGGATTAGCCCCTCAATTATTTGTTTGAATTACAGTATGTACTTTTAGTTTCTACCTTTTTTTCTCATTTCTGTAATTCCGTAAATTACTACAGACTATTGAAGCAAACTGCTAATTTTAATTTACCTTAAAGAATTGTTATGTTCTAAAAATAAAAATAAAAATCATGTGAAAGAATGTCACTCTTTTCTTTGAAGAAAATATTACTTTGTATGAAGTCACTGAAATTGTTCAAACTGTAAAGATGAAAAGTTTATATTTTCTGTATTGGTGTTTGATACTAGTGTTTTTACTCTCAGTGTGTTCTGAGTGACAGTGTGTGTTATCTCAGTGAGGGTTGTGCATAGTGTTTGGCTGCACTGAGCGTGTTTTGAGCCATGTGTTAAGAGTTGTGTTGCTTGGAATGAGTTTTGCAGGTGATGTGAACTGTTTAGCTCAGGTGACTGTTGGTAGTGCAGACTGTAGTTAGAGTTTTGCACATGTGACTCCAGTTGTGCCCACTGTCGTTTAGCAATCGAAAAAAACTGTAATAGGCGAACAGAGGAGTTTGCTCCTCGATAGCCCCCTTCAGGCCGAGGATACTTGGGTGTATCCTATGCGCAATAATTGTATCAAAAAAATGTCAGGCATATGAGTAAGTTTCTTTTTACCACATACAGTTCCAGTCAAAAGTTTGGACACACCGACTCATTCCAGGGTTTTTCTTAATTTGTACTATTTTCGACATTGTAGAATAATAGTGAAGACATCAAAACTATGAAATATGGAATCATGTAGTAACCAAAAAAGTGTTAAACAAATCTAAATATATTTTATATTTGAGATTCTTCAAAGTAGCCACCCTTTTCCTTGATGACACCTTTGCACACTCTTGGCATTCTCTCAACCAGCTTCATGATATATTCACCTGGAATGCATTTCAATTAACAAGTGTCCATTGTTAACTTAATTTGTGGAATTTCTTTCCTTCTAAATGCGTTTGAACCAATTAGTTGTGCTTTGAAAGGTAGGGGTGGTACAGAGAAGATAGCCCTATTTGGTAAAATACCAAGTCCATATTACAGGATGTCAAGAACAGCTCAATTAAGTAAAGAGAAATGACAGTCCATTACTTTAAGACATGAAGGTCAGTTAATACAGAAAATGTAAAGAACTTGCAGTCGCAAAAACCCTCAAGCTCATGAGGACCGCCACAGGAAAGGAAGACCCAGAGTTACCTCTGCTGTAGAGGGTAAGTTCATTAGAGTTACCAGCCTCAGAAATTGCAGCCCAAATAAATGCTTCACAGGGTTCAAGTAACAGACACATCTCAACATCAACTGTTCAGAGGAGACTGCATGAATCAGGCCTTCATGGAAGAATTTCTGCAAAGAAACCACTACTAAATGACACCAATCCCTACCAGATTTAGCTTATGAACCAGCTAACCTAATCTTACTACGCAAGTTTACAACAGGGAGTGGTTGTACTCAGGAGTAGGGCAGACAGAGTGTTGCTGCTCGCTTGACCCAATGAAATCAATAGAAACATTTATAGTTCATCCCAAACATCAACATTGATATCTATGGCAATGGGACAGACAACCAGCCCTGGTCCCGACTCTGAGCCATAGCACCGGGAAGATGTTTTGAGTTATGAGAGCTGGGAGGAGGGGGCTGGGCGGTGAAACAAATGCACCTGTAAAATGAAGCATTACAGGCATATATCATCACATTTGTGAAGTGGCATAAAGTAGAACCTTGTTGTTTGTAGCATTTGTACACATGGGATTTTGGGGGGGGAGCCTATAGAAGCCTATAGGGTCCGGGAAATCTTTTGCCTTTTATAAATGCATTTCATTAAATTCTTTGTAATTTATAGTGGTGAGAGAAAGTTTATCTCAGCTGGTCCCATGACACACACCGGTTGAATCAACGTCATTTCCACGTAATTTCAATTAAATTTTGTTGAACCAAATGTGGAATAGACATGGCGGCAGGTAGCCAAGTGGTTAGAGCGTTTGGCCAGTAACCGAAAGGTTGCTGGATTGAATCCCCAAGCTGACAAGGTAATAATCTGTCGTTCTGCCCCTGAGCAAAGCAGTTAACCCACTGTTCCCCGGGCGCTGAAGACATTGATGCCGAATATGAAAGCCCCCCTGCACCTCTCTAATTCAGAGGGTTTGGGTTAAATCCGGAAGACACATTTCAGTTGAATGCATTCAGTTGTACAACTGACTAGGTATCCCCCTCTCCCATTGAATTGATGTCTGTGTCTAGTGGGAAGTAACAGAAGGGTGAGTGAATGGATTAAATCATTTGTTTATCTCTTGAGTCTGAAGTATATTGAAGTCTGGCAAATGTATTGTTATTAGTTTTGCACTTTATTTTGTATTGCTTTTTTATTTATCAATACATTTTAATTGCAGTGAATGTTTAATTTATTTTCAAATGTTAATAGTATATTTTGACACTTTATACTTCTACTATTCTGTATCTAACATCATCATACCTCAACTCCATTTGAAAACATTTCAAAAGTAGGAGACTTTGTATTTCAATTGTTTATTTACACAGGGACAGACGATTAAAACCTGAATTGCACCATCCCTAAACTAATCTCCAGTGCTTTTCGGCAAAAAGAGCACATTTGTAGGCCAATGCTTGTGCGGAAACAGAAGTATGACTGCATGCACCCAGGCATTTTGTTTGATATTCTTCTCAGCGCTTGTACTGCATCGCCCCCATTGCGTAATCTCAGTTGAAGAGAGTGGGAACGTGAGCGAAACATATTCTCTCTCACCCCAGAGGTAGTTTGGAACATCAAAGGAGTCTCGAGTCAGTCAAGGGAGAAAAAAACAACACCGCTGTAGTGAAAGAACGTCAGACCACGTCAATGGTAATGACGCACACGTACGGATCTATTCCATTGATTTCGGCACCATTTGGTTAGGTGTGGATTTGTTTCAGTATGTAAGAATGCTTATTTTTAATTGACTCTCACAGAAATATTTATTTTACTGTACATTTTATAGTGTTTCAACTGAGGAGAGGATTTGGTAGTCTAGTGGAACCAGCATGATTGCTGTATTCACCATTCTGTTTTACTGTAAATAAAATAGATGCAGCGATCAAGCTAGGGATTTGGGTAATCTTGGTGAGTGATGATGTCTACTCCATGCACACTCACTTAAAATACATATTGACACCATTTTAGAGCTTTGACCATCCGCTCTGTAATGTCTCATATTTATTTTAAACACCTACTCACCCTGACAGCTCCATTTGATAACACCTTGACACTAGAATATGTGGTTATTGTCTTGCACAACTGTCAATCCACAGCACACTGCATGATTGTTTAAGCTATACACTTATCTATATGCACTATGGCATATTTTTTCATGTACTTCCATACAGAATATCATTTTTGTCATAATTCCATTGCAATATGTGTGTTTGAATGTAGTCAATGCAGCCTTTAAATGTGGTTTCAAATGGTGACACCACATAATACTAATCACAAGCTTGTTAACTATGTCCATTAGGTAAATAAAGGCAAACTAATAACTAACGAGAGGATAATTAAAAAGCTTTTGTTTTCAATCATTGGTAATTACACACAGGCGATATGCTTGATAAATTGCTATATATATATGTATTGATGTAGGCCTGAGTCATAAGGTTGACATGAGAGTCCTGAAGTGAGTAATAAGAAAGGAAAATGAGCATCCGTCCAACAGTAAAGCCAAATCCCCACGAGCCCGCCTTTTGAATGTCAGACATTTGCATCGCTGATCTACCTCCGCTCCCTTGTTTGTGTGATGAGCCTGAATTCCATTATATTGCATTATGTTTCCCATAATGATATACTGTAACCGATGGGATCCATTTAAAGAATAAAGTGGGGGGGTTTCTATCCTTTGGAATGATCGACGACATCTAATAAAATGTCATTGTGAAACAGAATGTTCATTTTCCTGCTGGAAGTTGTGTTGATGGGTGTTTGCGAGCATGCGAGCATGTTTACGTGAGTGTGTGTATGAGAGTGTGTAAATGGTCACCCTGATAAATAAAACTGCTCATTCCGAGGTCATGCCAGCTTTACAAATAAGCCATCCCCAGCAGAATATTCTCGTCCTCCCCGCAGTTAATTTGCATGACAGATCTGCATTGGACGAATAGATTAAACACCCTCTCTCTCTTTTCTGATTGGTGGGCAGCACTGGTGGATTAGCATACTTAGAGAATTTGACTGACAGTTATGTCTGATGTCCGTGGATTTAAAAAAAAAATGTTTTTAGATAAAGCCTTTTTTAGCCATGCGTAATCCATAGGGAAGAAGAGGTTGTTCTGATTTGCTCGCTTGAAGCGAGTTCATTGAGAGGGCTTTTAACTTTCGGGTCCGCTCACAACCAATAAGGTTGCAAATAAGAAGGTTGGGCTTGTTAAACTCTGATGCGTTTCGCCTGAATATTGCCAACAGAACTAATGATGCCTCATATAGAGCCGGGTGGCACTCCAATCAATCAGCCATTACAGCTAAATAGCAAAGTCCTCACCTTCCCTTCTTAACATATCACTCATGGATGTTCTGTTAGGGTGACGGCTCCTGTTTAATTTACAATGTCATTAAGCATCGCTCTCCTTAAAGGCAAAGGAAGCCATCTTGGATCCATTGAGGTTCTGAGCGCACAGTATTAGAGCCAAAGTGTCAGACATACCATGGCAAGTAGTGAGAGAGTGGTCTGTCAGGGTAAAGGGAAGGGTTAGGAGTTCATGAGATGGCCATTACGATATCAAATGTATTTGAAAACAGAGTTAAGTCGAAGCTAAGAACACAGTAAACTATGTCAGGCCAGAATGGTGCAGAGAGCATCACAGAGTCTTATAGCGTGTCATGACATTGCAGAATGTGATTGCTGTTCCGAAATGAATGAGAGATGATTGGAGGGGAGGTAAAGAGGTGGGGAAAGCCTCTGCATGCCAAGGCTTATTAGCCATGTGATTGAGAAATATTGTTAAATGTTTTGGCCCCACACTCTTAAAAATGCTGGGTTATTTGGTTTACCCAACTGCTTGGTTGCAGGCATTGGGCCACTTAGTTGGGTTGTTTTCTTTAAAAGGAGCAAGGTTAGATTGGTCAGATCATACTAATAATAATAATAATAATATCAGATGACTGAAGGCGTAGTTTAGTAGGGGCGATGCTTTCAGATAGTTATTTTTAGCCACCTGTGAGAGTAAATGTCATTCATCTTCATCTGTTCTGTTGTATAGTTATCACATGTTACGGTCAAACATTTAAATTTTTGAAGCGTCAATGATGCATACAGAAGTGTTTGAGTTCCCTTAAGCCTATGTAAATCCCATTGTTGGGATGCAATAATGTGGCAAACCTTATTATGCAATTAGGTTTTATATTATAATCTATTATAATATGTAATAAATAATCTTAATATTCTAGAAGAATGTGTAAAATGCCAAAACAAATAATAATTTTCAGTATGTAAACTTATCATAATGAACAGGAATGACATTTACCCTCACAGGTGGCCAATATCTGATAGTCACACCTCCTGAAAATAACCTAAGGATTACATTTAAAAAAATATCCAGCTGCTAGGTCAACCCAGCATGAAAGTAAAAAATACCCAATTGATGGTAAAATTAAACCATGTTTGGGTAATCCAAATAACCCAACATGTTGGGATATTTATGCAACCTGTAGAAAACCCCATCACATTCACGCTCTTTGGCCCTTGGACAAGAGACAAACTTTGCGACTCTGTTGCAAAAGGAGGGCTTCCCCCTATGGGATGTAAAACCAGTCGTTCACACCTTTGTTGCTAGGCCAGGTTGCTAGGGTTGCCTTATCTAACTCACCTAAACAAGTCAGCTGACTGGGGTCAGCCAATCACAGGCCCCTATCTGGTGGTCTAACATACCCCCACTACTACATGTACCCAGTGGTGTAACGTACTTTGGTAGAAATACTTTAAAGTACTTCTTAAGTAGTTTTGGGGGGTATCTGTACTTTACTATTTATATTCATGACAACTTTTACTTTTACATCACTACATTCCCAAAGAAAATAATGTACTTTTTACTCCATACATTTTCCCTGACGCACAAAATACTCGTTACATTTTGAATATTTGGCAGGTCAGTAAAATTGTCCAATTCACCCACTTAAAGAGAAAATTCCTGGTCATCCCTGCTGCATCTGATCTGGCGGACTCACTAAACACAAATGCTTTGTTTGTAAATTATGTCTGAGTATTGAAGTGTGCCCTTGGCTATCCATAAGTTTAAAAAATAAGAAAATGGTGCCGTCTGGTTTGCTTAACATAATTCATTATGTTCATTATTATGTTCATGAAATTATTTATACTTATAATACTTAAGTATATTTGAGCAATTACATTTACTTTTGATACTTAAGTATATTTAAAACCAAATACTTTAATCAGTAGTATTTTACTAGGTGACTTTCACTTTTACTTGAGTCATTTTATATTAAGGTATCTTTGCTTCTACTGAAATATGACAATTGGGAACTTTTTCCACCACTGCCTGTACCTCAGTCTCTCGCTACAACCCCAACAGCTAGTTGACCAACCTCTTGGCTGCATCAACACTCTGAGGACTCACCTGTGGACAGCTCACCCCATGGATACTTCCCTCTCTGGACATTCTCTACTGTGTAGTGCGTACATGACCATTGTAAATTGTAGCCCTGTCTCCTACTGGTCATTTATATCCTCTAAGCGGGTCACTGGGACAGTTGTACCTATAATCTAAACCGGCACCTCTTTCCGAAACCACCACATGGTGGCGCTCTTTTTCACAACCCAACTGGTTGGGTTAAAATAATCCAGCGTGTGTTCTGTCCAATATTTACCCAGCTCTGGTTTACCAAAGAACCAAAATTGGGCTGGTTTTAACCTAGCATTTTTCTGAGTGCACTATGCTCTTCGACATAGAGTTGTGATGGAAGAGTGCTCAGGTTACTCTGAAGAAGACGCCATTTGGCGCCAAACAAACGTCAGTATACAGAACAAAGCCTGAGTGTAAGAAGATATATGATGATATATTTTAAAACAGAATTTGTACTCTAAGAAGATTTACTCTAAGAAGAAGATGTGATGGACAAGTGATCTTCTATGTAAATGTTGCCACTAGGAACTGAGGTCACTGACTGGGGTCACTCCATGCTGCTGTCCAAAGAGAGAAAAAAGGAAATAGAGAGAGAGATCAAGAGCCAAAGATGGCTTCATGAGTTTCCTGAAAGCCTATTGTAACTCTAACATTACATTGAGACGTTGAGTTTATTGCATGCAATGGAATGGGAATGCACCAAACACACACAAAGTCACACAAATACCCAAACACAGGTGTCATGCACTTGTGATCGTGAACATACATACTGACACGCACACACACACACACACACACACACACACACACACACACACACACACACACACACACACACACACACACACACACACACACACACACACACACACACACACACACACACACACACACACACACACACACACACACACACACACACACACACACACACACACATCACTTTTATGTTGACAGGGGCAATATTTAAATACACACACACATATAGCATGTGAGTGAAATGAACTTGGATTTCTAACCCTGTCAACTCAGAGGGGACCCTGGTGAAACTGCCCAAAAAACTGAGCCCGTAATTGATCTGACACACAAGACCAACCTGATTGGCTCTCAAAACCCTTCAAAGCATTGGGGGGAAAATAACATTAGCCATCCCCGTCCACCCTTCGGAATCCATTTTCTGTAATTCTGACATTCCGACAAGGCTGGGAGTGCAAAGCTGGTTGAGCTGATTAACAGGAAGTGAACAGGGGAATTTAATTAGTGATGCTTAAGGCATGCGAGGTCCAGGAAAAAAGCCTTTTCTGTCAGAACCTTGGAGTGACAGCGGCCCGGGCCTGGTGAGGAGACAGACAGGAGGTAACAGTGGAGTCATAACTAATCCAGACATTTAATATCCCTCTCGTCAGGGTAAAGTAACAACACCTTTAGCAGCGTGTGTGCAATCTTACTGTAGGTGACAGAGTCAATCAGAAAAAGTGTTTGGAGTGATTATACGGGGGCGTGAGATGCAAGTTTTGGTTACTCCAATTTGCATCACATAAATGGCTCCCAGAATTTTAATCCAAACCGCATTTGAACTTTGAACATGAATTACGAATCTAATTTGAATTAATTTCCAGTATAACGTTGATGCATGGTAGAGATACTGGGTCATTACTACTGCTCATGTGACAGGGTGCACAGGTCCCATTAGTTATAATGTGCCTAGAAAGAGTGTGGTTTGTGTAGGCGTGTGCTGCTGATTTCATTGATAATGAGGGTAGTGTTTAATTGCATGTGTAATGATTCAATCCATCATCCACACTCAGTGGCAATGGAATTCTATCCTTCAGGTAGTCTAGTGAGGAGAAAAGATTCAAAGAAAAAAGACAAAGAGTGTAAGCAACAAGCCAGATTTGAGATCCAACAGAGAAATATTTTAAAACAGTGGATTGCTGGGACTAGTCATCCTAGATATCCTTTAGAGGTATGAAGAAGAAAAAAGCCAACTGACATTTACTCCTGAGGTGCTGACTTGCTGCATCCTCGACAATTACTGTGATTATTATTATTTGACCATGCTGGTCATTTATGAACATTTGAACATCTTGGCCATGTTCTGTTATAATCTCCACCCGGCACAGCCAGAAGAGGCCTGGCCACCCCTCATAGCCTGGTTCCTGTCTAGGTTTCTTCCTAAGTTTTGGACTTTCTATGGAGTTTTTCCTATTTTCCTAGCCACTGTGCTTCTACACCTGCATTGCTTGCTGTTTGGGGTTTTAGGCTGGGTTTCTGTACAGCACTTTGAGATATCAGCTGATGTACGAAGGGCTATATAAATACATTTGATTTTGATTTGATTTGACAGCGACTAATAACTGTTTACAATTTCAGTAAAGAATCCCTTACAAACAGAATAGTTAATATAAGGTAATTAATATGTAATTGGCATTTTATCATGTGAGTTTAAGTACAGACCAGGTTAATCAATAGGGGAGAGTGGGGTAAGTTGAGCAGCCCCTTGTTTCTAGGGAACCATACAAAAAATCTATAATTTGACCAAATATTTAGGAAAAGGTCATCAGTTCATGGAGTCTGTGAAGGAAGAAACCGCATGGAATAAGTGGTAAGCAAGTTAGGTTCCAAAAACAGATTTTCACCAAGTCAAAATAATGTATTGTGATAAAGCTGCAATATGTAACTTTTTGGACATACTGACCAAATTCACATAGAAATGTGAGTTATTGATCTTTCATTCTCATTAAAGATTAAGAAGCATTAATCTGTTCTATGTGTGCTATTTCTATGCATCCTGTTAGTTTTTGTATCTTTTACTTTGGGTTTTGTACACCAGCTTCAAACAGCTGAAAATACAATATTTTTGGTTATTGAAAATATATTTCACAACGGTTTAGATGGTACAAGGATTCTCAACACTTGTTTTGTCACATAAACTAAAATTAGGCAAACTATTTGAATTTTTGCAACCAGAAAATAGCGATTTCTGCATATTGCACCTTTAAAGGCTTCATGATGATTGTATCTGAACCAATGATGTACATAGCATTCGGGAAGGTATTCAGACATTTCATTTTTCAACATTTTGTTACGTTACAGCCTTATTTTAAAATGTATTTTTTTTTAAATGTTCTCATCAATCTACACATAATAGCCAACAATGAAAAAAACAAATACCTTTTTTACATAATTATTCAGACCCTTTCTTTGAGACTCGAATTTGAGGTCAGGTACATCCTGTTTCCATTGATCCTCCTTGAGATGGTTATACAACTTGATTGGAGTCCAACTGTGGTACATTGAATTGATTGGACATGATTTGGAAAGGCACATACCTGTCTACAGTATATAAGGTCCCACAGTTGAAAATGCATGTCAGAGCAAAAACCAAGCCATGAGGTCGAAGGAATTGTCCGTAGAGCTCTGAGACCCCGATTGTGCCGAAGTACAGATCTGAGGAAGGGTACCAAAACATTTCTGCATTATTGAAGGTCCCTAAGAACACAGTGGCCGCCACCATTCTTAAATGGAAGAAGTTTGGAATCACCAAGACTCTTCCTAGAGATGGCCAAACTGAGTAATTGGGGGAGAAGGGCATTGGTCAGGGAGGTTACCAAGATCCCGATGGTCACTCTGACAGAGCTCCAGAGTTCCTCTGTGGAGATGGGAGAAATTGTTCCAGAAGGACAACAATTTCTGCAGCCACTCCTCAGTAAAAGGCACATGACAGCCTGCTGTGAATTTGCCAAAAGGCACCTAAAGGACTCGCAGACCATGAGAAGCAAGATTCTTTGGTCTGATGAAACCAAAGAACCAAGATTGAAGGCCAAACCCAGACCACGCTGAGCCAATTGTGCACAGCCCAATGGGACTCCCAATCATGGCCAGATGTGATACAGCTTGGTATCGAACCAGGGGCTGTAGTGTGGTCTAAGGCACTTTTTTTCACATACATTTGCAAAAATGTCTGAAAACCTGTTTTTGGTTTGTCATTATGAGGTAGTGTGTGTAGATTGATGAAGGAAAATATATATTTAATCAATTTTAGGACAAGACTGTAACGTAACAAAATGTGGAACAAGTCAAGTGGTCTGAATACTTTCCGAACGCACTGTATAAAAACCCTGGATTACTGATGCTATGTATTGCTCATTGACCAATACATCTAAGCTAGATGCCCTCAATCTCACACAAATTATCAATGAACCTACTAGGTACAACCCCAAATCTGTAAACACGGGCACCCTCATAGATACCATCCTGACCAACCTGCCCTCAAAATACACCTCTGCTGTCTTCAACCAGGATCTCAGCGATCGCTGCCTCATTGCCTGCGTCCGTAATGGGTCTGCGGTCAAACGACCACCCCTCATCACTGTCAAACGCTCCCTAAAACACTTCAGCGAGCAGGCCTTTCTAATCGACCTGGCCCGGTTATCCTGGAAGGATATTGACCTCATTTCGTCAGTAGAGGATGCCTGGTTATTCTTTAAAAGTGCTTTCCTCACCATCTTAAATAAGCATGCCCCATTAAAAAAATGCAAAAGCAGGAACAGATATAGCCCTTGGTTCACTCCAGACCTGACTGCCAGTGACCAGCACAAAAACATCCTGTGGCGGACTGCATGAGCATCGAATAGCCCCCGCGATATGCAACTTTTCAGGGAAGTTAGGAACCAATATACACAGGCTGTTAGGAAAGGAAAGGCTAGCTTTTTCAAACAGAAATTTGCATCTTGCAGCACAAACTCCAAAAAGTTCTGGGACAATGTAAAGTCCATGCGAGAATAAGAGCACCTCCTCCCAGCTGCCCACTGCACTGAGGCTAAGAAACACTGTCACCACCGATAAATCCACTATAATTGAGAATTTTAATAAGCATTTTTCTATGGCTGGCCATGCTTTCCACCTGGTTACCCCTACCCGGTCAACAACCCTTGCACCCCCCACAGCAACTTGCCCAAACCTCCCCCATTTCTCCAAATTCAGATAGCTGATGTTCTGAAAGAGTTGCAAAATCTGAACCGCTACAAATCAGCTGGGCTAGACAATCCGGACCCTCTCGTTCTAAAATTATCCACCGCAATTGTTGCAACCCCTATTACTATCCTGTTCAACCTCTCTTTTGTTTCGTCTGAGATCCCCAAAGACTGGAAAGCTGCCGCGGTCATTCATCCTCCTCATCAAAGGGGGTGACACTCAAGACCCAAACTGTTACAAACCTATATCTATCCTACCCTGCATTTCTAAAATCTTCGAAAGATAAGTTAACATACAGATCACCGAACATTTAGAATCCCACTGTACCTTCTCCGCTATTCAATCTGGTTTCAGAGCTGGTCATGGGTGCACCTCAACCCCGCTCAAGGTCCTAAACGGTATCATAACCGCCATCGATAAAAGACATTACTGCGCAGCCATATTTATCGACCTGGCCAAGGCTTTCGACTCTGTTAATTACCACATTCTTATCGGCAGACTCAACAGCCTTGGTTTCTCAAGTGACTGCCTCGCCTGGTTCACCAACTACTTCTCAGACAGAGTTCAGTGTGTCAAATCGGAGGGCCTGGCAGTCTCTATGGGGGTGCCACAGGGTTCAATTCTCGGGCCAACTCTTTTCTCTGTATACATCAATGATGTCGCTCTTGCTGCTGGTGATTCTCTGATCCACCTCTTCTCAGAAGACACAATTCTGTATACTTCTGGCCCTTCTTTGGACACTCTGTTAACTAACGCCCAGATGAGCTTCAATGTCACACAACTCTCCTTCCATGGCCTCCAACACCTCTTAAATGCAAGTAAAACATACTGCATGCTCTTCAACCAATCTCTGCCTGCACCTGCCCGCTGTCCAGCATCACTACTCTGGATGGTGCTGACTTAGAATATGTGGGCAACTACAAATACCTAGGTGTCTGGTTAGACTGTAAACTCTCCTTCCAGACTCACATTAAGCATCTCCAATCCAAAATGAAATCTTCCTATTTCGCAACAAAGCATCCTTCACTCATGCTGCCAAACATACCCTCATAAAACTGACTATCCTACCGATCCTTGACTTCGGCAATGTCATTTACAAGATAGCCTCCAACACTCTACTCAGCAAAATGGATGCAGTCTATCACAGTGCCATCCGTTTTGTCACCAAAGCCCCATATACTATCCACCACTGCGACCTGTATGCTCTCGTTGGCTGGCCCTCGCTTCATATTCGTTGCCAAACCCACTGGCTCCAGGTCATCTATAAGGCAGGGCTTTACATAGCAAAGACTTATCTCAGCTCACTGATTACCATAGCAGCACCCACCCGTAGCACACACTCCAGCAGGTATATTTCACTAGTCACCCCCAAAGCCTATTCCTCTTTTGGCCGCCTTTCCTTACAGTTCTCTGCTGCCAATGGCTGGAACGAATTGCAAAAATCACTGAAGCTTGAGACTCACATCTCCCTCACTAAATTTAAGCATTAGCTGTCAGAGCATCTCACAGATCATTGCACCTGTACATAGCCCATCTGTAAATAGCCCATCCAACTACCTCATCCCCATATTGTTATATATTTTGTCTCTCCTTTGCACCCCTGTATCTCTACTTGCACATTCATCTTCTGCGCATCTATCACTCCAATGTTTAATTGCTAAATTATAATTATTTCGCCACTATGACCTATTTATTGCCTTATCTCCTTAATCTTACCTCATTTGCACACACTGTATATATATTTTTTCTATTGTGTTATTGACTGTGTTTATTCCACGTGTTGTTGTTTGTGTCGCACTGCTTTGCTTTATCTTGGCCAGGTTGCAGTTGTAAATGAGAACTTGTTCTCAACTTAACTACCTGGTTAAATAAAGGTGAATTGTTTTATTTATTTTTTAAGTAAAATAAAAAAGACTTGAGAGTCTTTGAAGCCACCGGACAGCCATATTGGCACTCCCCAGTAGGAGCAGTCTTCCATAGGAATGAATTGAAGTCTACAGTATTTCAATTAAATGTTTGACGGACAAAAACTATTTTATTTTGTAGCTTTAAAGAAAAAGTTGTTATATGTTATTTCATTTTTATATGTTTAGCTCGCATAATTTAATTTTAAATGGCGCATTAAGGTGTCTGTAATATAATAAATGTGGCAAAAATGAATGGAGACATTTATGGCTGCGCAGTGATATTAATACAGCGCCATCTGTCTGTCATCCAGGGTTTATACACATCATAGATCTAAACCAAAGTAGATACATTTAAGATTGTTCTATACATCAGTTGGGATCTCTATAAGCTTTGATATGATGTCCTAAACCTAGCATGGAAGTGGATCCTTGTAGTTCTGTAGGCTAATATAGTATTTGCCTTGTGTCATGTTGAGCAAATTTGACCATGGGGTAAGTTGAGCCAATGGTTGAGCCAACGGCAAGTTGAGCATATTTAAGTAGAATGCATTATTGCTGAGATATGAGGTAACAACAGGGCCTGGCCTTTGTTAAAAGTGTTTTTAAAAAGTAAAACATGTTTGTTAGGTGTTAAGCCTGTGTTAAAAGATGCATAAAATGATTAGAAGACAAACAAGCGATTGTCATTTTGTTGAATTTTGTTTGGGACGGAAAGATAAACATGGATTCAAACAGTTTGTGGTAATTTCATTCAGTACATACAGTACATTTGTAGGCGGATTAACTTTCCCTGTCCCGTGGCTCAACTTACTGTTGTGCCAAGTTGTGACAAAATACCACTTTTTTTGGACAAGCTATGTTTTCAATACTGTAATGTTTACATTAATTCTGCTTATTTCCAGTGTTACACAAGATCCTGAAATCCTTGTTAGAAAAAGTACTATATTTCCCTTGACGGAGTGATGCTGAATGTAAACAATTGCTCAACTTACCCCACTCTCCCCTACACAAAGTTTTCAGTAGGCAATCATTGGCAGCCATATTGATATGAACTAGGGTTGCAGCAGTGAACGTACAGTATATGATTTGACAACACCGACATCCTTGCCTCTGTTGTTTTGTATCCCAATGGGAGGAGACAGCCTGTCGGGAGGCTATCACCTGATCCACCCAACCACATGGCTTTGACAACTCTCCTCTATCCACACATCTGGAGTGGGACTGGTCCCAACCCTTCACCCAGGCCTTAGGCAATATGTCAGGCTAGGCCGAGAGGAGAAAGGCCATTAATGTTGACAGCAAAGGGGTTTGAAGTATCAGCTTTAAAGAGTTTCTCCCTTGAAAGCCCTGGCAGCCCACAACAATGAATAAACATAAATGTTACTACAGGGGATTCACTCACTACACATACATAGGCACACACTCATTCACACATTTGCACACACTCTTACACAATTTCAACCACATATTGCAAACACACACACTTGCAAACACACACCAATATTTACAATAAGTACAACACTACATAATATATACATGCTACACTACTGGAAGAGTGGGCGGGGGGGACAGTCCTATTGTGAGGCACAAATTCTATCGAACAGAACGCATGACTTTCAACCATCGTCTCTCCTGAGCCCGTACGGGAGTTGTAGTGATGAGACAAGATAGTAGCTACTAAAACAATTGGGATATCATGAAATTGGGATAAAAAAAAAAAGTTTTGTATGTTGAAAATACTGGAGACAGAATTGCATTCACTACAGATTGCCTTTCGGGGTCCAAAGAGTCTCTCGTGAGCTTGAATGCTCACTTTATCAACAAGGACTGGAACAGATTGTCCTTGATGTCAAAACTATGACCCAATCACATACTGGAGAATACATTGCACGAGTGGTCTATGGACAGTTAATGTGTTCCCAGTGCTTCCCAAAGCTATGGGGCGCGCCCCCTAGGCAGTTTGGAACTTGGTAGTTAGTGTTGCAACCGAGGGTATACAATTGTTACGTGCTACACGCTTCACCACTCGCCAGTCCCGTTCTGTGAGCTTGTGTTGCCTACCACTTCACGGTTGAGCCGTTATTTCTCCTAGACTTTTCCACTTCACAATAACAACACTTACAGTTGACCGGGGCATCTCTAGCAGGGCAGAAATTTGATGAAGTGACTTGTTGGAGAGGTGGCATCATGACGGAGCCACATTGAAAGTCACTGAAGGCCACTGAAGGCCATTCTACCACCAATGTTT
Source organism: Oncorhynchus masou masou (assembly GCF_036934945.1). Taxonomy (NCBI): domain Eukaryota; kingdom Metazoa; phylum Chordata; class Actinopteri; order Salmoniformes; family Salmonidae; genus Oncorhynchus; species Oncorhynchus masou. The sequence goes on along the minus strand of NC_088230.1, from coordinate 14,879,477 downwards.
GTCTATGGAGATTGCATGGCTGTGTGCTCGATTTTGTATACCTGTCAGCAACAGGTGTGGCTGAAATAGCCAAATCCACAAATTTGAAGGGGTGCCCTTATACTTTTATATATACTGTATAGTGTACATTGATGCTACACACAAATCCCACTGCTGCTACCATACTCTTATTATGATTGCTAAATAATTACCAATTTAAACTCTTGCCCCCCAATCCCCCCTTCTCAAAAACACATGTTAATATTGGACTATAAATTGTGCCTTCCTGTATTATATTTAACTAACATGTATATTCTACTGAGCCATTTACTTTATGCTTGTATTCTTATCTTTTATTATTTCTTACTGTTGTTGCATTGTCGAGAAGGAACCAGCAAGTAAGCATTTCCTTGGAAGGTGTATACCATGTGTCCCGTACATATAACTAATAAAAAACTTGAAATGTGAGCAAAAGACAGACCTAACGGTGTACTCTGGGGACTATCGACAATTCACACGTCGAAATGTAGAGAAGTGGGACATAGAGTAGTGGGACATAGCAAAGCTCATCCACACATTGAACCCAATAGAAGAAATCACCCTGGTGATGAACAATTCTGAGGCCTCTGTCTCATGCATTATTCCCACAAAGTTCTGAATCTCTATCGAAATTCTGACCCTTTGCAAAGATGTACAATACCATGGAAGTGGTGCCCACCAGTGAGGAAGGGGATCACAAAAGGCCAAGGTTGGAGAGACAGTCTGTTAGACAACCTACAGGTAACAGCTAAAATAAAGAAAACACTTGAGTAAATTAGAGATATAAAGTATATTGAAAACAAAATACTTCCACAAGGTGTGGAATTAACATTCCATCCTGCTCAGGGTCATGTATAAAAATGCCCAGTTGCCCATTATTTTGGCTACCATGGCTAGAAGAAGATATATCAGTGACTTTGAAAGATGGGTGATTTTTGGGGCACATTTGGCAGGAGCTTCAGCAACGAAGACTGCTCAACTTCCTGATGTTTCACGATATGCCATGGTCGTCTCAGTCACCAGATCTCAAAGCAATTGAACACTTATTGGAGATTCTGGAGAGGCACCTGAGACAGCGTTTTCCACCACCATCAACAAAACGTGAAAGAATGGTGTCGTATCCCTCCAATAGAGTTCCAGACACTTGTAGAATCTATGCCAAATCACACTGAAACTACTCTGGCAGGTCGTGGTGTCCCAACATAGTCTATTAAGACACGTGATTCCTTTATTTTGGCAGTTACTTGTATATGACAACGGACTCGGCCAGAGGCACCTAGGGGTCTGGATGAGAAGCTGGAGCGATACCTTAGAGAACCTGTTCTGGATGGCCAAATAGGTATGTTAAACCACTTCAATGTTTTCTCTTTTTAATGAACAGAATTTTTTTTCTCAAAAAAAATTAAACATATTCTTATTATCACCCTAAGGTGACCCCCTGTAGTGGTGGAAGCTGTCTCCATTAGCCAGATGGTTCCTGACTGCACCACCCTGCCCTGTCCCCAGTGAAAGAGTCTTTAGAGTCTTTAGCCCTCGCTAGAAGCCTGTGTTTCAGACATAAGGAAGCGGATGGCTACAAACTTTCTACCTTTATGTCAGGACCCGGTTTCGAACCTGGGTCTCCGGAGTGAGAAACAGTCACTTAACCAACTGAGCCACGAATAGACAGCAGAACCCAGAAGATGAGGCAGACACAGCAGTACTTAAGACGGTGTATTTAATAAAGAAAAAATCCTAAAATACAAAAAATGGCAAATCCAAAAGGTGGTAGGTAAAACACAAAAGAAACTCACCAAAAATAAACAAAAACAAAAAACAGAATACCACAAGAACGTCACCCGGAATCGACAAGAGCACACAGAACACTAGGGCAGGGTGCTAACATACAAACACAGAGCACAGAACTGAGGGAAACAAAGGGTTTAAATACAATCAGGGGAAACGAGACACAGGTGCAAACAATAATGGGGATCAAGGGAAAAACACAGGGACAAAAAGCACAATGGGGACATCTACTGACAAAAACCCGGAACAACCCTGGCCAAATCCTGACAGAATCCCCCTAGGAACGGCTCCTGACGTTCCTACCAGCTTCTGGAGGACCCTGAACTGACGAATGAGGTCAGGGTCCAGGATGTCTTTGGCAGGAACCCAGGAGCGCTCCTCAGGACCGTAGCCTTCCCAGTCCACCAGATACTGCCAGGACCGCTGCACCCGGCGGGAGTATCCGGTGGACGGTATAAGCAATGACACGAGGCGGAGGGGGAGGTCTGTCTGCCGGGACAAGGGGAGAAAAACAACAGGTTTTAACAATGACACATGAAATGTGGGATTAATCTTAAGGGATCTGGGTAAGTGTAGTAAGAAACTGGGTTAACTCTCCTGGCAACCTTGAAGGGACCGATGTATTTTTGGGACAGCTTGCGAGACTCCACCCGTAGAGGTAAGTCTCTTGTGGAAAGCCAGACTCTCTGGCCGGGGCGCAGGGTAGGCCCGGGACGGCGACGTCTGTTGGCTTGTTGTTGATACCTCTGTGAGGAACGTATCAGATTAAGACGGGTCTTCCTCCACATAAGCCGACAGCGTCTGACGAACCTCAAGGCTGAAGGCACTCTGACTTCTGCCTCCTGGTCCGGGAACAATGGAGGAGCATAGCCAAACTGACACTCGTGCGGGGACATACCAGTGGAGGAGGAGCGCAAGGTGTTGTGCTAATAAAGGATGACCATGTGGACGGGTTGTCACGAGTCATACATCGGAGGGTGGTTTCCAGCTCTTGATTCATCCTCTCTGTTTGGCCGTTGGACTTGGATGATACCCTGAAGATAGACTGGCAGAAGCCCCCATGAGTTGGCAAAAGGCCTTCCAAAACCTTGAGGCGAACTGGGGACCTCTGTCAGAAACCACATCTTGAGGAATGCCCTCGGAACACATGATTAATTACCAACTCAGCCGTTTCCTTGGCAGAAGGTAACTTAGTCAGAGGGACAACCTGTTTGAAAACCTGTCGATTATGACTAGGATAGTAGTATTGCCATGGGATGGAGGAAGTCCAGTAATAAAGTCCAATGAGATATGGGACCAGGGTCTGTGGGGAACAGGTAAAGGATGAAGGAGTCCTTGAGGGCGGAGGTGAGAAGATTTGCCCTGGCAGCACACGGGGCAGGCATTGACGAAAGTGGCAACGTCTTCTCTTATGGTAGGCCACCAGAACTTACGCTGGATGAACTCCAAGGTGCGACCTTATGACAGGTGAGGCGAGAGGAGTGCCCCCACAGAAGGACCTGAGTCCTCACTGCCTTGGGGACAAACAACCGATTGGCAGGGCCTCCTTTAGGGTCCGGTTCGCTAGCTTGAGCACGTCTCACGGTATCCTCAACTTGCCACGAGATCGGAGCCACAATCTTAGCAGCAGGAAGGACAGGCATGTCCGTGTCATCTCGAATGGCAGGAGCGTGACTCGGGACAGGGCATCCGGTTTGAGATTCTTCGACCCGGGCCGATAGGTGAGGATAAACTGGAATCGATTGAAGAAAAGAGACCATCTAGCTTGTCTAGAGTTCAATCGCTTCGCCTGCTGGATATACTCCAGATTTTTGTGGTCCGTAAGCACTTGAAACGGGTGAGAAGCCGCCTCGAGCCAGTGTCTCCATTCCTTCAATGCCATCTTAACCGCTAGGAGTTCACGATCCCCCACATCGTAGTTCCTCTCAGTCGGGGTAAGCCGGTGTGAGAAGAAAGCGCACGGATGAAGCTTCTTGTCTTCACCCCTCTGAGACAGGACAGCTCCAACACCAACCTCTGATGCGTCTACCTCCACCACAAATGGTTCATCCGTAGTCGGTAGTATCAGGATGGGAGCAGAGAGGATGCGCTGCTTGAGTCCTTGGAAGGCCGTCTCAGCTTCTCTTCCCCAAAAAAACCTTGCATTGCCACCTTTGGTTAAAGCTGAGAGAGGAGCTGCACCAAACTGAAGTTCTTGATGAACTTGCGGTAAAAGTTTGTGAAGCCCAGGAAACGCTGAACATCCTTAACGGATTTGGGGGTGGGCCAATCCGCTTCCGCCCCTACCTTCCTAGGGTCCATTTGGATTCGACCGGGTTCCACTACAAATCCCAGGAATTGTACTCGGGATGAATGGAATTCACATTTTTCCGGCTTAACGTACAGATGGCTGTCCAGGAGGCGTTTGAGTACTTGTCTGACATGCTTAGTGTGTTCTTGAAGGGAGCTCGAAAAGATGAGGATGTCATCCAAGTAAACGAACACAAATATGTTAAGCATATCCCTAAGCACATCGTTTATGAGCGCTTGGAACACCGCTGGGGCGTTGGTCAGGCCGAAGGGCATCACCAAGTATTCATAGTGACCAGTAGGCGTGTTGAAAGCGGTCTTCCACTCGTCACCAGGTCTGATCCGCACAAGATGGTATGCGTTCCGCAGGTCAAGCTTAGTGAAAACAACTGCTTCCTGGAGCAGCTCGAAGGCTGTGGCCATAAGGGGTAAAGGGTAAAACGGTTATGTCATTGAGTCCCCGGTAGTCGATGCAAGGACGTAACCCACCATCTTTCTTGGCCACAAAGAAAAACCCTGCTCCCGCCGGGGAGGTTGATGGACGCATGAGGCCTGCTTCCAGAGAGTCCTTGATGTAGGTATCCATAGCAGCTCGTTCGGGTGGAGATAGGGAAAAGATCCGACCCCTGGGGGGCAAGTGCCCGGAAACAGGTCGATGGGGCAATCGTAAGATCTATGGGGTGGTAGCATGGTGGCCCTCTGTTTGCTAAACACCAGTTTGAGGTCATGGTAACACTCGGGAACTCGGGTCAGGTCGATGGATTCTAAAGACTCGGGAGTAGAACTCGGGAATTCTGGAAAATACAAGTAGCTTGGCACGTAGGACCCCACTGCTTGATAGTGCCCACAGACCAGTCGATGTGAGGGTTATGGCTGTGAAGCCAGGGGTATCCAAGGACGAGAGGGAACTCGGAACAGGAGATCAAATGAAAGTTCGTCAATTCCTGGTGTTGTGAAACTGAAAGTCTCAAGGAGGTAGTGACATGAGTGACAAGTCCAGATCCCAAAGGGCTTCCATCCAATGTAGTAACCCTCATGGGGTCACTTAGAAGTTCAGAGGGAACGCCATTCTCCTTCGCCCAGACACCATCCATGAAGTTACCTGCGGCTCCAGAGTCTACCAAGGCTTGAAGGTGAAGCTTGTGGTTGTCCCAGGAGAGGGTGACTGGAATGAGCAGACGGGAGTTGGACGGATGGGAGGAGGTTATGTTTCCCGTTACAGTTCCCCCGGTCTGTACGGGACAGAGCGTTTCCCTGGAGCCCGGGACACGTGGAACGGAAATGGCCCGGTTTGCCGCAATATAGACAGCGTCGCTCCCTCATCCGGCGGTCTCTCTCAGCCTGGGAGATGCGTCCAATCTGCATGGGTTCCGGTGGAGCCAGTGATAATAAAGGTGGGGACTCGGAGCTGGGACTGATAGGAGCTAGAGGTCTACGGTTGAGTTCTCTCTCTCAGACGCTGGTCAATGCGTGAGGCCAACTTGATCAGGGACTCGAGATTGTCCGGTGGTTCCCGAGTGGCCAGTTCATCTTGGATAGTGTCGGAAAGGCCTTTCAGAAAGCACACCGTGAGCGCCTCGTTGTTCCAGCCACTCGCTGCTGCCACCGTGCGGAACTGGATGGCATAGTCCGTCACGCTGCGCCAACCTTGATGGAGAGTCAGGAGCTGTTTGGCTGAGTCAGAACCACTGCTTGGGCCTTGAAACACTCGTTTGAATTCCTCAGCAAAGGCAGAGTAGCTGGCACAGCAGGAACTATGGGCATCCCACACAGCAGTAGCCCAGGCCAGGGCTTTTTCCGACAGCAGGGTGATGATATATGCGATCTTAGACCGGTCGGTGGGAAACGACGAGGGTTGCAGCTCAAAGGAGAGAGAACATTGAGTGAGAAACCCTTTACAAGCACTTAGATCACCTGAGAACCGTTGGGGAGGTGGAAGACAAGGTTCAGGCAGGGGGTTAACTGCCATGGGTACGTGAACTTGAGGTACTGGGACGGGAACTGTTGCCGGGGTAAGTCGATCAGATATTTGCTTAATGGAAGTCAGCATCTCCGACAGAAGATGAGAATGTCTAGCCATTAAGGCCTCTTGCTGAACCAGGGCGGCTTCGTGGCGTTGGACAGTCTCCTGGTGGTGGGACAGCGTGGCAAAAAGGTCCTGGGAACTGGCTGCCTCTGGGTTCATTTTTGGCTCTGTGTTTCTGTCAGGACCCGGTTTCGAACCTGGGTCTCCGGAGTGAGAAACAGTCACTTAACCAACTGAGCCACGAATAGACAGCAGAACCCAGAAGATGAGGCAGACACAGCAGTACTTAAGACGGTGTATTTAATAAAGAAAAAATCCTAAAATACAAAAAATGGCAAATCCAAAAGGTGGTAGGTAAAACACAAAAGAACTCAAAAGAAACTCACCAAAAATAAACAAAAACAAAAAACAGAATAGCACAAGAACGTCACCCGGAATCGACAAGAGCACACAGAACACTAGGGCAGGGTGCTAACATACAAACACAGAGCACAGAACTGAGGGAAACAAAGGGTTTAAATACAATCAGGGGAAACGAGACACAGGTGCAAACAATAATGGGGATCAAGGGAAAAACACAGGGACAAAAAGCACAATGGGGACATCTACTGACAAAAACCCGGAACAACCCTGGCCAAATCCTGACACTTTAAACTCGGACAAAACAGAGATGCTTGTTCTAGGTCCCAAGAAACAAAGAGATCTTCTGTTGAATCTGACAATTAATCTTGATGGTTGTACAGTCGTCTCAAATAAATCTGTGAAGGACCTCGGCGTTACTCTGAACCCTGATCTCTCTTTTGATGAACATATCAAGACTGTTTCAAGAACAGCTTTTTCCCATCTACGTAACATTGCAAAAATCAGAAACTTTCTGTCCAAAAATGATAAAGAAAAATTAATCCATACTTTTGTTACTTCTAGGTTAGACTCCTGCAATGCTCTACTTTCCGGCTACCCGGATAAAGCACTAAATAAACTTCAGTTAGTGCTAAATACGGCTGCTAGAATCCTGACTAGAACCAAAAGATTTGATCATATTACTCCAGTGCTAGCCTCCCTACACTGGCTTCCTGTTAAGGCAAGGGCTGATTTCAAGGTTTTACTGCTAACCTACCTATTTTTCTGATTTGTTCCTGCGTACATACCTATACGTACGCTACGGTCACAAGATGTAGGCCTCCTAATTGTCCCTAGAATTTCTAAGCAAACAGCTGGAGCTGGCTTTCTCCTATAGAGCTCCTTTTATGGAATGGTCTGCCTACCCATGTGAGAGACGCAGACTCGGTCTCAACCTTTAAGTCTTTACTGAAGACTCATCTCTTCAGTGGGTCATATGATTGAGTGTAGTCTGGCCCAGTAGGGTGAAGGTGAACGGAAAGGCTCTGGAGCAACGAACCGCCCTTGCTGTCTCTGCCTGGCTGGTTCCCCTCTCTCCACTGGGATTCTCTGCCTCTAACCCTATTACATGGGCTGAGTCACTGGCTTACTGGTGATCTTCCATGCCTTCCCTAGGAGGGGTGCGCCACTTGAGTGGGTTGAGTCACTAATGTGATCTTCCTGTCTGAGTTGGCACCCCCTCTTGGGTTGTGCCATGGCAGAGATCTTTGTGGGCTATACTCGGCCTTGTCTCAGGATGGTAAGTTGGTGGTTGAAGATATCCCTCCAGTGGTGTGGGGGCTGTGCTTGGCAGAGTGGGTGGGGTTATATCCTGCCTGTTTGGCCTTGTCCGGGGGTATCATCGGATGGGGCCACAGTGTCTCCTGACCCCTCCTGCCTCAGCCTCTAGTATTTATGCTGCAGTAGTTTATGTGTCGTGGGGATAGAGTCAGTCTGTTATATCTGGAGTACTTCTCCTATCTTATCCGGTGTCCTGTGTGAATTTAAGTATGCTCACTCTAATTCTCTCTTTCTTTCTCTCTCTTGGGGGACCAGAGGCCTAGGACCATGCCTCAGGACTACCTGGCGTGATGACACCTTGCTGTCCCCAGTCCACCTGGCCATGCTGCTGCTGCAGTTTCAACTGTACTGCCTGCGGCTATGGAATCCTGACCTGTTCACCGGACGTGCTACCTGTCCCAGACCTGCTGTTTTCAACTCTCTAGAGACAGCAGGAGCGGTAGAGATACTCTTAATGATCGGCTATGAAAAGCCAACTAACATTTACTCCTGAGGTGCTGACTTGCTGCACCCTCGACAACTACTGTGATTATTATCATTTGAACATGGACATGAACATTTATGAACATTTGAACATCTTGGCCATGTTCTGTTATAATCTCCACTCAGCACAGCCAGAAGAGGACTGGCCACCCTCATAGCCTGGTTCCTCTCTAGGTTTCTTCCTAGGTTTTGGCCTTTCTAGGGAGTTTTTCCCAGCCACTGTGCTTCTACACCTGCATTGCTTGCTGTTTGGGGTTTTAGGCTGGGTTTCTGTACAGTACTTTGAGATATCAGCTGATGTAAGAAGGGCGAATATAAATACATTTGATTTGATTTGATTTTAGCACATTAGGGAATATCCTATCGTTTCGGCCAAATATATTGGCACCCTTGCATTTTTCTCAAATAAATAAAACAAAAAAATAAAGTAGTATCTACACCAGTTTATTGGATTTCAAAATGTTTCTTTTTGAAACTAGAGTTTAAAATTTGAATTTAATTGAAAAGACGCTGCATTATTTAGAAAATGGATGTTGGGGTCCTTGTGACTGATAATGATGGAGCAAGTCACATGTGAACTCCCTTTTTTTGTTTATAAAAATTTGACATTATTTCAAAGGTCACTTGCAAAAGGTCAGGCTTAGTTGGATTAGCCCACTGTGGAGATTGGAGTGTATACACATTGTCCAACATTGACCTTTATGAGCATGGAAAAGGCAAGCTTTTAAAAATGAACTGTTTGCAGAGAGCCCCTCATACTCCCTCAGGAAATAGTGCACCATATGTATTTTTTCAGGAATAGTGGGACTATTCTTTACTTATATTGACTGGTTTTGATGGATATGCCACTGAGATGCGCTCTGATTTTGACAAATGGAAGTCCTGGAAGAATTCAGCTTAAAGGAACGGCTGCTCATTCATATGACCAATGCAAACTCTAAAACGATTTCCGCCGTATGGTTGGACCATTTGTTAATGTTCCTCTCGTAAGGGTTGGTCTAAAGATTCCACATTAGAGAACCCTGAATGAACTCTGTTTAGTAAATACTCATTTTCAGGGTACTGTAGGTCAAACAGAGGGCAAATATAACTGACTCACTGCTGAACTAGAGGTTTATTTTATATTAACCAGGTGAGGAGGTGATGCATTGCCAATGAAATAGTACCACCAACAGACTATTGTGTATGATGTCATTGGATATATTTTGTATTCAGACCATTCTCTGGTGAAACCGCCATCATACAGGCTCTTGAAAGGGACATTACAGGCTGTTGGTTATGCATTTTTACTTTGTCAAAGAGACAAGATTTCTCTATTGGACCTTATGACATAAGGTATGCCCAAAAGAGTCATAAAATGGCTGCCACATCATGAAGTTGGTATAAATATTTCACCTCCTCCTTTCAGTAAATTCTATGTGTAGTTACAGTTCACCAAATAACCTTTCGGCGTCTCCAGGGCACCAGCCTATCTTACTGGCTCCTCTGGAAATGTTCTGGGAAAGAAAGGATTGAGGAAGGTGGGGGCAAGTGGTTCCTGGTATAGATCAAAGCACAGCTATAATATACACGGTCAGCAGAGGCCAATGCTTTCCCCAGCGGTGTCAGCATCCATGATGATAAATCATCCAAGTTCACTAGGTGCATCCTGGGCCCTTGGAAATCCACACAGGACCACAGAGCACTGGGAGCCCAATGGAGCTACAGTGAAATGTTAGTTGTTGGCATCCAGCGAGGATCACCTTTCTGAGATTCTTTAAAAACAAATACTATGCATTTTGATCCAGTCCCTTCACTTTTGCAGGATACAGTGGGGCATCCATGGACCTACTGTATTTTCCATATTCAACACAAGGGTTTGTGGCCATGATAGTGAAGACTTCTTCTGTGTTCCTGCTCTTCACTTAAAAAAAAATCCTTCTGTGTTTGAAACGTGTGCCATTTGGCTATGTACTTGTGTATACACATGTTTTCCTGGACTTTGCACACGGACAGTGCCATGTATTTAATTTCCTATCATACTGTACATAGCCAACTCCATCCTTACACACAAGCCTTGCAGTGGTGGAATCATATTTTCGCAGTTGCACTTCCTCATCTTGGTTTAGATTCTACAGTGTTGCTGAATTAGCTGCAGATAATGGGGTACTGTAGCGTGACAGGGGTGATGGAGGACTGACAGGTCTATGGAAGAGGATTACAATTTTGGTTCCATGGAAATACAGTGTCACATCATTAGTGTGAAGCTGGAATCAACCAACGGCAGTTCGAGTCATAGATTTTAGTGCAAAAGGCAGAAAGACAGCCACCTGCTTAAAAGACCTGATCGCTCTGTCACTTTAGCAGTACTATTAGAGTAGTAGTAAGAGGGGAATTCAAAATATATTTGCAGAATATATTTATGAAATACATAACATTGAGCACATTATAGAATATGTATGAAAATATATCTTAATTAAATATACTTTTGTACCACATATATTATGCTGAATTGTAATGTGACCTCTGGTATCTTGGCATTAGGTTCCCAAAGTGTGGTTTGCATGCAAAAGTCCAAATCAATTATGCAGCGATTGACGCTACCTCCCACTTATGAAACATAGCAAGTTTAGCTGTGTTTATTTTGAAAAGGGACATATGAACCTAGAACATTCTCCTGTGCTGTCAATCACAATTTTAAACGTTTTAAACTATTTAAATGTTCCCAAGCCCCACCACCACCAACAGACAGAGAAGCAGTTGCAATTTTTAATTTTCTTCAGATGAAGGAGAAGAGCAGCTCTCAGTGCCAAAGTCTTTCTCATTGATAATGGCATTTTATTTGATTATACAGTCAAATCAAACATTGATTTAAAATATATCTTTCCACCTGGCAGGTGAAAAAGGAAGAAGATATTTTCTTCAACTACCTGCAAGCAAGAGTTTTCACCGAGCTAGCTAACAAAGCTAGCTAGTTAGCTAGCTAGCTAGCTCTTTTAGCTTGCCAGGACAACATGCAGTGTGACTGACCAAGGTACTATTTTGGGGGGAAATTAAAGCTATGAGTTAATATGTCATGTATGTGTTAGACATAATTTAATTACCAAAGCTAGCTAGTTAGTGTTAAATAAGGACTATGCATAAATCGCTCTGCCAAATTTGAATACTGTGTCTAATTTCAGGTTATGTGACAAAACAAGCAAGGATAGTGTAGAGAATCATTGTACCATCTAAACCCCTGTGAAATCTATTTTTCATAAACCAAAATATTGTATTTTCAGATGTTTTAAGCTGGTGTTCAAAACCGAAAGTAAAAGACGTAAAAACTAAACTTAAGAATGGAAAGCATAGAAACAATGCACATAGAACACATCTACCGCTTCTTAGACTTGCTTTCAATGAGAATGACAGATCTATTACACACATTTCTATGTGAATTTGGTTGTGTCACCCAAAATGTTACATATTGCAGATTTAACTGTTGGTTGCCAAGCAATGTGTTGCTTGCTATTGTAGTGAGTACTGGGTTTCTCTGACAGCAATATAACTATAACTGGCTAGGTTGCTACATTATTTCTAGCTAAAAATAATTATATTTCTTCCCTGCAGTGGATGTAAATAGTATGTAGAACGATTAGTACACAGTATGCCGTTTTAATAAGTAGTAGGCAAGACACGGACACGGCCATTGTCATTTTTAGAGAAAGTTGGAGCTGAGAAATTCACTGTTGCCAAATGGACAGGCCTTGGGTGAAGTGCAGGTTTGACATGTCTGCTCTTATCTATGTAAGGACAACAAACAGTTCTTTAGCCTTCAGTTTGAGATGGTACAGTAATGCTGTTAGATTTTCCACATTGCCGATCACATTCATAACAGGTAGAGAGTGCAGGCTGTAAGGGATTATAAAGCCAATACGACACACTCGATACGTTCATTACCCTTGCGACGACCTCTGGGGCGGTAGTCAGTCCTGATGCACTGTGGGAATGAGGAAGAATTGCATTTTCCATGTTTGCTGAGCTGTGCACCTGAAGACAGGTTTGACAAATGGGGGCTTGGGATGTGATTCGAAAGGACCTCTGCACAAACCCAATACAACTCCACAACAAACTCAATACATCCCAGTGCAATTTCACCGTAACCTCAATGCAACCTTGACACAATTTTCATCCGAATCTCATTGCAAACCTAGGACAACTTCAGTACAACCTCAGCACAGCCTTACTAAGTACAACTTGAACAAAGAAACCCTGCAGTCGAGTAGCATAATTAGAAACCTAACCCTATCATAACCTCAACACAACCTCTCCTAAACATAATCACATTCATCACACCATCTCACCACAAACTGAACAAAAATGTATCCCCTCAATGTTGTTACAACAACAACAGCACATCACAACAGAAGCTGTTCAAGACACACAATTACATCTCATTCATACTCTTCTACAAAGAATACTTTAAAGTGCACCCTTCTTTCCCTGAGGAAATTACTGATCTGACACTGGATTTGTGAAAGCAATCAGGTAGAGACCATGGCTGTGTCTGAAATGGCACCCTATGCACTATACAGTACACTACTTTTGACCAGAGCCCATAGTGTGCTATTTCAGACACAACCCATGTCTTCACCTATCCAATCACTTACATATCAGGGATTAGGAGGAAGGGAGGATACACATTGGTGTATTTTAACCCCTTTTTCCCCAATTTCATGATATCCAATTGCTATCCACTTACAATCTTGTCTCATCCCTGCAACAGCCCAGCAGGCTCGGGCAAGGCAAAGGTCAAGTCATGCGTCCTCCGAAACATGACCCGCCACACGCCCGCTTAACCTGGAAGCCAGCTGCACCAATGTGTCGGTGGAAACACTGTTCAACTGGCGGCCAAAGTCACAGGTGCCCGGGACGCCACAAGGAGTCGCTAGAGAGCAATGAGCCAAGTAAAGACCCCCCAGCCAAACCCTCCCCTAACCTGGACGAAGCTGTGCCAATTGTGCACCGCCCTATGGGAACCCCGTTAACGGCCGGTTGTGACACAGCCTGGGATCAAACCTGGGTCTGTATTGATGCAGTGCCTTAGACCGCTGCACCACCCTAGAAGGATACATTTCAAAGGTATTCATACAGGGCCTTGGTCTAAAAACTGCGTAGCCTCTTCTCACTGTCTGGGGAATAGGAGGACTGGCTGCTATTTATCTGACTGATTGACTTGGCAAATGTAGACTTATCCTAAGTCTTGTTTGCAGACCAAGGTCACATGCTCTGTCTGGCTAAACATGAACTTAACTGCTACCATGCCCCCAGTGCTGGAGGTAGGATGCCACTAAGTGCAGAATCAGATTTCTGGAAAACAGAGTTTTGACTGTAACAACCCCCACCACCAATATTCCCCACACTCCTCTTTTGCATCCCAAATGGCACCTTATTACCTATATAGCGCAATACTTTTGACCAGGGACCTATGGGCACTGGTGCACTTTGATGGAAATAGGGTGCCATTTGGAACACAAGTCCTTTCTCCCCTGGCCCCAGTCATGATGGATTTCCACCATTGCCCTGCACAGTGCCTCCCTCCCCTTACTCCATTTGCAGGTGTTTGCCTGCTAACAGCTGTCAGGTTCCCCAGCTAAAAGATGAATGGGGTCTTTCTCCCCATGCTGTTCTGTCTTTCTCTCTATCGCGCTCTCTCTCTCTCCGTATTGTTTCCTCTCTCTTCATACTAATCTCTCTCGCCATACTACACCCACACTCTCTCTCCATACCTCTCCTTTTGCACTACTCCACTTCTTTCTCTCCACTTATGTCTCTTACTGCACAGTTAACAGGCTCTCTTTTAAACCCCTCACTCAATTTCTCTCCCCTTTACCACTTTCCCCTGCACCACTTTCCCTCTATTTCTCTTGTTTTTATACCTCACTCATTCTCTCACACATTTCTGTCTCCCTTTTCTGTGATCAAATGTTTTCTTTATTAATAAATGTCAGCAACCATTATACAGATATCAGAGCTTCTGTCTCTCTCCCTATCACTCCACTTGACCCCCATGTGAGCCTTGGGCTACAGTTTGTATGTTGGTTTCGGGGTTCTGGTGGCTGTCACACAGCAAGTGTTTTGCAGGACTCCCCTGATCTCCGGAAAAGTCGGAGGGAACATGAAATAGATCAAAAATGCATGGTACCTAGTGATAATTGGAATTAATCCCAAAGAGCAAACATGTAATTAGCATTTTTTTCTCTGTCATTACCAATTTACCATGTAATTTCTTATTAGTAAAATAGGTGGTAATTTTCGGCGCTGGAAAATAAAGTGCAAATATGAAATTATTTTAATACATTACATAGACACTCTGTAACATCACACACTCGCCAGGGGGGAAGGGCATCTGTCATTCTCGCTCATATCTCTCAGGTCTCAGTATACATGACAGCCAGCAGATTCCCCATTTAGTGACTGCCCTTCTCCCCTTCTCCCCCATTAGTTGTCTCTATTCTCTCTCTCCCACCATATATTTTTTTATTTTCAAATATAACATCTATCCTGTTCTCCCTCCCTCCTTTTAATACTCTTTTTTTTCAGACATGTCTTTCTTGCTCCCTCCCTGCCTGTTCACTTTCCTTCTGCTTTCCCTTTCTCTCAAACATACACACTCTCTTACTGTCGCTTTCCCTCCATCTCTCTCTCACACACAATTCCTCTCTCTGCCTCTCCCTCCTTCCCTCCCTCTCTCTCTCCTGGGGCAGTCCCTGGGTATAATGTGACGGTGCTGACAGTGAAGTATGACAGTAAAGAGAGGTTTGACCTTGTGTTGATGTTCCAGGAAGGCTGATGTCACAGACACCCCGAGCTGCTGCTGATGTGTCTATATCCTGGCTCTCTTCTCAGCACAGATTTACTTGCAGGCCGAATGGATGACCAAGTTTTACTTTACAGGGCCGGTTTCCCAGACATAGATTAAGCCTAGTCTTGAGTGCTTTGTATTATTTTTTTCTCTCCATTGTTTGTGGTCAACTTTAAGGAGCTGTTGTCAAGCTAATGTTTAAGTTGAGACGATAGGACTTTTCCGCGAGCAGCACCGCAGATGTTACAGATGACCACAATGGAAGACGATGCACTCACAGTCTTACGGAATTTGTTTCATTAGTCCACTGTTGATGCATGTCAGTAATC
Source organism: Oncorhynchus masou masou (assembly GCF_036934945.1). Classification (NCBI taxonomy): domain Eukaryota; kingdom Metazoa; phylum Chordata; class Actinopteri; order Salmoniformes; family Salmonidae; genus Oncorhynchus; species Oncorhynchus masou. Next base: position 14,864,044 of record NC_088230.1, on the reverse strand, counting down.
AAGTTTTCAAGATATAGAACTTTCAAAATACAGAAAGTTATATGATGCAAACACATCATATTGTGACACTTTCTGTATTTTGAGACTGTATCAACAGTAGACTAAAGAAATACCAAAAGTATTTTGCCCTAAACTCTACTGAATAAAGAGCCGTTTGGGAGCCAAATTAACAGTACATGTAAATGCAGAAAGTAAACAGCATAGTGGGTCAATTTCCACAACAACTAAGAGCGATGATGCGCAAGGCTTGACTACTAAGCTGTTTTGGTCCAGTTGGCTACTACACTATAACAGTGTGAAGTTAACCCACGCGAAAATACTGTGTGTGACTGTGTGAGAGAGAAGTCTTGCATCTCGCTCATTTCAATATCTGCGATGCTGCTCGTGGCAATGTCATTTAGTTGAGTCTACCTTTAACGTCTCTTTTTGGTGAACTGAGAAACAACTGAGAATGCGCATCACTAGTGCTGATTTTGTCACACCCTGATCTGTTTCACCTGCCTTTGTGATTATCTCCAACCTCCTCCAGGTGTCACCCATCTTCCCCATTATTCCCTGTGTATTTATACCTGTGTTCTCTGTTTGTCTGTTGCCAGTTCGTTTTGTTTCGTCAAGCCTACCAGCGTTTTTCCCTCTGTTCTTGTCTCTCGATTGTTCCTGTTTTGTAGTTTTCCCGGTTTTGACCTTTTCTGCCTGCCCTGACCCTGGGCCTGCCTGCCGTCCTGTACTTTTGCGCCACCTATCTGGATCACTGATCTCTGCCTACCCTGACCCTAAGCCTGTATGCCATCCTGTACCTTTGCCCCACCTATCTGGATTACTGACCCCTGCCTGCCCTTGACCTGTCGTTTGCCTGCCCCTGTTTGATTAATAAACTGTTGTTAATTCGATGTTGTCTGCATCTGGGTCTTACCTGAAACTTGATAGTACGAACTGGCCATGACTGACCCAGCAGACCCGGGCCAGCTGTACAACACATTCTCCTTCCAAGAAGCCACCATCGGTAGGCACGAGGAATTGCTTCGTGGCCTTGTGGAGGGGGTCCAAACGTTGGCTGAATGCCACGACCAGACATTGGACATTTTGCTGGAGCAATTCTGCGGGTTGTCTGGGAGGCAGCCTACCACGGTGGTAACCCCACAGCCCCTCAGTAACTCAGCTGTTAGCAGCGTTGTCACATCGGTCACTCCACCTTCTCCGGAGCGCCACTTACCTCCCCCCGTACGCTTCGAGCACCTGTCGAGCTTTTCTAGCTCAGTGTGCCCTCGTCTTTGAGCTTCAGCCCTCCTCTTTCCCCTCGGATCGCTCCAAGATAGCCTACCTCATCACGCTGATGTCCGGGAGGGCTCTCACCTGAGAGACTGCTGTATGGGAACAACAACCGGCCATATGCGTTAGTCTGGAGGGGTTCGTGGGGGAGGTAAAGAAGGCTCTTGATACCCCGTTCTCTGGGAGAGAAGCTGCCCGGAAGCTAATCCAGCTTTGGCAGGACTCCCGCAGTGTGGCTGACCATGAGGTGGATTTCCATACATTGGCAGCGGAGAGTGCTTGGAACCAGGATGCACTATTCGATATGTTCCTGCACGGTGTCTCGGAGGAGGTCAAGGACGAGCTTGCTGCTCAGGAGTTGCCTATGGATCTCGTTCCCCTCATCGCGTTGACCATCTGTATTGATGGGTGATTACAGAAATGACAAAGAGAGAGGACATTTGATTTCGGTCGCACGTCCAGGGATTCCACCTTGCCTCCGAGTCATCCCGGAAGCCCCCGGAGGTCCCGTTGTCGAGAGAACCTGAGGCTTCCTGACTTCCCCCCAAGAGTCGCCGAAGACTGCCAAGTCACCACTTCCCGAGCCTATGCAACTAGGCAAAGCTGGGCTGTCGCCAGCGGAACGGAAATACAGGATCAACACAAAATGTTGTCTGTATTGCGGGAATCTTGGACATTTTGTGTCCTCTTGTCCTTTGAAAAGACCAGGCTCACCGGTAGGAGCGAGTACTCTGGTGGGTTATATGGAGAACTTTTCTGCTTCCCTTGCCAGTCTAAATCTCTCCGGGTCCTCATTGACTCTGGGGTCGATGAGAGCTTTATGGACGCTACCCTGGCTTCCTGAGCTGAACATCCCCACTCAGCCCCTCTCCATTCCCATGGATGTTAGAGCGCTGGACGGGCGCTCTATAGGCCGGGTCACTCATGATATCACTCCCATCAACTTACGAGTGTCAGGGAATCACAGCGAGACTATTCCATTTCTGCTCATCAAGTCTCCTCTTCCCATTCCAGCGGCACAATCCCATCATCAACTGGTCTACAGGTGCCATAATGGGATGGAGTCCATTCTGCCACGCCCATTGTCTGAAGTCAGTGCAACCTGCCCCGGGATGTCTTCCTTGGGGCGTGGGAAGATGCCCTGGACCTCTCCCCCATCCCTGCGGAGTACCAGGACCTCCGGGAGAGGTTTAGCAAGGCACGGGCCACTTCGCTTCCACCGCACCGACCCTATGACTGCGGGATTGGCCTTCTGCCTAGCATCAAGCCGCCCAGGGGACGTCTGCACTCTCTGTTCGGACTGGAGACCAAGGCTATGGAGACATACATTGGGGACTCCCTACCTGAAGTATTTTTTCTTCTTCGTGGAGAAAAAGGACAAGACCCTGCACCAGTGCATTGACTACCGGGGACTCAATGACATTACCTGTCTTTTGCCTGCCTCTGTTGTTAATTCAACGTTGTCTGCATCTGGGTCTTTTCTGAAACGTGACAGATTTATGATCAGTTAAACTTGTTGAGATGTTTCTACAACTTGATTGTCCACCTGTGGTAATTAAATTGATTGGACATGATATGGAAAGGCAGACAGCTGTCTATATAAGGTCCCACAGTTGACAATGCATGCCAGTGCAAAAAACAAGCCATGAGGTCGAAGGAATTGTCCATAGGGCTCCGAGGCAGGATTGTGTTGAGGCACAGATCTGGGGAAGGGTACCAAAACATTTCTGCAGCAAGGTCCTCCATCATTCTTAAATGGAAGATGTTTGGAACCAACAATATTCTTCCTAGAGCTGGCCACCCAGTCCAACTGAGCAATTGGGGGAGAAGAGCCTTTGTCAGGGAGGTGACCAAGAACCCGATGATCACTCTGACAAAGCTCTAGAGTTCCTCTGTGGAAATGGGAGAACATTCCAGAAGGATAACCATCTCTGCAGCACTCCACCAATCAGGCCTTTATGGTAGAGTGGCCAGGCAGAAGCCACTCCTCAGTAAAAGGCACATGAGAGCCTGCTGTGATTTTGCCAAAAGGCACATTAAGGACTCAGACCATGAGAAACAAGATTGTCTGGTCTGATGAAACCAATATTGAACTCTTTGGCCTGAATGCCAAATGTCACTTCCTGGCACCATCCCTACGGTAAAGCATGGGGTGGCAGCACCATGCTGTGGGGATGTTTTACAGCAGCAGGGACTGCAGTGCTATTCAGGATGGAGGAAAAGATGAACGGAGCAAAGTACAGAAAGATCCTTGATGAAAACCTGCTCAAGACCTCAGATTGGGGCGAAGTTTCCCCTTCCAACAGGACAACGACCCTATGCACACGGCCAAGACAACACAGGAGTGGCTTCAGGACAAGTCTCTGAATGTCCTTGAGTGGCCCAGCCAAAGCCCGGACTTGTACCCAATCGAACATCTCTGGAGAGACCTGAAAATAGCTGTGCAGCAACGCTCCCCATCCAACCTGACAGAGCTTGAAAGGATCTGCAGAGAATTAGGGGAGAAACTCCCCAAATACCGGTGTGTCAAGCTTGTAGAGTCATACCCAAGAAGACGCAAGGCTGTAAAGGGTCTGAATGCTTATGTAAATGTGATATTTAAGTTTTTCATTTTTTATAAATGTGCCAAAATATCTAAAACTTGTTTTTCCTTTGTCATTATGGGTTATTGCATGCAGATTGATGAGGTAAAACAATATATATTTTGGGATAAGGTTGCAATGTAACAAAATGTGGACAAAGACAAGGGGTCTGAATCAATCAAATAAAATGTTATTTGTCACATGCGCCGAATACAACAGGTTACCTTACTGTAACACCTTAAAGTAAAATGTTTACTTACAAGCCTTAATCAACAATGCAGTTTTAAGGAAATACCCCAACAAATTTTTAAAGAGCAGCAGTAAATAACAATAGCGGGGCTATATACAGTGGGGCAAAAAAGTACTTAGTCAGCCACCAATTGTGCAAGTTCTCCCACTTAAAAAGATGTGAGAGGCCTGTAATTTGCAAATTATGGTGGAAAATAAGTATTTGGTCACCTACAAACAAGCAAGATTTCTGGCTCTCACAGACCTGTAACTTCTTCTTTAAGAGGCTCCTCTGTCCTCCACTCGTTACCTGTATTAATGGCACCTGTTTGAACTTGTTATCAGTATAAAAGACACCTGTCCACAACCTCAAACAGTCAACCTCCAAACTACACAATGGCCAAGACCAAAGAGCTGTCAAAGGACACCAGAAACAAAATTGTAGACGTGCACCAGGCTGGGAAGACTGAATCTGCAATAGGTAAGCAGCTTGGTTTGAAGAAATCAACTGTGGGAGCAGTTATTAGGAAATGGAACATGCAAGACCACTGATTATCTCCCTCGATCTGGGGCTCCACGCAAGATCTCACCCCGTGGGGTCAAAATGATCACAAGAACGGTGAGCAAAAATCCCAGAACCACATGGGGGGACCTAGTGAATGACCTGCAGAGAGCTGGGACCAAAGTAACCAAGCCTACCATCAGTAACACACTACGCCGCCAGGGACTCAAATCCTGCAGTGCCAGATGTGTCCCCCTGCTTAAGCCAGTACATGTCCAGGACCGTCTGAAGTTTGCTAGAGAGCATTTGGATGATCCAGAAGAAGATTGGGAGAATGTCATATGGTCAGATGAAAACAAAATAGAACTTTTTGGTAAAAACTCAACTCGTCGTGTTTGGAGGACAAAGAATGCTGAGTTGCATCTAAAGACCACCATACCTACTGTGAAGCATGGGGGTGGAAACATCATGCTTTGGGGCTGTTTTTCTGCAAAAGGACCAGGACGACTGATCCGTGTAAAGGAAAGAATGAATGGGGCCATGTATCGTGAGATTTTGAGTGAAAACCTCCTTCAATCAGCAAGGGCATTGAAGATGAAACGTGGCTGGGTCTTTCAGCATGACAATGTTCCCAAACACACCGCCCGGGCAACGAGGAGTGGCTTCGTAAGAAGCATTTCAAGTTCCTGGAGTGGCCTAGCCAGTCTCCAGATCTCAACCCCACAGAAAATCTTTGGAGGGAGTTGAAAGTCCGTGTTGCCCAGCAATAGCCCCAAAACATCACTACTCTAGAGGAGATCTGCATGGAGGAGTGGGCCAAAATACCAGCAACAATGTGTGAAAACCTTGTGAAGACTTACAGAAAACGTTTGACTTCTGTCATTGACAAAAAAGGGTATATAACAAAGTATTGAGATAAACTTTTGTTATTGACCAAATACTTATTTTCCACCATAATTTGCAAATAAATTCATTAACCTCTTGATGCTATGGGGGCGCTATTTCATTTTTGGATGAAAAATGTTCCCGTTTTAAACAAGATATTTTGTCACAAAAAGATGCTCGACTATGCATATAATTGATAGCTTTCGAAAGAAAACACTCTGACGTGTCCAGAACTACAAGGATATTTTCTGTGCGTGCCCTAGAACGTGAGCTTCAGGCAAAACCAAGATGAGACGGCATCCAGGAAATGAGCAGGATTTTTGAGGCTCTGTTTTCCATTGTCTCCTTATATGGCTGTGAATGCGAGAGGAGTAAGTCTGCCCTTTCTGTCGTTTCCCCAAGGTGTCTGCAGCATTGTGACGTGTTTGTAGGCATATCATTGGAAGATTGACCATAAGAGACCACATTTACCAGGTGTCCGCCCGGTGTCCTGCGCCGAAATTGGTGCGCAAAAGTCAGCTGCAAGTATTTTTCCATGGAATTTAGAGAAGAATGCAAGCTTCCACGAACTATATCAATGAAGAGATATGTGAAAAAACACCTTGAGGATTGATTCCAAACAACGTTTGCCATGTTTCGCCGATATTATGGAGTTAATCTGTCGTTGTAGGTGACTGAATTTTCGGTTCGTGTCGGTAGCCAAATGCGATGTACAAAACGGAACGATTTCTCCTACACACAGACGCTTTCAGGAAAAACTGCGCATTTGGTATGTAACTGAGAGTCTCCTCATTGTAAACATCCGAAGCTCTTCAAAGGTAAATGATTTTATTTATTTGGTTATCTGGTTTTTGTGAAAATGTTGCGTGCTAAATGCTACTCAAAATGCTAAGCTAGCTTAGCATACTCTTACACAAATTAGTCAATTTCTATGGTTCAAAAGCATATTTTGAAAATCTGAGATGACAGTGTTGTTAAGAAAAGGCTAAGCTTGAGAGCAGGCGCATTATTTTAATTTTATTTGCGATTTTCAGAAATCGTTAACGTTGCGTTATGCTAATGAGCCTGAGGCTTTAGTCACGATCCCGGATCCGGGATGGGGAGTTTCAACCGGTTAAAAATCCTACAATGTGATTTTCAGGATTTCTTTTCTCATTTTGTCTGTCATAGTTGAAGTGTACCTATGATGAAAATTACAGGCCTCTCTCATCTTTTTAAGTGGGAGAACTTGCACAATTGGTGGCTGACTATCTACTTTTTTTGCCCCACTGTACAGGGAGTACCAGTACAGAGTAAATATGCGAGGGCACCGGTGTCGAGGTAATTGAGTTAATATGTACAGTTGAAGTCGGAAGTTTACATACACCTCAGCCAAATACATTTAAACTCAGTTTTTCCACAATTTCTGACATTTAATCCTAGTAAAAATTCCCTATTTTAGGTCAGTTAGGATCACCACTTTATTTTAAGAATGTGAAATGTCAGAATAATAGTAGAGAGAATTATTTATTTCAGGTTTTATTTCTTTCATCACATTCCCAGTGCACCAGAAGTTTACATACACTCAAGTAGTATTAGGTAGCATTGCCTTTAAATTGTTTAACTTGGGTCAAACTTTTCAGTTAGCCTTCCACAAGCTTCCCACAGTAAGTTGGGTGAATTTTGGCCCAATCCTCCTGACAGAGCTGGTGTAACTGAGTCAGGTTTGCTCTTTGCTCGCACACGCTTTTTCAGTTCTGCCCACAAATTTTCTACAGGCTTGAAGTCAAGGCTTTGTGATGGCCACTCCAATACCTTGACTTTGTTGTCCTTAAGCCATTTTGCCACAACTTTGGAAGTATGCTTGGGGTCATTGTCCATTTGGAAGACCCATTTGCCAAACAGTTCTATTTTTGTTTCATCAGACCAGAGGACGTTTCTCCAAAAAGTATGATCTTTGCCCCCATGTGCAGTTGCAAACCGTAGTCTGGCTTTTTTATGGCGGTTTTAGAGCAGTGGCTTTTTCCTTACTGTGCGTCCTTTCAGGGTATGTCGATATAAGACTCGTTTTACTGTGGATATAGATTATTTTGTACTCGTTTCCTACCGCATCTTCACAAGGTCCTTTGCTGTTGTTCTGAGATTGCTTTGCACTATTCACACCAAAGTACGTTCATCTCTAGGAGACAGAATGTGTCTCCTTCCTGAGCGGTATGACGGCTGCATGCTCCCATGGTGTTTATACTTGCATACTATTGTTTGTACAGATGAACGTGGTACCTTCAGGCATTTGGAAATTGCTCCCAAGGATGAACCAGACTTGTGGAGGTCTACAATTTTTTTTCTGAGGTCTTGGCTGATATCTTTTGATTTTCCCATGATGTCATGCAAAGAGGCACTGAGTTTGAAGGTAAGCCTTGAAATACATCCACAGGTACACCTCCAATTGACTCAAATGATGTCAATTAGCCAATCAGAAGCTTCTAAGGCCATGACATCATTTTCTGGAATTTTCCAAGCTGTTTAAAGGCACAGTCAACTTAGTGTATGTAAACGTCTGACCCACTGGAGTTGTGATACAGTTAATTATAAGTGAAATAATCTGTATGTAAACAATTGTTGGAAGATTTACTTGCGTCATGCACAAAGTAGATGTCCTAACCAACTTGCCAAAACTATAGTTTGTTAACAAGAAACTTGTGGAGTTGTTGAAAAACGAGTTTTAATGACTCCAGCCTAAGTGTATGTAAACTTCCGACTTCAACTGTACATATATGTAGAGTTAGGGGGGCCATGCTCATAAAACAATGTTATCATCCTCCCTCATCTTAAACGGCACTGACCGCCGCTGGTTCTGGTTCATACCAAGTCAGTGAATCAATTCTCCTGATTCTGTCTTCCATTAGCATTTTCATTCATTCATGTTTTTTTTCTTCAGTGTGATTCCCTGTAACCAAAGCACCAAATTAAAGAAACGGACTGAAAACAATAAGAAATAAAAATGTTAAATGTTGTGCATTGCGTACCCTAATTATCATGACCTAGCGGTCACCTTGCCTAGAGGAGAATCTTTTGTTCTGCAATGGTGCATGTCTGTAAAGCTCAATACGCCACCACACTGTAGAAATATAAGCTAATTAAAACATGAGGTAAATCCCAAACTGCATTATTCAATTCAATTAGCCCTCGCTCCAGTTCAATCCTTTTCACTATCTCTTCCTTTCAATAACTGGCTGATGCTGGTGAAGGGGTTTAAATATGTCTCCTGTAAACCAGCGTGAAGAATGCCATAGCCTATTATGCGAGGAACAAGACCTTCTGCAAGGAACTTGTCCTCTGTTTGTCCTACCATACTTATCCTACCAGAATAATAGTGATTGAAGTTTGACTATTTTTACTGACTCTGATTTTTTCAACTCGTTCAGTCAAAAGAACAAATGTTTCAACTAATTTTGTTCATTAGAACTACAATATCTCACATTGTTATTCTAACTTTTTTATCCTTTACTGTGTGTGAATGCAAGAACTGTGAGTACATTATTTGTTTGACCCAAGATAACAGGAAGCAGCAGCTCCACCACCACGACTCATGCCTGGAGTGCCTCGGGACTGCCATGGACCAGGTGTTCCAGGCTCTATGCCAACACCTCCACCTTCCCAGCTCCCTGCGGTGGTTCCAGCCACCCAAGCACTATCTACATCACCCGGTCCGATCAGCAATGTCCACCTGCCCCTCCCGGAACGGTTTGATGGCACCCCAGCTCATTTTAGTGTGACCTCCACCTGGCCGGTCATACCGGGACGGCCTCCGAGAAGGACAAGGTGGCCTTGGTAATCTCAGTGCAGACAGGCTGGGCTCTGGAGTGGGCGCACGCCATTTGGGAGAGGGACGGACCAGAAGTGCAGTCCTATGAGCGCTTCACCCAACTCTTCCGTGCCGTCTTCGACCACCCTACAGCGTCGGAGTATGCTCTGGACGTGGGTGCGTCCAATGGCTGGAATGACGAGGCCCTGTTGATAGTTTTCCGCAGTGGCTACAGGCAGACATCCAGACCGAGCTGGCCTTTCGCGCTGAGGACCTCACGCTTGACCTGCTCATCGCCATGGCTATCTCCTGGATAATCTCCTAGGTGCCTGTCATCACCCATCCTGGGGGTTCGGGACTCTCCCAGGAACCTCCAGCGAGACTGAGCCCATGGAGGTGGGCACTATGCACCTTCTCCCCGAGGAGCATCAACGCCGCCGTCAACAAGGTCTCTGCTCCTACTGCGGGGAGTCAGACCACCCCTGGAACACCTGTCCCAGAAGGAGAATCAGGCAAGGAAGCGACAGGCCGAGGAGCGCTCCTGCACCTTCCCAGGTAGGCATGGATGTGCCTTGGTCCTCTCTGTTTTCCTCCCTGTCATCTTCCCTGACTATCCTGGCCCCCCACTAAGTCCTGCCCTAGTGTACTCAGGGGCTGCAAGCAATTTCCTAGACCGGTCAGTGACCTTATCATTACGCATTCCTCTAGTCCCTTTACAACCCCCTATCCCAGTCCATGCCCTAGACAATCGTCCCCTAGGAACAGGACTGGTGTGCCAGACCACAATTCCCATTTCCCCCACAGTTACTCACAACCACCATGAATGCATCACTTTCCTCATCTTAGACTCTCCTGCACATCCCGTAGTTTTAGGTTTCCCCTGGCTACAGTTGCATAAACCCAGTATATCGTTGACAGAGAGGAGGTTGTTGGGTTGGTCGCAGGAGTGTCAGGGGAGGTGTCTCTCTTTGTCAATCTGTGCCACGTCCCTATCCCGGAGGAGTACTGGGACCTACAGGTGGCCTTTTCAAAGACTCATCCCATGTGCCTGCCCCCTCATCACCCATGGGACTGCACTATCTACCTACTGTCGGGTTCTATGCTCCTGCGGAGCCACATCTACCCTCTCTCGCATGCAGAGTCCATGGAGGCCTACGTCCAGCAGGCGCTGGCCCAAGGATTCATCCGTCTGTTCACCTCTTCGGCCACCTCCAGCTTCTTTTTCATGAAGGAGGGAGGTCTCCGCCCCTGTATTGATTACCGGACACTGAATAAGGCTACTGTTAAATTCAGTTATCCCCTACAGTGCCTACAACCTGGTGCACATCAGAGAGAGGGATGAATGGAAGAACGCCTTCAGCACCGGGCACTATGAATACATGGTAATGCCCTACAGTCTGTCAAATGCACCCTCTGTGTTTCAATCATTCATTAACGAGGTGTTTAGAGACATGTTGGGTCACTGTGTAGTGGTGTACATAGACGACATCTTGGTGTACTCCACTACACGCGAGCAACATGTCCCTCCAATCAGGTCCATTTGCAGAGGCCGGTAGGGCATCACCTGTACGCCAAGATGGAGAAGTGCCTTTTCTTTCAGCAGGCGGTCTTCTCTGGTTTTCACCACGGGAGTGGAGCTGGAAGAGCAGAGGGTCAGTGCAGTACGGTCGTTTCTGTTCCATCCAACATCAAGGCAGTGCAGCGCTTCCTTGGTTTATCTAACTATTTTATGGTGCTTCATTAGGGGTTTCAGCCCAGTGGTGGCCCCTCTCACCTCCCTCCTGAAGGGAGGTCCTCGACAGCTGCACTGAACTGGGTAGGCCAACGAAGCCTTCCGTGCGCTCAAGGAACGTTTTACTAACGCACCTGTTCTGGCTCACCCTGACCCATCTCTGCCCATCATCGTGGAGGTGGACACCTCCGAGTTTGGAGTAGGAGCTTTTCTCTCCCAATGCACTGGATCGCCTCCTAAACTCCATCCATGCACCTTCTACTCACGGAAGCTGTCTCCCGCGGAGCAGAATTATGACGTGGGAGATCATGAGTTGTTGGCCGTAAAGAAGGTGCTGAAAGCATAGCGGCACTGGCTGGAGAGTGCTAAACACCCATTCCTTGTCTGGACGGACCACAGGAACTTGGAGTACATTCGAGCAGCGATGAGGCTGAACCCGCGTCAGGCCAGGTGGGCTCTATTCTTCGCCAGGTTTGACTTTACCCTCTCCTACTGGTCAGAATCAAAGTTAAGGCTGCATTGTCCCAATGCATTGTCCCGGATGCATGACACAGAGGATCGGAGGGAGAAAGTGACACCCATTATTCCCGTCACGCATTGTGGCTTCTGTCGGGTGGAATGTGGACGCGAACATTCGTCGAGCCCTGCAACAGGAGCACTCACCTGCCCACTGTCCCGAGGGGCGTATCGACATGCCCTCTGATATGCGGGACCGTCTCCTCGACTGGGCACACACAGCACATGTGTCGGGGCACCTGGGTATAGCCCGTACTATCGACTGTCTCTCTGCCAAGTACTGGTGGCCCACCTTGACCCGGGACGTCCGGGTTTACGTCTCTCCCTGCTCCACCTGCGCACAGAGCAAGACACCTAGACACATCCCCTATGGCAAACTCCATCCGCTGCCGGTTCCACAACAACCCTGGTCCTTGGACTTTGTCACGGACCTTGTCACGGACCTTCCCCCCTTGGAGGGGCACACCATCATCCTAGTTGTTGTGGACTTTTCCAAAGCCTGTCATTTGATTACTCTGCCTGGTCTCCCTACAGCCCAGCAGACCGTGGAGGCTCTCTTCTCTCACGTCATCCGGCACTACGGGATCCCAAAGCACATCGGGTCTGACCGTGGTCCTCAGTTCACCTCCCGTGTCTGGAAGGCCCTCATGGAACGACTGGGGTCAGCCTCATCTCCGGGTACCGTCCCCAATCTAATGGGGAGGTGGAAAGGGTAAATCAGGAACTGGGCAGGTACCTTTGTGGTTACTGTCAGGACCGGCCGGTGGGAGTGGGCTGCGTTTCTGCCTTGTGCAGAATACGTACAAAACTCCCTCTGTCACTCCTCCACTAACCTCACCTCCTTTCAGTGTGTTCTAGGATATCAGCCGGCCCTGATCGAGGCTCCTGCAGTGGACGATTGTTCACAGCGCGGCGAGGAGGTGTGGAACACCGCGCACACCCGTCTCCAGCCCGTCGTCCAGCACGTCGCAGAAGAAGGCGCAGGCCAATTTTCACTGCAGTGTGGCCCCGGTCTTTCACCCCGGTGACAGAGTCTGGCTTTCTACAAAGGACCTGCCCCTTCGCCTGTCTTGCCGGAAGCTGACCCCACGGTTTGTGGGGCATTTCAAAGTCCTGAGGAGAGTCAATGAAGTGACGTACAGATTACAGCTCCCCGTCAATTGCCGTATCTCACCCTCATTTCATGTATCTCTCCTCAGCCCGGTGGCAGCTGGTCCCTTGGCTAGTGCTGGACCCCACTAAACCCCCCACTCCTAACTTGGATGTCAAGGGGGGCCCCGGCGTACTCCGTCCACAGCCTGTTGGACTCATGCGATCGTGGGGGGCTTCTCCAGTACCTGGTCGACTGGGAGGGGTACGGTTCCAGGTTCCAGCATGGGACATTCTGGATCGTTCTCTCATTCGGGACTTTCACAGGCGTCGTCTCCAAGGTCGGCGGCGCCCCGCTGCTGGAGCAGCACCTCGGTGGTGGGTGTACTGTCACACCAGCCTTCGCTTCGGCTTCCCCGGCCTTCTAGCTGATGCCGAACCTACTGCTGGCAAACACCCTTCACTCATCAACTCCAAACTTGTCTCATCATCATTACACACACCTGGTTCCAATCCCCACTCTATCACTGTATATATACTCCCTCTGACATTTGTCTTTGTCGGTCATTGTAAATGTTACTTGTTATCCTGAGAGGAATCTCTCCTACTATTTCCTGAGTACTTTATATTTTGCACTTGGGTTCGCCCTGTGCCTTTTTGTTTATGAAGATATATTTTGAGCACAACAGCGTTTGGGTTTCATCCCACTTTGATCTATGATGCTTAAATACATCCAGTGGTTCTAAACCTGCAACTGCCTCCTGCCTACTCCTCTCCAAATCAGTGACAAAGTGTACAAAGAATCTCCAATTTTCTAGCATTATTATTCTAACTGTTTTATCCTTTATGGTGCGTGAATGCAAGAACTGTGAGTACATTATTTGTTTCCTTATGTTTCCTGATAAAATGGTCAATGTTTTAGTTATATTTTTGTCATTGTACAGTATTTTATGCATTCGTTTTTATGCTAGCTAAGAAATTACGGTTAGCCACATTTTGCCTGTTAGATTACTAGCTAGCTAAATTGTAGCCATTTGTATGTTGTTTTTGAGTCACTGTATTGTTATAGCAGATGCTAAATGTTTTTACTTGTTTGTTATTACTAAATCCAGTATATGTGCTTTTATTACAGGCAAGTAAACTCCGTTTTCATGATTTCTGGTGGATCATCAAAATAAATCAATCACGTCAGGTTTTTGGACTCATTCAGCAGTTTTTACCTAATTAGGTACAATACTATTGGAGATTCATGTTGAAAGTTCCATTTATATTCCTAAAACATACTGTAAGTTGAAAATTACGCTGTTGCTGCTCCCTGTTGACAATAATGTTTGAAAAATAGCCCGATATCAAAATACTGTTTTGAAGTATCCTAATCAAAACACAGTTTGTGATGTATTGAAAACTTTAACATAAAATGTACTATGCTACACATACATGTTCCACAATAGTATCATTTAACTATTGTTTTGTTTTTTATAGACGCCTTAAAACCTCTTGAAGCTAGGGGGCAGTATTTTGATGTTTGGATAAAAAAACGTTCCCAAAGTAAACTGCCTATTTCTCAGGCCCAGAAGCTAGAACATGCATATAATTGGCAGGATAGGATAGAAAACACTCTAAAGTTTCCAAAATTGTCAAAATATTGTCTGTGAGTATAACAGAACTGATATTGCAGGCTGAAAACCTGAGGAAAATCCAACCAGGAAGTGCTGTTTTTCTGAAACTACTCTGTTCCATTGCAAGCCTATCCTCCATTTAAAGGGATATCAACCAGATTCCTTTCCCTATGCCTTCCACAGGGTGTGACCAGTCTTTAGACATAGTTTCAGGCTTTTATTCTGAAAAATGAGCGAGAATGATCACATCGCGTCAGTGGATAGGCAGATGTCCTTAGATTTGTTCATGCGCGCCACTAGAGCGAGGCCTTTCCTTTGTCTCTTGTATTGAAAAGTTTACCGTCCGGTTGAAATATTATTGATTATTTATTGTAAAAACAACCTGAGGATTGATTAGAAAAAACGTTTGACATGTTTCTACAAACTTTATGGATACTATTTGGAATTTTCGTCTGCGATTAATTTGGATTGCTTTTCTGATTTTCGTGACCAATCTACTTTGCTGCTAACTGTTTGTAATGTTTTGTCTGCTGAGAGCTGTCCTCACATAATCACATGGTTTGCTTTCACCGTAAAGCTTTTTCGAAATCTGACATGCCAGGTGGATTAACAACAAGCTAAGCTGTGTTTTGATATGCACTTGTGATTTCATGAAAATTAAATATTTTTAGTAATTTAATTTGAATTTGCCGCTCTGCAATCCCCCAGATGTTTACGAAAATGATCCCGCTAAATGGATTGGTGTGCCAAGAGGTTTTTAACTGCATAACTGCAGTGGCAACTAATCACTCATATTGATTAGGGGTGGAAATCAGGTTGTATGTGCTGTTGTAACTAACACAACTCAAAAACCATATGGAAACTGGAAAAATTGTTTACATCACTTGTCAGCTGACAACCTGCTGACGACAACCAATTACATTTTGGAGTGTTTCATTTTGATTTGAGGGTTGACAAAAAAACAGAGAAATGCCACACTTATTTGTCAATCACTCATATTGAAATCAATAGACGGAGAGGCGGGAGTTGGGTTGCACTTCCTGTTCAAACCAACCTAACTAAAAAAACACAGAATCTGGGAATAATGTGTATTATTATTATTGGTCGCATTTTGTTTCAAGTAAGTGGTAAGTTAAACTTAACACTATTTTATTCATTCGATATCAATTTAAAATCAATAGAATGGTGGCAAAAGTTTGGGGTGTATACACTGTTTAAACTAACACTAAAAGGCCACACTGAATCTGAGAATAATTTCCATATCACTGGTTAGAAGAGAATTTTAAGAAGACAGTCATCTAAATTCTAAAATTTCTGCCGGAAAGTGGAAGGAAACAAGTCAGTTGCTTTGTTATTTAACTTTAACGAATTACGACCTGCCATAAGATATCAACAGTGACAAGGGTTGGCTGTTGAGTGATAGTTTGACACTCAAATCCATGTACAGGTGTGAGGCCATGGACTTTTATACAGAGTGCACCTGAATTATCCCTGCCATTTGAGTTTGAAAATGATAGAAGTCCTAAGACCGCCAAGCACGTATTACAAAATCAACGGGACAAAACCAATTATATTATCATTGTTATTACTATAAATGTTTATACTATCACTAATCTAAGGTAAAAAGTATTATGTGCAATTACCCTCAATTCGATGTGGTCAAGAAATTAGGTTGTGTAATTTGGTAACACATACTGTCCACATACAGGAGACTAGCGCAATATAAAATAATCAAACATGTAAAAATAAATCAACATTTAAATTTAGGCTGATAGTGTACACATATATTTATCACAAGTTTAACCATTTACAAAGTAAAAAATGCTCTTATTGTCACGTTCTGACCTTTATTTCCTTTGTTTGGTCTTTATTTAGTATGGTCAGGGCGTGAGTTGGGGTGGGCAGTCTATGTGGGTTTTTCTATGTTGGGGTTTTGAGTTCAGCCTAGTATGGTTCTCAATCAGAGGCAGGTGTCGTTAGTTGTCTCTGATTGAGAATCATACTTAGGTAGCCTGGGTTTCACTTTTGGTTTGTGGGTGTTTGTTTCCACACGGTACTGTTTTGGTTTCGTTCATGTTCACATTTTTTTTTTTTGTATTTCATGGTGTTCAGTTTATGTCTTAAAATAAATGTTAAGGACACTTACCACGCTGCGCATTGGTCCTCTGATCCTTCTCGGAATGCCATTACACTTATGCACAATTTAACTGGGCACTCCAGACAAAGCTTCCATAGTGACTGTGCAGCAGCCCGTTCATTCGCACTGCTTACTTACAGTATTATAACCTATCAAGCCATAGTATTGCTAATATTCTATTCATTGTTATTTCGGATCACAGTGTATGGACACTACAATTGGATAAATACAGCATTATTGGACAATCTCACAGCTACATTTCTGACAGAAACCTGTATTTCTGTTAAACTGCAATCAAGATTAAAGACCAGAAAAATGGAGGAACAGCCTCTCTCCCATGTCCCCAGAGCGCAATCTCCATATCTTTGCCTACTCACACCAATGTTGATTCCCTGAAGTTCTCAACCTCGTCAACACACCATCACAATATGGGAGTGATTCAAAGCTGCAAGTTAATTTGCTGTATTCCCAGTATCCTATAGGATTGAATCTTTGGGGCTCCCAAGTGGTGCAGCAGTCTAAAGCAGTGCATCTCAGTATGAGAGCTGTTACTACAGACCTTGGTTCAATTCCAGGCTGTATCACAACCGGCCTTGATTGGGAGTCCCATACGTTGGCGCACAATTGGCCAAGCATTGTCCGGGTTAGGCTTTGGCCGGGGTAGGCCATCATTGTAAAAAATAATTTGTTCTTAACTGACCTGTTCAATAAATATTAAATTAAATCCAAATAACTAGTATTTCAATAGAATAATCCAATAGAAAAATCCTGTCAGATTTTGGAACCAGTCCTATTTGACTCCTATGGGATTATATCCAATAGGATTCTATCTCCTGCAGCAAAGCACCCCAACAACACGATGCTGCCACCCCGTGCTTCACGGTTGGGATGGTGTTCTTCTGCTTGCATCCCTCCCCCTTTTTCCTCCAAACATAATGATGGTCATTATGGCCAAACAGTTATATTTTTGTTTCATCAGAACAGAGGACACTTCTCCAAAAAGTACAATCTTTGTCCCCATGTGCAGTTGCAAACCGTAGTCTGTTTTTTTTATGGCGGTTTTGGAGCAGTGGCTTCTTCCTTGCTGAGCGGCCTTTCAGATTATGTTGATATAGGACGCATTTTACTGTGGATATAGATACTTTTGTACCTGTTTCCTCCAGCCTCTTCACACGGTCCTTTGCTGTTGTTCTGGGATTGATTTGCACTTTTCGCACCAAAGTACGTTCATCCCTTGGAGACAGAACGCGTCTCCTTCCTGAGCCAAGACCTTTTTGAGGTCTTAGCTGATTTCTTTTGATTTTCCCATGATGTCAAGCAAAGAGGCACTGAGTTTGAAGGTAGGCCTTGAAATACATCCACAGGTACACCTCCAATTGACTCGAATGTTGTCAATTACCCAATCAGAAGCTTTTAAAGCCATGAGATAATTTTCTGGAATTTTCCAAGCTGTTTTAAGGCACAGTCCAAAAAATAAATTGTTACCTTTATTTAACTAGGCAAGTCAGAACAAATTCTTATTTTCAATGACGGCCTAGGAACAGTGGGTTAACTGCCTGTTCAGGGGCAGAATGACAGATTTGCACCTTGTCAGCTCGGGGATTTGAACATACGCTGGGGCGGCAGGGTAGCCTAGTTGTCACGCCTTGGTCTTAGTATTTTGTGTTTTCGTTAATTAGTTGGTCAGGCCAGGGTGTGACATGGGTTTATGTTGTTGTATATCGTGTTGGGGTTTTGTAGTTATTGGGATTGCGGCTGAGTAGGGGTGTTGCATAGGCTTGGCTGCCTGAGGCGGTTCTCAATCAGAGTCAGGTGATTCTCGTTGTCTCTGATTGGGAACCGTATTTAGGTAGCCTGGGTTTCACTTTGTATTTCGTGGGTGATTGTTCCTGTCTCTGTGTAGTTTCACCAGATAGGCTGTAATTAGGTTTCACGTTCCGTTTTGTTGTTATTTATTTATCAGTTATTTCATGTACCGCGATTCATTCATTAAAGACATGAGTAACCACCACGCTGCATTTCGGTCCGACTTTCTTTCGACAAACGAAGAACGCCGTTACAGAATCACCCACCACACACGGACCGAGCGGCGTGGTAACAGGCAGCGACAGCAGGAGCAGCGAAGGGAGTACGTTATGGACAGCAGAAGTATGGAGTATACGACGTGGGATGACATAGACAGGTGGGCGGTCGACCCAGAGAGAGTGCCGGAGCCCGCCTGGGATTCGCTGGAGCAGTGCGAAGAGGGCTATAGGAGAATGGAGTTGGAGAGGCAATCACAACGGCGCAGAGGAAAGCCCGTGAATCAGCCCCAGAAATTTATTGGGGGGGGGGCTCAGAGGGAGAGTGGCTGACTCAGGAGACAGACCTGAGCCAACTCTCCCTGTTTATCGTGAGGAGCCAAGGAGGAGACCAGAACCGGTGTTGGAGGTGAGCGAAGCAGAGACTGTGAAGGAGTTAATGGGGAAATTGGAGGAGAGAGTAATGAGGGAGTTGCTAGCTTGGTGCTTTAAGTACAAGATTCGTCCGACGGAGCGTGTCGGGGATTTAATGGCACCTGGGTCAGCGCTCCATACTAGTCCTGAGGTGCGTGTTAGTCGGCTGGTGAAAAATGCCTCACACACTAGGCCTCCTGTGTACCTACCTAGCCTTGCAAGTCCTGTGCCAGTCCTGCTCTCAGGCTCTCCAGTACACCTTCATGGTCCAGTCCATCCTGTGCCACCTTCACACACCAGTCCTCCGGTGGCAGCTCCCCGCACCAGGCTTCCTGTGCGTGTCCTCGATCCAGTACCACCAGTTCCAGTACCATGCACCAGGCCTTCAGTGCGCCTCGCCTGTTCAGCGAAGCCAGTGCTTTCTCCCTCTCCTGCGCTGTCGGAGTCTCCCGCCTGTTCAGCGCTTCTAGAGCCTTCCTCCTCTACAGCGCTGCTGGAGTCTCCCGTCTGTTCAGCGCTATCAGAGCCTTTCTCCTCTCCTGCGCTACCGGAGTCTCCCGCCTGTTCAGCGCTTCTAGAGCCTTCCTCCTCTACAGCGCTGCTGGAGTCTCCTGTCTGTTCAGCACTATCAGAGCCTTTCTCCTCTCCTGCGCTACCGGAGTCTCCTGCCTGTTCAGCGCTTCTAGAGCCTTCCTCCTCTACAGAGCTGCCGGAGCCTCCTGCCTGTTCGGAGCAGCCTGAGCTGCCAGTCTGCATGAAGCAGCCAGAGCTGCCAGTCTGCAAGGAGCTGCCAGTCTGCAAGGAGCTGCCAGTCTGCAAGGAGCTGTCAGCCTGCATGGAGCAGTCAGAGCTGTCAGCCTGCATGGAGCAGTCAGAGCTGTCAGTCTGCATGGAGCAGCCAGAGCTGCCAGTCTGCATGGAGCAGCCAGAGCTGTCAATCTGCATGGAGCAGCCAGAGCCGCCAGTCAGCATGGAGCAGCCAGAGCCGTCAGTCAGCATGAAGCAGCCAGAGCCGTCAGTCTGCCAGGATCTGCCAGTCAGCCAGACTCTTCCAGATCTGCCAGTCAGCCAGACTCTTCCAGATCTGCCAGTCAGCCAGACTCTTCCAGATCTGCCAGTCAGCCAGACTCTTCCAGATCTGCCAGTCAACCAGACTCTTCCAGATCTGCCAGTCAACCAGAATCTTCCAGATCTGCCAGTCAACCAGACTCTTCCAGATCTGCTAGTCAACCAGACTCTTCCAGATCTGCTAGTCAACCAGACTCTTCCAGATCTGCTAGTCAACCAGACTCTTCCAGATCCGCCAGTCAGCCAGGATCTGCCAGAACTGCCAGCCAGCCAGGATCTGCCGGATTCAACTGCCTGGCTGGGCTTCCTCTCAGTGCTGGGCTTCCTCTCAGTGCTTGGCTTCCTCTCAGTGCTTGGCTTCCTCTCAGTGCTGGGCTTCCTCTCAGTGCTTGGCTTCCTCTCAGTGCTGGGCTTCCTCTCAGTGCTGGGGTTCCTCTGTCCCGAGCTGCCCCTCTGTCCCGAGCTGCCCCTCTGTCCCGAGCTGCCCCTCAGTCCAGTAGGGTTCTGGGTGAGGACTACTAGGCCATGGTCGGCGGCGAGGGTGGACAATCCTAGGACGTGAAGGGGAGGAACTATGACATTTATGGAGTGGAGTCCACGTCCCGAGCCGGAACCGCCACCATGGACAGACGCCCACCCGGACCCTCCCTATGGTTTTGAGGTGCGTCCGGGAGTCCGCACATTAGGGGGGGGGGGGTTCTGTCATGCCTTGGTCTTAGTATTTTGTGTTTTCGTTAATTAGTTGGTCAGGCCAGGGTGTGACATGGGTTTATGTTGTTGTATATCGTGTTGGGGTTTTGTAGTTATTGGGATTGCGGCTGAGTAGGGGTGTTGCATAGGCTTGGCTGCCTGAGGCGGTTCTCAATCAGTCAGGTGATTCTCGTTGTCTCTGATTGGGAACCGTATTTAGGTAGCCTGGGTTTCACTTTGTATTTCGTGGGTGATTGTTCCTGTCTCTGTGTAGTTTCACCAGATAGGCTGTAATTAGGTTTCACGTTCCGTTTTGTTGTTATTTATTTATCAGTTATTTCATGTACCGCGATTCATTCATTAAAGACATGAGTAACCAGCACGCTGCATTTCGGTCCGACTTTCTTTCGACAAACGAAGAACGCCGTTACACTAGTGGTTAGAGTGGTGGACAATTAAACTAAAGGTGTATGTATACTTCTGACCCACTGGAATTGTGATACAGTGAATTATAAGTTAAATAATCTGTCTGTAAACAATTGTTGGAAAAATATACTTGCCTCATGCACGAAGTAAATGTCCTAAACGACTTGCCAAAACTATAGTTTGTTAACAAGAAATTTGCGGAGTGGTTGGAAAAACGAGTTTTAATGACTCCAACCTAAGTGTTTGTAAACTTCGGAATTCAACTGTACATTTTCAAATCAAACAATACATTTGAATTTGTACATAACAACATAATGATAATAATTGTATTTGAATGGCAAATCTATTGATAAACTGGGTAAATTGAGATGACATAGGCCTACTCACAATATATGTGAATGCATGTTCAATAGGATTGTGTGCATGCATTGAGTTATTGAGCTTGTTTCGGCTGATCAGTCTGAGTCTATGGTGCTACAGATGACAAACATTCTGTTTGCCTTCCATTTGGGACTTATATTAGCCTACCGATAAACAACATTTGCATAAAAGCATCACTCCAGCATGTCACAACTGAATGGAAGGACATCATATAGGCACTGTTGATTAGATTAGGAATATTTAACATCTATTTAATGCAAACAGATCCAACATAACGTCATAATTTGTGATCACGGATGCATATGAAATTAGTATTTTTTGTAATTATCCGTTATCGGGAAAAACTATTTATTTCAGCTGTCAGGACGCATCTCTAAACAACTAAGCTGCCAGGACAAAATTTGAAATAACTAATGAAATGGGTGGGTTTTAACTTGATCCTCATGCTACAATTGGGTAGAGCGAGGCTGTAACTCCGCTTGCTCACTTTCACATCTCACAACTCTCTCCATCACTCATATACAGTGCATTCGGAAGGTATTCAGACCCCTTAACTTTTTCCACATTTTGGTATGTTACAGCCTTATTCTCAAATGGATTCAATAGTTTTTTCCCCTAATCAATCACAATACCCCATAATGACGAAGCAAAAACTGAAATAACATATTTAAATAAGCATTCAGACCTTTTACTCAGTAATTTTTTGAAGTACCTTTGGCAGCGATTACTGCCTTGAATCTTCTTGGGTATGATGCTACAAGCTTGGCACACCTGTATCTGGGGAGTTTCTCCCCTTCTCTGCAGATCCTCTCAAGTTCTGTCAGGTTGGATGGGAGAGAGTCACTGCACAGCTATTTTTAGGTCTCTCCAAAGATTCTAGATCGGGTTTAAGTCCGGGCACTGGCTGGGCCACTCATGGACATGCAGAGACTTGTCCTGAAGCCACTCCTGCGTTGTCTTGGCTGTGTACTTAGGATCATTGTCCTGTTGGAAGGTGGACCCACTCTGGAGCAGGTTTTCATCAAGAATCTCTCTGTACTTTTCTCCGCTCATCTTTCCCTCGATCCTGACTAGTCTCCTAGTCCCTGCCGCTGTAAACATTTCCACAGCATGATGCCACCATCACCAACACCACCACCACCCTGCATCCCATGGCTGGCTCGCTTCTGAAGCTAAGCAGGGTTGGTTCTGGTCGGTCCCTGGATGGGAGACCAGATGCTGCTGGAAGTGGTGTTGGAGGGCCAGTAGGAGGCACTCTTTCTTCTGGTCTAAAAAATATCCCAATGCACCCTGGGCGGTGATTGACAGACACTGCCCTGTGTAGGGTGCCATCTTTCGGATGGGATGTTAAACGGGTGTCCTGACTCTCTGAGTGACCATCGGTCCTGGTCACCTCCCTGACCAAGGCCCTTCTCCCCAGTTGAGCAGTTTGGCTGGGCGGTCAGTTCTAGGAAGAGTCTTGGTGTTCCCAAACTTTTTCCATTGAAGAATGATGTTGGCCACTGTGTTCTTGGGAACCTTCAATGCTACAGACATTTGTTGGTACCCTTCCCCAGATCTGTGCCTTGACACAAGCCTGTCCCGGAGCTCTACAGACAATTCCTTCGACCTCATGACTTGGCTCTGACATGCACGGTCAACTGTGGGACCTTATATAGACAGGTGTGTGCCTTTCCAAATCATGTCCAATCAATTGAATTTACCACAGGTGGACTCCAATCAACTTGTAGAAACATTTCAAGGATGATCAATGGAAACAGGATGCAATTTCAAGTCTCATAGCAAAGGGTCTGTATATTTATGTAAATAAGATATTTCAGATTTTTTTTATATACGTTTGCAAAAATATCCAAAAAGCTGTTTTCACTTCGTCATTATTGGTTATTGTGTGTAGATTGATGAAGTGGTCTGAATACTTTCCAAATGCACTATAACTTGATGTTTACTGCTATTACTGTTTGAGAACTAGCTCAATGGTGATGACATTTACTACCAAGCCATACATGTGCATGATATCTAACAAGGGAGAGCGAGGGTAGGAAAAAAGATGAAACAACGATGCGCGTTCTGTCTTCATAACTGAAATCTGCCCATAGTTGGTCAAAAATCTAATCAAATTTTATTGCTTGTGCTTCTTGTTCCGACAGTGCAGCAATATCTAACATGTAATCTAACAATTCCACAACAACTACCTAATACACACAAATCTAAGTAAAGGAATGGAATAAGATATACACTACCGTTCAAAAGTTAGGGGTCACTTAGAAATGTCATTGTCTTTGAAAGAAAATCAAAAACAAATTGTCCATTAGAATAACATCAAATTGATGAGAAATACAGTGGAAACATTGTTAATGTTGTAAATGACTGTTGTAGCTGGAAACGGCAGATTTTTTTATGGAATGTCTACATAGGCATTATCAGCAACCATCACTCCTGTGTTCCAATGGCACGTTGTGTTAGTTAATCCAAGTTTATTGTTTTAAAAGGCTAATTAATCATTAGAAAACCCTTTGCAATTATGTTAGCACAGCTGAAAACTGTTGTCCAGGCTAAAATTTGCCAGAATTAAAGCACTTTCTTCTGAAACTCAGTCTATTGTTGTTCTGAGAAATGAAGGCTATTCCATGCGAGAAATTGCCAAGAAACTGAAGATGTAGGCAGAGTTGCAAAGAAAAAAACATATCTCAGACTGGCCAATAAGAAAGAAAAGATTAAGATTGGTAAAAACACAGACACTGGACTCTGCCTTGAAGTCCAGCATCCTGGGGTGGCCTCTTCACTGTTGACGTTGAGACTGGTGTTTTGCGGGTACTATTTAATGAAGTTGCCAATTGAGGACTTGTGAGGCATCTGTGTGGACCATTTCAGTTTTTTTCCGTGATGTGTTCACCGAGGAACTTAAAACTGTTTCCTGAAGTCCACGATCATCTCCTTTGTTTTGTTGACATTGAGTGAGAGGTTGTTTTCCTGATACCACACTCCGAGTGCCCTCACCTCCTCCCTATAGGCCATCTCGTCGTTGTTGGTAATCAAGCCTACCACTGTTGTGTAGTCTGCAAACTTGATGATTGAGTTGGAGACGTGAATGGCCACGCAGTCATGGGTGAACAGGGAGTACAGGAGGGGGCTGAGCACACACCCTTGCAGGGCCCCAGTGTTTAGGACTTATTTTCCACCATAATTTGCAAATAAATTCATTAAAAATCCTACAATGTTATTTTCTGGATTTTTTTCTCATTTTGTCTGTCATATGGCTGGTTTTCCTTTTGCAGTCTGTGGTTGTCTGTGGCCCCTGCCACATACGTGTTGTGTCTGAGCCGTTGAATTTCGACTCCACTTTGTCTCTATACTGACATTTTGCTTGTTTGATTGCCTTGTGGAGGGAATAACTACTCGTATTCAGCCATATTCCCAGTCACCTTTCATTGGTTAAATGCGGTGGTTCGCGCTTTCAGTTTTGCGCAAATGCCGCAATCTAGCCACGTTTTCTGGTTAGGGTAGATTTTAATAGTCACAGTAGGTACAACATCTCCAATACACTTCCTTGTAAACTCACTCACTGAATCATAATATACGTCGATTCTATTCTCTGAGGCTACCCCGAATATTTATTTTATATTTTACCTTTATTTAACCAGGCAAGTCAGTTAAGAACAAATTCTTATTTTCAATGACGGCCTAGGAACAGTGGGTTAACTGCCTGTTCAGGGGCAGAACGACAGATTTGTACCTTGTCAGCTTGGGGGTTTGAACTTGAAACCTTCCGGTTACTAGTCCAGCGCTCTAACCACTAGGCTACCCTGCCGCACCGAATATGTCACAGTCCGTGTGATCAAAGCAATCTTGACGCGTGGATTCCAATTGGATCAGCGTTGAATAGCCCTTAGCACAGGTACATCCTGTTTGAGTTTGTACCTATAGGAAGGGAGGAGCAAAATGGAGTCGTGAGGAGGGCCTTGTATGCATTGCGGAGGTCAGAGTAGCAGTGATCCAGTGTTTTACCAGAGCGAGTGCTGCAGTCAATATGCTGATAGAATTTAGGTAGCCTAAAATTCCCAGCTACAATAAATGCAGCTTCAGGATATATGGTTTCCAGTTTGCATAAAGTCCAGTGAAGGTCCTTGAGGGCTGTCGTGGTATCGGCTTGAGGGGGATACCTATGGTTGTGTCAATAACCGAGGAGAATTCCCTTGGGAGATAATACGGTCTGCATTTGATTGTAAGGAATTCTAGGTCAGGTGAACAAAAGGACTTGAGTTCCTGTATGTTGTTACAATTACACCATGAGACGTTAATCATGAAACATACACCCCCGCCCTTCTTCTTCCCGGAGAGATGTTTATTCCTGTCGGCGCGACTCACAAAGAATCCAAGTGGCTGTATCGACTCATATCCCGAGAGAGCCATGTTTCCGTGAAACAGAATATGTTGCAATCCCTGATGTCTCTCTGGAAAGCAACCCTTGCCCTAATTTTGTCTACCTTGTTATCTAGAGACTGGACATTAGCGAGTAATATACTCGGAAGTAGTGGTCGGTGTGCGCGCCTCCAAAGTCTGACTATAGACCGCTCCTTCTGCCTTTTCTCCGGCGGTGTTGTTTTAGGTCATCCTCTGGAATCAGTTCAAATGCCCTGGGTGGTTCGGACAAAGGATCCACTTCAGGAAAGTTGTATTCCTGGTCGAAGTGCTGGTAAGTTGACATTGCTCCAATATCCAATAGTTCTTCCCGGCTGTATGTAATAACACTTAAGATTTTCTGGGCTAACATGTATGTATGTAATAAATAATACATAAAAAAACAAAATACTGCAAAGTGTCCTAAGGACTAGAAGGTAGCCCTCTCTGTCGGCACCATCTTGAGTAATGATATACAGCTTTCTTGGACCATAAACATGTAAGAAGATTCTTAGGTAGCTAAACCTATTTCCAATCTTTATTTAGGCTCTTTAAAACACTTACTTCTTTCCCTGTTATGACAATCATCTAATTCGACTATCAACTGTCAATTTATGAACACGATTGCAGGTGGTCAGATCTGCACACCAGTAAAAAGCTAACGTTACACTGCAAGTCAGATGGCTCGTTGCCAAAAATGGTGCAGGTTCAAAATGATAACCAGCTAACATAAGCTAGCTACGTTGGCTATTAGCTCTTATCTGATATCTTAGCACCATGTTTATCTAACCAGCTAGCTAGTATAGTAGCTGATTTAGCTAGCTAACACCACATATGAAAGGGTTAGTTATGGTAATCTTTGCTAACAAGGCACATAGCTATCTGCTAGCTAACTAGCTAGTTTGCTTATTGCATGCATGTAGGGGCACATTATTAGTAAATTAACTAAACTAATATTTGCAACCGGAGTTCGATTTTGGACACTGTGTCAATTCATCCATTTCTCAGTACTGCACCCTTCTGCTGGAGAATGAGATTCCTTGCTGCTGATGATGATTTTCCCAGCTAGACATTCCTCGGCATTGTGCAGTGCTCGTTGCTCAGGTGGTGAGTTGCGCCTGGCATAGCAGCAATTTTGCTATGTAAAGGGACTCTACAGTTTGGCCGATAAGCGGTCGTTTTCTAGTATAAACTTTAGATGACTGACAGGGCGCTGTTGCGAAGCCACCGTGCAGATATTTTTGTTCTCCTCCACCAATGTAAAAAGGGTTGCTTCAATATGGCAGTCAGTGGCCTCAAAGCCTCTCATTGGCCAATATATTGCATCAGCAATCCATGTTTTATGCACATCACTAGCTTTATCAGGGCCTCAACCTGAGAGCTCCTCTACTGTCAGACAACAGCCAAGGAAACAAAGAATAAACAAATGTGGGCTGTGCCAGATTAGTAAACATGTAACGGCTTTCTTTATGTGAAGTAGAGGCGCACCAAAATGCGGCGTGGCTATTTAGATTCATGTTTTAATGAAACAAAGGAAACACGAATCAATACAAAAACCAAAACAGCCTATACTGGTGCAAAGTAACACAGAGACAGGAACAAGGACAATCACCCACAAAACCCAACACCAAACAGGCTACCTAAATATGGTTCCCAATCAGAGACAATGACTCACACCTGCCTCTGATTGAGAACCATATCAGGCCAAACATAGAACTAGACAAACTAGACATGAAACATAGAATGCCCACTCATATCACACCCTGACCAAACAAAACATAGAAACATACAAAGCAAACTATGGTCAGGGTGTGACAAAACAACACCATTCCAAGTGAGGAAATGTATCTCCTTTCTTCCAAAGTGTGCTCTGGTTCACTTCCCATCATTGATTTGAAAGGAAATCGCTGATAAAACAAATGGTTTAGTGGAAACTCTCACCAGCCCATGCCTCCACCAATCCAATGATTTTAAATGTGTGGGAGAAAGTAAACAAGTGCACACTTCAGGAGAATTGGGACACACATTGAGTGACAAGGGCCCTGTTCCAAATATTTTGGGCCAATCCCAAATCAACCTCATAGACCTTACATCATGTATTCTTGTAGAGATCTGAGAGAATTTTATAGGTAAAAGCAATATATTGAAAATTCCTTGCCTGTCAGAGAGAAAGGTGGCGCTATTAACATATTGCTTACACCTCTACATGGGATTGGATATCTGAAAATGCATCCTTTCTTTGTCCCTTGATGAAATCACTGGTCTAGAATGATTGGATTGGTTAAAGCAAGAGGTAAGAGTTCCATTACATTGCTTTTAACCAATCCAATCATGTTGGATCAGTGATTACATGAAGGAAGGAAGGAGAAAGGATTTATTTTCATTTTCAAAGTATTCAAACAGAAACGTGTCACTTCCTCTTTTAGCCAAGAATGGCCATGTAGTGCTAGATTCCTTTACCAACCATCAGGAGGCAAGAGAGGGTGCCTTGCCAGTGTCCCTCTTGGCATCCCTGGCATCACTGAGACAGGCTCTAGTCCTCAGGGCCCAGTGCCTGCTTCGCCACGCACGTGCGCAGTCTGGCACGGAGACGAAGCAGACGGCGACATGCGAACACACTGGGTGCCACGCAGCTCCCAACAAAACATACAGACGTCTTCATTAGTGATGGGAATGATAATGGATGATCTGACTAGTGGTTGCGGGCATCAACAAGATCAAATACAACAGAAGGGCGATCAGAGACAAAGTTCACACACTTACACAATATGATTTTTTCATCCGAATGCCTAAAGAAAAAGACTCGTATGAAAAAGACACAAATGGCTCTATGATCTTCCAATGGATGATCAGGTAAAAGTATATAGGCTAGACAGATTTACCTTAAGGCAGAGCAAAAATCTAGTTCTGATATACACTGAACAAAAATAGAAATGCAACAATTTCAACGATTTTACTGAGTAACAGTTCAAATTTGGAAATCAGTCATTTGAAATACATTCATTAGGTCCTAATCTATGGATTTCAAGACTGGGAATACAGATATGCATCGGTTGGTCACAGATACCTTTAAAAAACAGTAGAGGAGTGGATCAGAGCACCAGTCAGTATCTGGTGTGACCACCATTTAACTCATGCAGCTCGACACATCCCCTTCGTATAGAGTTGATCAGGCTGTTGATTGAAGCCTGTGGAACGTTGTCCAACTCCTGTTCTGGCATGGCTGTGCGAAGCTGCTGGATATTGGCGAGAACTGTCGTACGCATCGATCCAGAGCATCCCAAACACAGTCAATGGGTGACATGTCTGGTGAGTATACAGGCCATGGAAGAACTGGGACATTTTCAGCTTCCAAGAATTGTGTACAGGTCCTTGCGATATGGGGCTGTGCATTATCATGATGAAACATTAGGTGATGGCGGCAGATGAATGACACGACAATGGGCCTCAAGATCTCATCCAGGTATCTCTGTGCATTCAAATTTCCATCAATAATGTGCAATTGTGTTCCTTGTCTGTAACTTATGCCTGCCCATACCATAACCCCACCACCACCATGGGGCATTTTGTTCACAATGTTGACATCAGCAAACCCGCTCGCCCAAACAATGCCATACATGCTGTCTGCCATCTGCCTGGTACAGTTGAAACCAGAATTCATCCATGAAGAGCACACTTCTCCAGCGTGCCAGTGGCTATCGAAGGTTAGCATTTCCTCACTGAAGTCGGTTACGACGCCGAACTGCAGTCAGGTCAAGACCCTGGTGAGGATGATGAACATGCAGATGAGCTTCCATGAGATGGTTTCTGACAGTTAGTGCAGAAATTCTTTGGTTGTGCTGTCTGGGTGGCTGGTCCCAGATGATCCCGCAGATGAAGAAGCTGGATGTGGAGGTCCTGGACTGGCATGGTTACACGTGGTCTGCAGTTGTGAGGATGTTTGGACATACTGTCAAATTCTTTAAAACAACGTTGGAAGCAGCTTATGGTAGAGACATTTAACATCCAATTATCTGGCAACAGCTCTGGCGGACATTCTTGTAGTCAGAATGCCAATTGCATGCTGCCTCAAAATTGGAGACATCTGTGGCATTGTGTTGTGATACAAAACTGCACATTTTAGAGTGGTCTTTTATTGTCCCCAGCACAAGGTGCACCTGTGTAATGATCATGATGTTTAATCAGCTTCTTGATATACCACACCTGTCAAGTGGATGGATTATGGTGGCAAAGGAGGAATGCTCACTAACAGTGATGTAACCCAAATTTGTACACAGAATTTGAGAGAAATAACCATTGTGCATGCAACATTTCTGGGATCTTTTTTTTCAGCTCATTAAACATGGGACTAACACTTAACATGTTGGTTTTATATTTTTGTTCAGTATAGATCTAAATATAGATCTTTTAATTTGCTCCACGAATGAGCCCCATCTCTGAAACCAAAATGGCCGCTCACTCGTCCCTCTTCCAACCATTTCAGTTCCCTTAAAAAAATAAGCTATATTTCCTGCAAATACACTGTTCCTCTCCCATTGTGGCAGAAGGCACTGGGAGACCTTGGCAGCGCCACTCAAGCTAACCTCACCATGTTACCACGCCATCTGCTGTGTCTTCCTCCATCTTGTTCTCTCCAATTAAGCATCCCCTGATCCCAATGAGTTTACAGGAAAAAGCATGCCACGTATAAACCAACTGTGGCCTTAGTGCGAATGGAAATGTATGCGTTATTAGCAGCGTCAATTAGCCCTGTTTTCATCTGTTTCCAATGTGGTTAGTGTATTAGTTTAGTGCTAAGAGGCCACATGGGTTTTCCGGGGTGTCAATCATGCTCAATACCACATGGCCCTTGTGGATGTGTATTGTCATAACCATTAAATCGATCGTGACAGAATTCTGATTGGGAAAATTTGTTTTAACACAGTTGCACAGTATACGCATGTCAATACTAAATAACTGTTAAATGTTTTTTCATTATAGCTGCAGCCAAATGTAATGTTAAAAAAAGAACTCTGATCATTATCGAATTGATGAAGGACCAAAGGGAAGTAATTAAAGCAATAATGATCAACTAATCGACATGAAATATGAGCATACGTGTAACTTGGCATTGCTCTTTTTATAGCTCACCCAATATTTACTTGCTGACTGTGCTTAGAGAGGAGTTTGCAGGGGAGACAGATGGTAGTAGGAATATCGGGTTTGGCTCACGTCAACTCCGGGGAATATCTTTCTTTTGGTTATGTTTTGAGATGTCTTTCCCTGTCAAAGCTATCTGCCTCCTCCATTTTTTTCTTGCCATAGCACACACAGCTATGGCAAGAAAAGACCTGTGCATTGCCATATTTGCGAACATGAAGTCAACAGTGAAGAGGCAACTCCGGGATTCTGGCCTTCTAGGCAGAGTTCCTCTGTCCAGTGTCTGTGTTCTTTTGCCCATCTTAATCTTTTATTTTTATTGGCCAGTCTGAGATATTGCTTTTTTTTGCAACTCTGCCTAGAAGGCCAGCATCCCGAGTAATCTCTTCACTGTTGACATTGAGACTGGTGTTTTGCGGGTACTATTTAATGAAGCTGCCAGTTGAGGACTTGTCTGTTTCTCAAACTAGACACTCTAATGTACTTGTCCTCTTGCTCAGTTGTTTACCGGGGCCTCCCACTCCTCTTTCTATTCTCTTTAGAAACAGTCTGTGCTGTTCTGTGAAGGGAGTAGTATACAGCGTTGTATGAGATCTTCAGTTTCTTGGCAATTTCTCGCATGGAATAGCCTTAATTTCTCAGAACAAGAATAGACTGACGAGTTACAGAAGAAAGGTCTTTGTTTCTGGCCATTTTGAGCCTGTAATCAAAACCACAAATGCTGATGCTCAGATGCTCAACTTGTCTAAAGAAGGTCAGTTTTATTGCTTCTTAACAGTTTTCAGCTGTGCTAACATAATTGCAAAAGGGTTTTCTGATGATCAATTAGCCTTTTAAAATGATAAAATTACTTGTATTTTTTAAATTGACTTGTATTTGCTAACACAACGTGCCATTGGAACACAGGATTGATGGTTGCTGATAATGAACCTCTTTACACCTATGTAGATATTCCATTAAAAAATATCCCGTTTCCAGCTACAATAGTCATGTACAACATGAACAATGTCTACACAGTATTTCTGATCATTTTGATGTAGTTTTAATGGGCAAAATAATTAGCTTTTCTTTCAAAAACAAGGACATTTCTAAGTGACCACAAACATTTGAACGGTAGTGTACATACACATATGAACACTCATACACAAAGTGGCACACACGGCACTCTCTCACACATGGACGCACACACGCACAATGAAAATGCAATGCACATTGATTGAACAAACCCACTGTGCACAGACTTCAGTTCAACATCTAGTTTTGATTTACAATCGGTTGAGTTGTCAACTAACGTGAATTAAATGTGAAATCAACAAAAAATGTGTTTGTTAAAAGTTGGGTGAAAAACAGACGAAACAACTTTTTTCAAATCCAATCAATTTTGCATGTTGATTCAATGTCATCACATAGATTTTTGTGTTAGAATTATGTGGAAACAACGTTGATTCAACCAGTTTGTGCCCAGTGGGAAAGCACTCACATAGCAGATTTACTCAGGAAGGATATTCATATAAACAGGCATTTTTTATGATCGGGTGACAGATTTACTGTCTCTGTAGTCAAGTATTTGCATTCTATAAGAGAGAAAGCTGTTTTTACAGCCGAGAGATTTGAGCAGGCTACCAGGGAATTGTGAAAAACCCATGGGAGTTCTGTAGATTCTGTACAATACCTTCTTTAGTCCGTCCTTTAAAGGGATGGTTAACGAAAATGTTATGTTATGATTAAGAGTAAAATGGTATGGTTAATACATGATTATTTTCAGAACATTGAGACTGATTCAAGGGGGAGCAAATGGTTAACGAATTATGCAAGTATAGTGCTTTGCACCTTTAAAGCCTTCATGACATCTTATATGGCTATTTTAAATGTATTTTTGACTCTTTAAATTCAACATGTGATGTATTTTCTATTTAGCTCATACACACCTGTCTCTTGAGCTCTTTTCACAGGAGCTAAAAAAGGAATTTTACTCCGTTCTGAAAATATGATGTCTGTACATAATGTCTGCACGACAAGCTCAAATTACAGCAAGGAAACTACCTACAATTTGGATATCACTGGATTTCATATCACGTAATTATTCTCTGAATGTACGTCCTTACTGACGTTTACTAATCCGACAGACAAAATGAAACGCCCACTTTGAAAGCAGTGAGAAAGTCTCGAGCTTTGGTTTCAAATCCCCCTCTGCAACAGAGGAGACAGACTTCGACAGTGCCATCTGACATCAAGAGGGTGCACGTTATAGGACTCAGAGTATATCATGCTCAGGCAAATAGGTGATTGCTAAGCTTGACTTTTTTTGTCTTTTGCAAAGGCTTGAATTGCTTTTGAAGTACTACAGACCAGCATTTGTATATTTATAGCAGACAAAGTTACACAAGCAACATCCAATTTGCTCTCCTACACCACTATACTTACCCACTGTATAAAGGGAATTTCCCTGTTGTGTGTGATGTGGCCCTGAAAATATATTTTTTATAAACCGATTTAATTACTCTGTGCATACAACGCACTGGGCACAGGTCTTAGTTCAACGTTTAGTTTTGATTTACATTTGGTTGAGTTTCAGCTAACGTGAATTCAACGTGAACACTAACAACGCTACAACTCTAATGTGGCGTACTTTGTGTATAAATAGCCTTTACAAACATTTATGCTTCACTACATCCCTGTTTGGCCGCTTTTGGCAGGTTTTCTTCTTATCCCACCCAGAACATGATGTGAAGACATGCTAAACCATGTGGAAGGAGTAGTAGTGTGAGAGGTCAAGGGTCGCAACCTCTCGGTGCACTTCAATGTAAACGTAGAGGTCAGCTGTAACAGAGACAATTGAGTTCATTTATGGGGCGGCAGGGTAGCCTAGTGGTTAGAGCATTGGACTAGTAACCGAAAGGTTGCAAGTTCAAATCCCCGAGCTGACAAGGTGCAAATCTGTCATTCTTCCCCTGAACAGGCAGTTAACCCACTGTTCCTAGACCGTCATTGAAAATAAGAATTTGTTCTTAACTGACTTGCCTAGTTAAATAAAGGTTAAAAAAAAGACACATGCTGAGTAGAGTGGTGAATAATCTAATCTCTTTGACAAACAAGTATTTTCTTCTCCCACTGCTGGGGGGCTCTAATACTCTTCCTCCTCTCACTTTCACCATCTCTCTGTCAATGCA
Organism: Oncorhynchus masou masou; assembly: GCF_036934945.1. Taxonomy (NCBI): domain Eukaryota; kingdom Metazoa; phylum Chordata; class Actinopteri; order Salmoniformes; family Salmonidae; genus Oncorhynchus; species Oncorhynchus masou. The sequence continues at coordinate 14,829,994 of NC_088230.1, read as the reverse complement.
AAGTTGTGTGTACCTAGTTAACAACAAAGTTTCCACAACTTTAGAGAACATTCCATAAAGAGTCTCATTGTCATTAACTAGCGTTTTCATAGGAATGTTCCCACGAGACCATTCACTTAATGTCAAATAGAACTTACAAATAGAACTTATGGTCGACATGTTCTCAGAACATACAATACTCGTGTTTCATGGGAATGTTGCAAGAACATTTGTGTCCCCCACAAACTAATTACACATCACTTCTTGTTACTGTTGCCGAGCAAATCAAGGCCCTGGATGGTGAACCACTGATCCATTCATAGGTCTTTGTCTGTTGGCAAGGTTAGGGATACTCACACACACACACAGTGCTTTCAACATACAGTGTTTTCAATGTACATATTTGACATTCATGATTATATTGTGCATGTTCATTTATGCAGTAATTATTACTCCACATGTCTTCACCTGGGATTTGAAACTCACAACATCTTGGTTAACAGTACTCCGATCTTCCTGCTATGCCACAATGTCCATGTCAGGTATCAACAGTTAATCCGACTATTCTTTCATCATTGATTTTATTTACTTATTTCAGCATTTTAAGGTATTTTTGTATAGTGTCCAAATGTAGGTGGGGCAAATGAACTTGTTTTTCTTTAAAAGTTTTTCTTGAGTGTACTTTTAACAGAGCTGAGATTTACTTCGAAGTGCGTTCACCCTATTGCTTAGACATATCAAGATATTTCAGATCTACACAAGTGCCTAGGAAGGAGAGGTTAGGGTTTCTTCTGGACAGGGCCCAACCATACTGGCCCGGGCCCTAGAAATATACCTTATTGGGACAGTGTTTCCCAAACTTGGTCCTCGGGACCCTAAGCGGTGCACGTTTAGGTTTTTGCCCTAGCACTACACAGCTGATTCAAATAACTAATCACCAAGCTTTGATCAGCTGTGTAGTGTATGTGCACTGCAAACGTGCACCCCTTGGGGTCCCGAGTCCCCTAGTGGTCATAATTCAGACCCCTTGACTTTTTCCATATTTTGTTAGATTACAGCCTTATTCTTCCACAAATAAATAGCTATTTTCCTTTCCATGGTAGCAAGATCTTATCGAGTATGTCTACATCACCGTCAGACCATTTTATTGGTAAACTGAACAGTAATGTAAGCGTTTGTTTTGTTTTTGTGAATCGATACGTAATATAGTACACATATCATAATTTGTCTGTAATCCAGAGAGGTTAGAAAAGTATGTGAGCCCTTTGGAATTTCCTGGATTTCTGCATAAATTGGTCATAAAATTTGATCTGATCTACATCTAAATCACAACAATAGACAAACACAGTCTGTTAAAACTAATAACACAATTATACATTGTCATGTCTTTATTGAACACACTGGATAAACATTCACAGTGCAGGGTGGAAAAGGTATGTGAACCCTTGGATTTAATAACTGGTTGACCCTCCTTTGGCAACAATAACCTCAACCAAACATTTTCTGTAGTTGTGAATCAGACCTGCACAATGGTCAGGAAGAATTTTTAACCATTCCTCTTTACAAAACTGTTTAAGTTCAGCAATATTCTTTATTCCAAAGGGTTCACGTGCCTTCAGAAAGTGTTCATACCCCTTGACTTATTCCACATTTTGCTGCGTTACAGCCTGAATTCAAAATGGATCTTTTTTTTCAGACCCCTCTACACACAAAACCCCAGAATGACAAAGTGAAAACATATATATTTTTCAATGTTTGCAAATGTATTGAAAATGAAATACAGAAATACCTAATTTATGTATTCACACCCTTGAGACAATACTTTGTAGAAGCACCTTTGGCAGCAATTACAGCTGAGTCCTTCTGGGTAAGCTTTCCACACCTGGATTGTGCAAAATTTGCCAATTATTCTCTTGAATCTTCTTCAAGCTCTGTCAAATTGGTTGTTGATCATTGCTGGAGAACCATTTTCAGGTCTTGCCATAGATTGTCAAGTAGATTTAAGTCAAAACTGTAACTCGGCCACTTGGGAACATTCACTATCTTCTTGGTAAACAACTCAAGTGTATATTTTGCCTTTTGTTTTAGGTTATTGTCCTGCTGAAATGTGAATTCATCTCCTAGTGTCTCGTGGAAAGCAGACTGAACCAGGTTTTCCTTTAGGATTTTGCCTGTGCTTATCCATTCCTGTGCTTATCCATTCCTGTGCTTATCCATTCCTGTGCTTATCCATTCCGTTGCTTTTTTATCCTTAAAAAACAGTCCTTCCTTCCTTTCACTCTGTCAATTAGGTTGGTATTGTTGAGTAAGTATAATGTTGTTGATCCATTTTCAGTTCTCTTATCACAGCCATTAAACTCTGTTTTAAAGTCATGGCATCATGGTGAAATCCCTGAGTGGTTTCCTTCCCTTCCGGCACCTGAGTTAGGAAGGACACCTGTATCTTTGTAGTGGCTGGGTGTGTTGATACACCATCCCAAGTGTAATTAATAACTTCACCATGCTTAAAGGGATAGTCAATGTTTGCTTTTTAATTTTTACCCATCTACCAATACTACCGATCTACCATTCTTTGCAAGACAGAGATAAGCACATCTTTTACTCCTGAACTTATTTAGACTTGCCATAACAAAGGGGTTGAATACTTATTGACTCAAGACTTGTTAGCTTTTCATTTTACATTTATTTGTAAAAACATTGGATATTGGATATGGTGTGTAGGCCAGTGTCAAAAATCTCTAAATGATCCTTTTTCCATTCACGCTGTAACACAAGAAAATGTGGGAAAAGTCAAGGGGTGTCAATACTTTCTGAAGGCACTGTAGTCCGCTATCATCCTCAGTCATTTTCCATTCAAGTTGTCAGACCCAGGTGGCTTGTCATTGTTGATAGACAATCATTTGTTCCCCTGCCCAAATTGTAAGTTGCTCCAAAGCTTTTCACTATCATTCTTTATATCATTTATCTTTGTTTCATAGTATAGTTTCTTATTCTTTTTGTTAAGTTTAGTGACATGATTTCTCAATTTACAGTACATTTGCCAATCGGCTGTGAAGTCAGACTTATTCGCTATTTATTTTGCCTCATTCCTCTCAACCATACAAATTTTCAATTCCTAATAAATCCACAGAGATTGAACAGTTTCAGTCATTTTCTTAATGGGTGCATGCTTATTAGTAACTGGAATAAGCAATTTTGTAAATGCATCAAGTGCAGTGTTCCTCATTACACACCACAGAGCAGCAAATATTCTTACATCTTCTACATAGGAATCACTGCAAAACCTCTTGTAAAACCTTATGCACTATATTAGGCCCAGCCTTGGAACTTTGTTTTCCTAGATATGGCTAGTATATGATGACTGCAGATTTCTGCACCATTATTAAAGATGTGATCGATACATGTGGATGATTTCATTCCTGTGCTGTTTATAAATACCCTTGTAGGTTGACTGATAACCTGAACCAGATTGCAGGCACTGGTTACAGTTTGAAGCTTTTTGTGGGCAGCTTGATGAAAGCCAGTAAATATTTAGATCACCCAGAAAATACAACTCTGTTGATATCATATACGTTATCTAGATACTGTTAGCACTTGGTCTACACTGAGGATACCAAACATTAGGAACACCTTCCTAATATATTCCTCAGAAAAGCCTCAATTCTTCAGGGCATGGACTCCTCAAGGAGTCAAAATTGTTCCACAGGGATGCTGGCCTATGTTGACTCCAATATTTCCCATAGTTGAGTAAAGTTTGCCCACAGACCCTCCCGGTCGCAGCCAGTTACGACAGAGCCTGGTCACAAACCCAGAGTCTCTGGTGGCACAGCTGGCGCTGCAGTACAGCACCCTTAACCACTGCACCACCTGGAAGGCCTCAACACATCACTTTTAACAGGGAAATCATAACGAGTAATAGGACACACCTGAGTGTCATTAATGTCTCTAGGACGCTCTCTGCCGCCCTCTGGTGAAAGGTGGAACCATGACACATCTACACTGATTGAAGTGGATTTAACAAGTGAAATCAATAAGGGATCATAGCTTTCACCTGGATTTACCTGGTCAGTCTTTGTCATGGAAAGAGCAGGTGTTTTTAATGTTTTGTATACTCAGTGTATAGCAACTTCAGTGTTTATTAGCAAACCTTAGCCATATTGGGTCCTGTGTGGCTCAGTCGGTAGAGCATGGCGCTTGCAACGCCAAGCGTTAGGCAGGTGAACCTGTAGCCACAAAAGCGTCTGCTAAATGGGATATATTATTATTATATATTATATTACTTCAACAGCATTTGAAATGAGATCCTCTCTAAGCTTTACGGGAATATGACTCTGAATATAAACTGCAAAACCACCTCCATTGGCATTTCTGTCACAACAAGGAATAGATAAATAGATGTCGTAACAAGGAATTTCTACCACTGTGTCATCAAAGGAATTAATTAAGTGAGTTTCGGAGATAGTCAGTATATGAATGTTATCTGTTACTGGCAAGTTATTAATTTGATGAACCTTGTATCTTAGGCTGCATATGTTCATGTGTGTTATTTTTAGCACTTTTCTAGGATTATTGATTGTTTTTGGATCAAAATTTACAGAATGGTTAACTGGAGGAAAATATTTTTTTTTCAATGATTTTTCAATGCCAGTCAAGAGGAAGGTTTGGAATTTTTTCAATATTTCTCAGTGTTTTAGAATTAGTTGCTTATTATGCCACCCCTCATCTCTAATTCTCTGCTGGGAGCGCAATATCAAGTGCACCTATAGTCTATTCAGTGTGGTCTCAATCAAATGCTCCATAGCCTATAGGCTATGAAGTGCATGCTCCGAGAAACACATAGGAAAGTTATATTTCTAAGATAGCTGCTGGGATGGTGTAAATATAACTGGGCTGCACTACACACTGCAATGGATATTCCAACCCTGAGCTCTGGCTTGCTCTGCACTTGCTGATCATAAACGTTCTTGTGTGCTGGCTAACCAATGGCTGTGCTTCCGAAAATACATTTTGATTAGTCCTTGCGTGCGGACTAGCCTACTCACTCCTGAGTGGTGCAGTGGTGTAAGGCATTGCATCTCAGTGCAAGAGGTGTCACTACAGTCCCTGGTTCAAATCCAGACTGTATTACATCTGGCTGTGATAGGGGTCCCATAGGGCAGTGCACAATTGCTTAGCATTGGCTGGGGTAGCCTGTCATGGTAAATAAGAATTTGATTTTAACTGACTTGCCTAGTTAAATGAAGGTTAAATAAAATAAAAAATATGGTCTCTGTTCAGTTTGAGAAGGAGAGTATGAAAATGAGGACCAGAGGTCAACTTTGATTGCCTGCTACTATTATAATAGATTTTATAAAAGTATATGTTTTTTCCTCATGATATATTTATCAGAGTTATTGACCTCACAATGAACCAGATTAGAGTAATTTACATTGTGGTGCTGAAACTTGAAGCAGCAGCCACAGCACAATTAATTGGAAATGGACAGCTCATGGTGCTGAAAGTAAGCAAATTCGAGTATGCATAATTCATTTCAATGTCTTAATTTTAATTAGACTACTAACAACAAGAGGACTTTGTGTTGGAGCCTATTTAAGAGGCAGGCCTACCTGTTTGACAGATAAAATGAGGCTGTAGGCAGCTATAACCATAGATTTGTCGGTCAATTCCTCCATTCACCGTGCACTCAATAAATAACAGCCCTTCACTTACACGGAGGGAGGCTGAGTCAAAACCAAAACTCGAAATCACAGGTATGTGAGGGCAGGCCATGCCATCGGCCTACCTTTTACTAAAGAAAAAGGCCTACGCCTTGTTAGCTTAAGATATTGAAGAAAATAAAACGGATCTGATTATATATAACAGTAATCTATAGCAGCGCCTTGGGCCGCGATGCTTTATGCTAGAAAAGCAGTAAAATAGCCTACTTGGGAAAGATGTGCCTCCGATGCATATGGGGATGTCATTGTTTGATTCTTTGACATTCAGAGGCTGAGCTACAACTGTCGATAGCTGAGGAAACAATTTTTTTTTTACTTTGCTTGGGAAGCAATCGAAATTATGTTACTGTCAATTGATTAAGCTATTCACTTTTTGTACAATAGAAGATGTTTAAACCCAGACAGCTTTTAATGAAACACTTGTGACCTCTTGTTGGGTTCAAATAAAATACAATTTTATTGGTCACATACACATGGTTAGCAGATGTTATTGCGAGTGTAGCGAAATGCTTGTAGCAAAGTTTCCTAAGAACTAGAAGTGAGGCGGCCCTCTGTCGGCGCCATCTTGCAGATGGGTTAAACCACAGAAGAAGAGGAGCAATCAGTTAAAAGCTTACCTTTTTCTACGTTGGTAAGCGGAAAGGTAGGCCTAACTTTTGAAAGTACCATACTCAAATTCCTAATGACGTCTCAGATTGTATTATTTGCATTTCCTACCTAGCAACAGAGATGGGCGGCAGGGTAGCCTAGTGGTTAGAGCATTGGACTATTAACCGGAAGGTTGTGAGTTCAAACCCCCGAGCTGACAAGGTACAAATCTGTCGTTCTGCACCTGAACAGGCAGTTAACCCACTGTTCCCAGGCCGTCATTGAAAATAAGAATGTGTTCTTAACTGACTTGCCTGGTTAAATAAAGGTAAAAAAAAAAAAAATGAATTGGCTGTCTAGATTTGCAAGGATTTGACTCCACCCAGCAGAGGATATATGTACTTGTGTAAACATGTCTTTGTCTTTGCAGCTGTTTGACCCAGTGGGTGAACGTCATTTGAGCTTTTCCTAGTCATCTGTCAGTTTTACTCTATTTAGAATCTAACAAGGGTAACTCCCCTAGCAGGTCTCAAACCCAGGCCACCAGCACCAATGACAAACACCCTAACCACTGTCCTAATAAGGGATATCTCTAGGGCATGTGCTTGTAGGTCCTGTCCAGAAGAAAACCTAATCCCTCCTCCCTAGGCACTTGTGTAGATCTGAAACAACTTGATACAGTAGGTGTAAGTGTTAGGGTGAATCCACTTCCTTGCAACATTCTCATGAAATGTGTCTAGAACATTATCTTAAATTGTGAGAGCAACCATGTCCTGTGAATATTTGGTGGGACGTTGATGGAATATTCTTCTAAGCCCCCTAAAACTGGACACAATGTTCTTGCAACGTCCCATAAAACACATCTAGAACATTGTTGTGTGTTCTGAGAACATTGTAACTATGTTCTAGCTAAGTTCTATTTGACATTAAGGAATATTCTCTTAACTTTATCACTAGAACATGCTAAAAAGGTTCTCAGAAGGTTTGTCTAACACAGAAAGGGGAATTTTCTAACGGCAAACTTGACACTCAAACATTAGGGGAACATTATGGGCAATATTCCAAAAATGTTCTCTCTCTCCCTAGAATTGTTAGCTGGGTAGTTGAATATTGAGGTTTTGATTTTGTCATCATGTTGAACACACATATAGTGGTTGTGCTGTCATTCAAATATCACTCCTTTATCAAACTCAGCTGTTTACACAATAGCTACCACAATACTCCATCCAGTAACATCCAAACCCAGAGAGAGGATTTGAGTGGTGCTTGTTAAGAATTTGCATATAGAAAGTCAGACCAAGGACAACTAATAGGGTTCTGAGGGTTTTTATGAAGACCTCTTTGTAAATTTGGACAATTATGTGAAAAAGCAGTGCTATAGTGTCAGTGGTATTATAAGGGCACAAGGCGAGACCCAGATGCAGACACGGGAGGCAGATGGTTTGAGTCTCTGATATTTATTATAATCTAAGGGAAGGGTAGGCAAGAGAATGGTCGTGGACAGACAAAAGGTCAAAACCAGGTCAGAGTCCCGAAGGTACAGAGTGGCAGACAGGCTCGAGGTCAGGGCAGGCAGAATGGTCAGGCAGGCGGGTTCAGAGACCAGACAGGCAAGGGTCACAACCGAGAGAAGGCAAATGCAGGAGAATGGGGGAAAAAATGCTGGTTGACTAGACAAACAAGACAAGCTGGCAACAGACAAGCAAGGACCACAGGAACAAGTACCCAGAGACTAATGAGGAAAACAGACAATCACAAAGACAGGTTAAACAGATCAGGGCGTGACAGCTGTAGTGTCAAAAGAGCATGAATTGACGCACACACAAACATATTGGGAGAGATGTTGACTAATGGAATAGAATTGTTTTAAAATGTTGCTATTTCATTTTGAATACTAAGACCCCTTGAAGTATCAAAAAAAATTCAAAACATTATTTGATGAAAAAAAAGTTTTGGCCTCAACGCTATTAGGCCACACAAACACAATGAAAAACAGACTACATTGAACAGGTAGTCCCCCCAAAAAATCCAAAGGAAGTTTGTTCTGAAGTGATGATCCTATATCTGAGAGATATAAGAAAGGAAACCCCTTATCTTTTGCACTGAACAGTCTATACTTCCATTCATTTTTTCAACTGGTACCGGGGGACCTTCAGACGAGTTTTGTGAGGCCTGTGGGCGTCCTTTGAGTACAACAACCAACATGTACGTGTTCGTGCGAGTCTCACCTTTTCACATATTAGTGTGTAGGCCAAACCGTTCTGACGCTATAGACAATTTGTGAGAAGAGCGATTTTCTGGATGTCTCATCGTCTGACATACACCGCTCTGTCACCTTTTGCCGCAGATGCGGAAGTGCGAAATAGGTGGATTCGGTGCATTGAGACGCATCCAATGCAAATGCAAAAACTGCAATCCAATGCAATATATATACAAATGCTCTCCATCCAACCTCACTGAGCTCGAGCTGTTTTGCAAGGAGGAATGGGAAAAAATTTCAGTCTCTCGATGTGCAAAACTGATAGAGACATACCCCAAGCAACTTACAGCTGTAATCGCAGCAAAAGGTGGCGCTACAAAGTATTAACTTAAGGGGCTGAATAATTTTGCACGCCCAATTTTTCAGTTTTTGATTTGTTAAAAAGGTTTGAAATATCCAATAAATGTAGTTCCACTTCATGATTGTGTCCCACTTGTTGTTGATTCTTCACAAAAAATACAGTTTTATATCTTTATGTTTGAAGCCTGAAATGTGGCAAAAGGTCGCAAAGTTCAAGGGGGCCGAATACTTTCGCAAGGCACTGTATATATATGTATATCTTGCAGACATCGACCTTAGGGGGTTTTAATGAGTAAATACCATATTATGTTTACCCATTAAATTATTGGGAGCATATTTAGTGTCTTTATGTTTAAGTGTTTACTTTACAAAAGACACCACATGACAAAATGTGAGCTATAGAAATATTCTATAAAAACATTCAACCCAAAAGACACGATGGAGCCGATGATTTTAGGCGCCAAGAAATGTCAGTCTGTCTTTTGGTGTGTGTTGCCATGGCGTCAGTGCGGTAGAGTGTCTAGGCTTGAGGGGTGGAGTGGGATAAGGGGAAGGTGTAGAGGGGGAGAAGTTTGTTTGGTAAATGTTGGCCTGTTGGATTTGATTATTCATATGAATGTTGTGCACTTTTAATAAACATCTGTTGACGAAGGGAGCAGCGCACAGCTGAGCCTCAAGGGGTTTTGTGTTTGTGTGTGAACCTGCTTTCTTTTATGTGGGTGTGTGTAAATGTGCTTTCTTGCGTGTGTGTGTGTGTGATTTAGTTTATTAACGTGCTTTCTTGCTTGTGTTTGTGTGTTTGTGCGTAGGGGGAGGGCGATTTCTAAGGACACGGGTCCCTAATCCAATAATGAATTAAATAACATCAACAGTAGGGTCTGGTTTTGGGGCCAAGGGCCTAGGAGGAGATTGAGTTACCAAAAGGAGCATCTGAGAAAACAAGGAAAACAATCTGAGATAGCTAGAGATTTTCCCTAGTAAATAAAATTATTTCAGAGTAAACAACAACCATTGTGGCATTTGTGTATCTTTTCACCCATTACATGGAAATTATTTCCTCAATGGTTTTCCTCAGGGTACTTTAGTGGGCTCGAGTGCATTATACATATGCCATCCCCACGAACTTTAGGGAAATTGGCTTGGAAATTGACAAGTGCAATGCGCTTGTCATCAACGCACCTTTGATTGAATCCCGTCCTAGGGTTTGAATCCTGTATAGGAATTAAGATCTGTGTCACTCCTGCTCCTCCCCTCCGGCGTAAGACGTCGTCAGGTACTAACCGCCGGTCCTGGGATTCATCATTACGCACACCTGGCATTAATCATTACGCGCACCTGTGCATATGATTCACACCTGGACTCCATTACCTTCATCATTTCCTACCCTTTATATGTCACTCTCCCATGTTCACTCACCAGTTGGTATTGTTCTTGTGTATCGGTGTACTGCCGTATGTTAGTGGCGGTTTATTGTGTCATTGAACCGTTGCAACTGCTTCCGACTCACCACCCCATCATTACAATCTGCTTTTGTGTTTCTATGTTATTATAGTTGAAATACTTCAAAGCAAATTGAGGACTCTCTCTAGCTGTTGCCCACACAATAATATAGACCCACTGCTGAGTGCGAGACCTGTGAACCGACAATGCTGATGGTGCTGGGACCTGACGCTCTCCTCTGGACCCCAGTGAAGAGTTGATTTATGGCAGAGTCAATACTACAGGGAAGCCCTGGTGCTAACAATGACGCTGTACTACTACCAAAACCATGACCTAAACCTCGAATATTTGGCCCCATAATAAGCCCAGGGATTCCTCTTCCATCCCTGTATCTTTTAGGTGTAGGATGAAGTTGCCCCTAGACACTGATCTGGGGTCATTTTAGCATTTATCCTTCTAATGATTAAGCTTCAATTTGGGGAAGGGGAACCTGATCCTAGATCTGATTCATTAACCTTTAGCCTTACAATGTGGTGAATTAATTGAAGTGAAATATTCAGATGGAATGTTCCTTTCAGTTGCAGATAGAAATGTATTGAATATAACTGGAACAATTGCCTATTTATCTTGACAGATAACAATAGATCATCCGTTCTATATTTATACAACCCATTTCTACCTGAACTTGCTGTAATGTTGCACCCTCTTGGTTTAACAAATGTATGGCTACAATCCCTTAGCCTAGTGCTGGAAAATGTATTTTGTTTGCACATTGTTGTGGTAAGGAGTCTATAAGGAGGCAGGAAGAGAGACACCTAAAAAAACTGAAATTTACCTCTGTCCCTCCCACTCCAGAATCTTCCCTCACACCCCCCCCTGCAAGGTGGGAGAGGGTGCTGCTGACAGCAACCCGTTACAGCCGGGATACTGCACAAACAGTGTTTAACACCGCCCTGTTTGGTGATAGAGGAATGAGAGAGGAGTTTTTGCTCACTCCCACCTGGCTCTCCTCCTCCCACACAAGTGCCCCATCCATTTGCCAAGCGCTCCACGGTCCAAAAGAAAAAAACTAACGCCCCTGCCCTGATCTGAGCAGGGTGATCGCCACTAGCTCCGCTCATCAAGAGAGAGCTCTTATGGGGTCCATTTGAAGCACAAACCGTTACTTTGACACTGTGTGGGATGGATGGTCTCCAAAAATCATTCATTATGCTAATGGTTAACAGGTATTATCAATAGAGCTCTGTTCCTGGGAATGAGGAGGTGAGAGGCCACACTTCAATATGATAACATCTACCGGTGAAACGCTATAGTACAGGGAAGTTATATAAGTGGGCAGAGTTGGTAGGTACCCACAATGTGGTGTGCTCACAGTTTTCAGCCATTGTTTTGAGCACATTATGTAATATGCAACATTACTGATTTGTATTGCTTGTGTCTTTTGCTATCCACATTTAAAATACAACCCTAATCCCTCTTGTTTTTAAAGTTCAAATATAAACTGTATAAATGTTGATGCAATGCTTATGAAGATGCTGTGTATTGGCTTATGGAAGGTGATATTTAGTCTGATGAATGACTTTCACACTGAAGTGACATCTGCCGTTGCATAGAAACCGAAGGCTAATGGGCTAGACTCAATCTATTTGTGGCGTGCGTGTGTGTGTGTGTGTGTGTGTGTGTTGTCTGGGAGGTACGGAGCAGAGCAAAAGACACATTTCAAAATGAGAACAGACAACAAGTGACCGCCTGCTTCACTACAAGGTGATAAATTTGCCCCAGATGCTGATTTTGGGTCAGTTTAGCATTTTCCCCACTAATGGTTAAGATTAGCAGGATGCTGATCTGTACGTTGAAGAAATTTCATCCTGGATCCCACAAGGTTCCCTTTCTACTTGTCCCTTTCATTGCCATGGGGACAGAGGGGTGGGAGAGGGATAGACGATTCAATAAATCTCATCTAATAGTAGTCTGTTAGTGGGGAAGGCAGTGCTCATGTTAGGTAAAATACTATAAAGAAAACTGCTGCTACACACACACACACACACACACACACACTTGCAAACAGTGGGCCTAACATTGAGTTGGACGCTCAATAAATTAATAAACAGAGCTTCAAACCATTCCTCAGATCTAGGTAAAATTTACTCCTTGAAAATCAATGCATTGATATTATACCGTTCAATTTGGTAGGACCAGGCAGTGTGGTGCCCAGTCGTCAGAATGGCCGATGACCATGAGAAGTAGTAAAGCCTGTCGCATGCTTCCCAGTCAAAACTATTTAGTGACTTTTTTTTTCTTGAGGCAAGTCGAAGTTCGGAAGCCGAAGTCTACTCCCCTTCATCAGTGATTGGTCAACAATACTACTCCTAGTAGGAGGTGAAACTACCGGTGGGATTCTTCAATTAAGTGTTTGTTGTCATTCAACGAGAGGCGACTAGTTTTCATGCACATTTCTTCACTTGAGAAATACTCCACCAAACATCTTAGTTATATGTACAGTTGCGTGACTAAGACATCCTAGGCAAAAAAACTGTAATACAGATTTATTTATTTATTTTAGATGAATTCAGACTATTTGTTTTAGGAAGTATGAACTGGCTATATTGATGCTACGGTGTCTCAAGAGGGACAAACAGTAATATTGCTGCCTTTTTCTCTCTTTTCAAGGTTTTTTAAGGGAATATGCGAGGCAAACCGAACCTAGTATGCGGGCGCCTTTATTCACCAGCCAGTGTCTCAGACCTCTTATTTTATTGTTTCTAAAGAAGTAGGGTAGTCCCACTTCTCTTGTATTTTTGTTTATTGGCTCAGATAGAGAGGTCACACCCTGATCTGTTTCACCTGTCTTTGTGCTTGTATCCACCCCCCACCAGGTGTCTCCCATCTCCCCTCATTATCCCCTGTGTATTTAAACCTGTGTTCGCTTGTCTGTTGCAAGTTAATTTTGTTCATCAAGCCCACCAGCGGTTTCCCCCCTTGCTCCTGTCTGTTTATAGGTTTCCCGGTTTTGACCATTCTGCCTGCCCTGAGTCTTCCTGCACTGACCCTGAGACTGCCTGCGGTTCTGTACCTTGGACTCTGATCTGGATTACTGACCTCTGCTTGCCCTTGACCTGTCGTTTTGCCTGCCCCCTGTTCTAGTAATACACTTTTGTTACTTCAACACTGTCTGCATCTGCGTCTTCCCTAAAACGTGATAAGAGAGATAGGAAAGATTGAAAGAGTTGCTGAAATAGCAGGGGGCCAAATTCTAACCCACACTGCTGCGGCACATACAGTTGAAGTAGGAAGTTTACATACACCTTAGCCAAATACATTTAAACCCAGTTTTTCACAATTCTTGACATTTAATCCTAGTAAAAATTCCCTGTCTTAGGTCAGTTAGGATCACCACTTTATTTTAAGAATGTGAAATGTCAGAATAATAGTAGAGGATGATTTATTTCAGCTTTTATTTCTTTCGTCACATTCCCAGTGGGTTAGAAGTTTAGTATTTGGTCGCATTGCCTTTAAATTGTTTAACTTGGGTTAAACGTGTCGGGTAGCCTTCCACAAGCTTCCCATAATAAGTTGGGTGAATGTAGGCCCATTCCTCCTGACAGAGCTGGTGTAACTGAGTCAGGTTTGTAAGACCTCCTTGCTCACACACACTTTTTCAGTTCTGCCCACAAATGTTCTATAGGATTGAGGTCAGGGCTTCGTGATGGCCACTCCAATACTTTGACTTTGTTATCCTAAAGCCATTTTGCCACAACTTTGGAAGTATGCTAGGGGTCATTGTCCATTTGGAAGACCCATTTGCAACCAAGCTTTAACTTCCTGACTGATGTCTTGAGATGTTGCTTCTATATAGCCACATAATTTTCTCTCCTCATTTTTTTATTTATTTATTTATTTTTATTTCACCTTTATTTAACCAGGTAGGCTAGTTGAGAACAAGTTCTCATTTACAACTGCGACCTGGCCAAGATAAAGCATAGCAGTGTGAACAGACAACACAGAGTTACACATGGAGTAAACAATTAATAAGTCAATAACACAGTAGAAAAAAAAGGGGAGTCTATATACAATGTGTGCAAAAGGCATGAGGAGGTAGGCGAATAATTACAATATTGCAGATTAACACTGGATTGATAAATGATCATGTACAGGTAGAGATATTGGTGTGCAAAAGAGCAGAAAAGTAAATAAATAAAAACTGTGGGGATGAGGTAGGTGAAAATGGGTGGGCTATTTACCAATAGATTATGTACAGCTGCAGCGATCGGTTAGCTGCTCAGATAGCTGATGTTTGAAGTTGGTGAGGGAGATAAAGGTCTCCAACTTCAGCGATTTTTGCAAGCCGTTCCAGTCACAGGCAGCAGAGTACTGGAACGAAAGGTGGCCGAATGAGGTGTTGGCTTTAGGGATGATCAGTGAGATACACCTGCTGGAGCGCGTGCTACGGATGGGTGTTGCCATCGTGACCAGTGAACTGAGATAAGGCGGAGCTTTACCTAGCATGGCCTTGTAGACGACCTGGAGCCAGTGGGTCTTGCGACGAATATGTAGCGAGGGCCAGCCGACTAGAGCATACAAGTCGCAGTGGTGGGTAGTATAAGGTGCTTTAGTGACAAAACGGATGGCACTGTGATAAACTGCATCCAGTTTGCTGAGAAGAGTGTTGGAAGCAATTTTGTAGATGACATCGCCGAAGTCGAGGATCGGTAGGATAGTCAGTTTTACTAGGGTGAGCTTGGCAGCGTGAGTGAAGGAGGCTTTGTTACGGAATAGAAAGCCGACTCTTGATTTGATTTTCGATTGGAGATGTTTGATATGGGTCTGGAAGGAGAGTTTGCAGTCTAGCCAGACACCTAGGTACTTATAGGTGTCCACATATTCAAGGTCAGAACCATCCAGTGTGGTGATGCTAGTCGGGCAAGCGGGTGCAGGCAGCGATCGGTTGAAAAGCATGCATTTGGTTTTACTAGCGTTTAAGAGCAGTTGGAGGCCACGGAAGGAGTGTTGTATGGCATTGAAGCTCGTTTGGAGGTTAGATAGCACAGTGTCCAATGACGGGCCGAAAGTATATAGAATGGTGTCGTCTGCTTAGAGGTGGATCAGGGAATCGCCCGCAGCAAGAGCAACATCATTGATATATACAGAGAAAAGAGTCTGCCCGAGAATTGAACCCTGTGGCACCCCCATAGAGACTGCCAGAGGACCGGACAGCATGCCCTCCGATTTGACACACTGAACTCTGTCTGCAAAGTAATTGGTGAACCAGGCAAGGCAGTCATCCGAAAACCGAGGCTACTGAGTCTGCCGATAAGAATATGGTGATTGACAGAGTCGAAAGCCTTGGCAAGGTCGATGAAGACGGCTGCACAGTACTGTCTTTTATCGATGACAGTTATGATGTCGTTTAGTGCCTTGAGTGTGGCTGAGGTGCACCATCGGAAACCAGATTGCATAGCGGAGAAGGTACGGTGGGATTCGAGATGGTCAGTGACCTGTTTGTTGACTTGGCTTTCTAGGCAAGGCAGAATGGATATAGGTCTGTAACAGTTTGGGTCCAGGGTGTCTACCCCTTTGAAGAGGGGGATGACTGCGGCAGCTTTCCAGTCCTTGGGGATCTCAGACGATATGAAAGAGAGGTTGAACAGGCTGGTAATAGGGGTTGCGACAATGGCGGCGGATAGTTTCAGAAATAGAGGGTCCAGATTGTCAAGCCCAGCTGATTTATACGGGTCCAGGTTTTGCAGCTCTTTCAGAACATCTGCTATCTGGATTTGGGTAAAGGAGAACCTGGAGAGGCTTGGGCGAGGAGCTGCGGGGGGGCCGGAGCTGTTGGTCGAGGTTGGAGTAGCCAGGCGGAAGGCATGGCCAGCCGTTGAGAAATGCTTGTTGAAGTTTTCAATAATCATGGATTTGTCGGTGGTGACCGTGTTCCCTAGCCTCAGTGCAGTGGTTAGCTGGGAGGAGGTGCTCTTGTTCTCCATGGACTTCACAGTGTCCCAGAACTTTTTGGAGTTGGAGCTACAGGATGCAAACTTCTGCCTGAAGAAGCTGGCCTTAGCTTTCCTGACTGACTGCGTGTATTGGTTCCGGACTTCCCTGAACAGTTGCATATCGCGGGGACTGTTTGATGCTATTGCAGTCCGCCACAGGATGTTTTTGTGCTGGTCGAGGGCAGTCAGGTCTGGAGTGAACCAAGGGCTATATCTGTTCTTAGTTCTGCATTTTTTGAACGGAGCATGCTTATCTAAAATGGTGAGGAAGTTACTCTTAAAGAATGACCAGGCATCCTCAACTGACGGGATGAGGTCAATGTCCTTCCAGGGTACCCGGGCCAGGTCGATTAGAAAGGCCTGCTCACAGAAGTGTTTTAGGGAGCGTTTGACAGTGATGAGGGGTGGTCGTTTGACTGCGGCTCCGTAGCGGATACAGGCAATGAGGCAGTGGTCGCTGAGATCCTGATTGAAGACAGCGGAGGTGTATTTGGAGGGCCAGTTGGTCAGGATGACGTCTATGAGGGTGCCCTTGCTTACAGAGTTAGGGTTGTACCTGGTGGGTTCCTTGATGATTTGTGTGAGATTGAGGGCATCTAGCTTAGATTGTAGGACTGCCGGGGTGTTAAGCATATCCCAGTTTAGGTCACCTAACAGAACAAACTCTGAAGCTAGATGTGGGGCAATCAATTCACAAATGGTGTCCAGGGCACAGCTGGGAGCTGAGGGGGGTCGGTAGCAGGCGGCAACAGTGAGCGACTTATTTCTGGAGAGAGTAATTTTCAGAATTAGTAGTTCGAACTGTTTGGGTATGGACCTGGAAAGTATGACATTACTTTGCAGGCTATCTCTGCAGTAGACTGCAACTCCTCCCCCTTTGGCAGTTCTATCTTGACGGAAGATGTTATAGTTGGGTATGGAAATCTCAGAATTTTTGGTGGCCTTCCTGAGCCAAGACTCAGACACGGCAAGGACATCAGGGTTAGCAGAGTGTGCTAAAGCGGTGAGTAAAACAAACTTAGGGAGGAGGCTTCTGATGTTGACATGCATGAAACCAAGGCTTTTTCGATCACAGAAGTCAACAAATGAGGGTGCCTGGGGACATGCAGGGCCTGGGTTTACCTCCACATCACCCGCGGAACAGAGAAGGAGTAGTATGAGGGTGCGGCTAAAGGCTATCAAAACTGGTCGCCTAGAGCATTGGGGACAGAGAATAAGAGGAGCAGGTTTCTGGGCATGGTAGAATATATTCAGGGCATAATGCGCAGACAGGGGTATGGTGGGGTGCGGGTACAGCGGAGGTAAGCCCAGGCACTGGGTGATGATGAGAGAGGTTGTATCTCTGGACATGCTAGTTGTAATGGGTGAGGTCACCGCATGTGTGGGAGGTGCGACAAAGGAGGTATCAGGGGTATGAAGAGTGGAACTAGGCGCTCCATTGTGAACTAAAACAATGATAACTAACCTGAACAACAGTATACAAGGCATATTGACATTTGAGAGAGACATACAGCGAGGCATACAGTAATCACAGGTGTTGAATTGGGAAAGCTAGCTTAAACAGTAGGTGAGACAACAACAGCTAATCAGCTAGCACAACAACAGCAGGTAAAATGGCATTGACTAGGCAACGGGGCCGACAGATAAAACATAAACAAGCAGAATGAGGTACCGTGATTAATGGACAGTCCAGCGTGCATCAGCTATGTAGCCAGGTGATCAGTGTCCAGGTGGCAGGGAAGCTGGATTAGTGAGTGTTATCCAGGTTAAAAAAAACTAACAATGACTAAATAGCTTGTAGCTAGTTAGCTTCTGGAGGTTCTTGAGTGTGTTCTAAAAATTAACAATAATAGCGATTCCGTATTACATTGGGTGAGGCAGGTTACCGGAAGGTATAAACAAATTAAAAATCGGAAAGAGATAAAGAGTAAATATGGGTCCAGTGAGTGTTTGGGACGAGGCGATTCAGACGCGTTAGCAGGCCTGTGCTAACAAGCTAACAGTTAGTAGGCCGGGGCTAAACAAGGTAGCAGTTAGCAGGCCGAAATAGCAAGCCAGGGGATAGCAAGGGCTAGAGAGTTAGCCTTTGGGGGACGTCGCGATGGGGTGAGTCAGTTTATTCCTCTTCATGCGGTGACATCGATAGACCGGTCGTGGGTCCGGGTAATTGTAGCCCAGGAGTATGCTACGGTGGTAGGTATTGTAGCCCAGGAGTATCCTACGGAGGTAGCACAGGGGCTCTGGCGGGGCTAGCTTCAGGCTAAGTGGGTGGAAGCGCTAGCCAGCAGTAATCGTCCGGGGTTGCGGTTTAGCTAAATAACTAGTTGTGAAGATCCAGATGTTCCGTTTGCGGCGGGAATCCGGGGGTAAAAAAAATAAATGATTAGGTCCGTTATGCTCTGGTTAGAGTCGCGTGAGCTTTTCGTGCTAAAGGTTAGCTGATGACCGGTTAGCTGAAGACCGCTAGCATAGCTGGTAGTTAGCTGGCTAGCTTCAGTTGAGGGGTTCCGGTTCCGAGGTAAATATAAATACTAAATACTTTAGGAAAAAAGAAAAATTGGGTGAGGCGGATTGAAGGAGAGTATTTGGAAGCTGAGGTTTAGCGAAATGTTTTAAAAGATATGCGAAGAAAAAATATGTAAAAACGAAAAAAGACGAAATATACACGGGACAAGGAACACGACACGTCTTACTGCTACGCCATCTTGGATATACCATGATGTGAAGTGCACCAGTCCCTCCTGCAGCATGATGCTGCCACCCCTGTGCTTCACGGTTGGGATGGTGTCTTCGGCTGGCAATCAGACCAGAAGACATTTCTCCAAAAAGTACGATCTTTATCCCCATGTGCAGTTGCAAACCGTAGTCTGGCTTTTTTATGGCGGTTTTGGAGCAGTGGCTTCTTCCTTGCTGAGGTACCTTTCAGGTTATGTCGATATAGGACTCATTTACTGTGGATATAGATACTTTTGTACCTGTTTCCTCCAACATCTTCACAAGGTCCTTTGCTGTTGTTCTAGGATTGATTTGCACTTTTCGCACACCAAAGTACATTCATCTCTAGGAGACAGTACGTGTCTCCTTCCTGAGCGGTATGACGGCTACACCTTCAAGCATTAGGAAATTGCTCCCAAGGATGAACCAGACTTGTAGAGATCTACACATTTTTACTCTGAGGTTTTGGCTGATTTCTTTTTGATTTTCCCATGATGTCACGCAAAGAGGCACTGAGTTTGAAGGTAGGCCTTGAAATACATCCACAGGTACACCTCCAATTGACTAAAATGATGTCAATTAGCCAATCAGAAGCTTCTAAAGCCATGACATCATTTTCTGGAATTTTCCAAGCTGTTTAAAGGCAGTGTCAATTTAGTGTCTTAACTTCTGACCCACTAGAATTATAAGTGAAATAATCTGTCTGTAAACAATTGTTGGAAAAATGACTTGTGTCTTGCACAAAGTAGATGTACTAACTGACTTGCCAAAAGTATAGTTTGTTAACAAGAAATTTGTGGAGTGGTTGAAAAACAATTTTAATGTCTGCAACCTAAGTGTATGTAAGCTTTCGACTTCAACTGTATGTTCTAGAAGCAGCTGCTTATTATATTATTATTAATATTTTTATTTTTTAACAGTACACTTTTTTTGTAGCCCTGGACAAGCAAACCTGACTGAACTTGTCAACTAATCATCAAGACCTCTGAGTTGAATCAGGTATGTTTGTCCGGGGCTACAACAAATGTGTACCTTAGAGGATACTTGAGGACCCGAATTGGGAAACACTGCACTAGGCCACCCGAGGCCCCTCAGAACGCTTTCTGACCCCAACAGACCCCGTGGAATCATCTGCTTTATCCACTGCCCTGTTGTCACTTCAAGTGCTGAAATTCAACTTGACAACCTATTGTCACAGCCCTTCTATCTAGCATGTAATTTCCCCCAAACACAGCACTGACATACTGGGGGCGTAGAGATAGAGCTCTGTGGAGTTCCGCAGAAGTTGTCAGCAATACCCTCAATTTAGCCCTGTGGAAGACCATTTGTGCTCATCACGCCAATTTTAAACACAGGATCATTTGAAAGACACCACAGTGTCACACACAACCATGTGGGGCAAGCATGAGGAGGCTATTGCTGATTGCATATCGAATCCGAACGGACTAAAGAAGCCCTGAGGGATTTTTCCCAGTGTGATGATGGGCCTCCATTGGGGACAGAGTGGAGCGTAATGAATAGCCGCAGTTGGGACAGGTATTAATCAGGGGTAATCAGGTTTGAGGGACTTGCGCTGACGAGGAAAAATATAACCCTTATGGCCTGTGGTTACAGCCATCCATCAGCTTTTCAAGCTAGCTTTTCAAGCTATTTCCAGGTGGGGAGAGTGTGTATCTTTCATTTTGGGCATGTTAACCTTCAAGTTAATGAATGTGTGAATGTAACTTGTGATGTTTTCACAAACACCACATTTTCATGTGTGAAGGGCATCTGTTTTTGTGTTTGTGTGTGTGTGTGTGTGTGTGTATATAAGTGTTTTTGCCATGAATTTACGTGTGTGTGTGTGTGTGTGTGTGTGTGTGTGTGTGTGTGTGTGCAGAGAGGATGTGTGTGTATTCTTGTGCATGCATATGGGTGTGTGTGTGTATGGCTGTGTTTGCAAGCCTGTGCCTGCATATGCGTGTGTGTTTGTGTGTGTCTGAGTGCATGTCTGCCTATGGGGAAGCACGATGACCCCTTTAACATTTCCCCAAATCTCCCTAATCCTCATGATTACAACACACAAGCTCCCCCGGCTGAGCTCCAATCATCCCCCTCTCCCTTATCTCCTTTAGTGGGGCAACAACCCCCCCCCCCCCACATTCCCCCTTCCATTAATTACATTGATGCATCCCCTCAAGGGGGGTTTCAGAGGGAGTAGGGGGGATTGACATCTCTAATGGCGGTATATAGGCATCAGAGAGGTAACAAACGATCAGGACAACCATGCAGTCCCCAGAGACAGCACACTGACAAGGCTTACCGACTGCTCGCGTCATGACAGTCATGGTGGCCGCACAGCAGCAATTGGTTTGTTGAGATTGTCCAATTCATCTATGACAATAAGAACACATGCTATCACAATGATTTTCCCAGTCGGTGGAATAAAAGAGGTTGGATTTTCCAGTTGCTAGAACAGCCAGTCGGTAGATAATGAAAGTGAGTATTTTCTTGTCGCTTGGCATTTGTCTATAGCTCTGTTTTGACTCCAATTAAACTCTATTGAGAGGAGATTCAGCATTGACGTTTTTTCTCTTTTGCTCTTGTTTTGTTTTCACTTGTCGGCTGCGCCCGTTTTGCTCCATTACCCTTTTCGGAGCAGTCGATAAAAAACAACATGAAAATACAAAGTGAAAAAGTCAGTCTGACAAGATAACAAATACACTGGTGTACAGAAACTGAATGCGATGCGTGTCAGTCTGACCACAAGCGGACAAGGCTATTTTAAACCAAACCGGAGACTGGCTTGTTGGCAGAGTGGATACACACACACACACACACACACACACACACACACACACACACACACACACACACACACACACACACACACACACACACACACACACACACACCACACACACACACACACACCAGTGTTAATTTTGTCAACAATAACTATAATGAAAATGTTTAATCACAAACTGTTTTTCCTGCCGAAAACTAATGACGATAACAAGACAAGACGCCATGATAAAAACATAACTGTAACTGTAACTATTTATTTTTCATTTTAGTTGGTGGAAATGTGACGAGATGAGAAGCTCCTTTAAATCTGTTTTGTCCAATCATTAGCATGCACGCCTTTGTAGCATATTGAATGCAATCCTCTCATTGGCAGAATTAACGTCTTTCAGTTGCACGGTCTGATTGAGCTCATCTGCCCAGCTTTCCTACACAGCTCCCGGGAGGTCACTGACTCACTTCAGTCACTCATCAATTTTTTTTAACTGATGCACAGCCAGCAAGACATGAGAGATTGACATGCATATCTAATGTTAGCTCTCAGTGTACTTTTAAGGGCCAGCCGTGCTGCCCTGTTCTGAGCCAACTGAACAGAGTGGCAGAAAATGAGCATTTTCAGGAGTGAGTTTAGGAGCTATACAGAACACAGTACATTATTAGGTAAAAGGATCCAGGTAGAAATTGCTCCTAACCACAGATCTAGGATCAGCTTCATCACTGCCTTCAAACCTAACCTTATGAAACGTTATGAAACTATATAGTATCTGACCCTGCCAGGCGGTGAAGCGTGATTCATCACTTCAGAGAGTCTAATGGCGGTTCCAAAACTCCAGAGTCTAATGGCGGTGAGCTTTACACCACTCCAGCCGATGATTGGCATTGCACATGGTGATCTCAGGCTTGTGTGCGGCTGCTCGGCCATGGAAACCCATTTCATGAAGCTCTCAACTATCAGTTATTGTGCTGATGTTGCTTCCAGAGGCAGTTTGGAACAGTTTTTTAGTGAGTGTTGCAACTGACGACAGAACATTTTTACGCGCTACGCACTTGGCGGTCCCGTTCTGTGAGCTTTTGTGGCCTACCACTTCGCGTCTGTGCCGGTGTTGCTCCTAGACATTTCCAATTCACAACAACAGCACTTACAGTTGACCGGGGCAACTCTAGCAGGGCATACATTTGACGAACTGACTTGTTGGAAAGGTGTCATCCTATGACCGCGTCACATTGAAAGTCACTGAGCTCGTCAGTAAGGCCATTGTACTGGCAATGTTTGTCTATGGAGATTGCATGGTGGTGTGCTCGATGTTACACACATCAGCAACGGGTGTGGCTGAAATAGCCAAATCCACTCATTTGAAGGGGTGTCCACATACTTTTGCATTTTTAGGGTATATGGAATATTTTGTAAAACATCTCTAAGAAAACAGTGTGTGTGTGTGTGTGTGTGTGTGAGGGGGGAGGGAGGGAGTGTTTCTATCCAATAACCTGTCATCCAATCACTGCACTTGTTACGGTATGCAGATGGACAAAAGCCAATCTGTATGCATGAGCGTGCATAACGGGTATGTCTGAAGGGTTGTGAGGATCTGTCATAAACGTATGGTGATGTTTGTATTGTTCAGGACAATGGAAGGAATTCACTGGCTCTTGGGCTCACACTCTCCCTCTCTTTCTCTCTTGCACGCTCTCTTTCCATCGGTTTCGTTGTGGCCGATGAGCCTGTGTGTGTGTGTGTGTGTGTGTGTGTGTGTGTGTGTGTGCTCGCGGAGTGAAGTCGTACGAGTGAGACAGAATGAGAGAATGAAAAAAACACATCTCTATTATTGCCATCTCTATGATCTCCACATCCCCTCACGCAGACAGTCAATGGACTATGAGGGCAGCATTCCTATGATCAGAGTGAAGTGACCAATTGCTTTTACCCAGGGGACAAAAGTCAAGGGTTAACAACTATCAGAGCATGAGCAGGGAGACCAGCCAGCCAACCACAATCTTCTAAGATGTCATACATGCACGCATGTACGCACGCACACACACGCGCACACACACCAGGCATAAGCGACATAAGCAGTCACTTATGTCACTTGTTTTTTGGGGGGGAACTCAGTCGGGGTCTCAATTTACTGTTGAGAGTTGCAATAGTAGAATACACAAGTCAAAGTTTCAAAATGTGGTTGTGTTTAAGCAGTTTTCCTTTTGTTATGTCAGTCAATGACAGTCACTCAATTGTCACTCACAAAAAAAATGTAGATTGGCAAATTAGTCTTGTCAGATAATCTAAATTTGTAGTAATCGTGGCCGAATTATTGACCGGGTGTCACGCGGGACTATGTGGGTGAAGGAATCAGACGCAGAGAGTTCCACTGGGGAAAAGTGCTCTTTCCTTCGGCACATAAAATGATAAGCCCAACAATACAGGGCGCGGACATACAACGTGACAACCCAAAAAACACAGGGTGCCAAGTTCAGAAATTAAATCCACCTCTACCTAAAATGCACACGTTACATAAAAACAATCCCACACAAAACAAGGGCGGATCTACCTACTAAATATAAGGAAGCTCATTAAACCAAACAACAGAAACACAGGTGAAACTAATGAGACAAAACAAACAGACAAAAGAAAAAGGGATCGGTGGCGGCTCGTAGGATGGTGACGACGACCGCCGAGCACCGCCCGAATAGGCAGGGGAGCCAACTTCGGCGGAAGTCGTGACACCGGGCATCAAGGGCACGTGCCCAGGGGCCCTGACCTACAGGGGGGCTCCATTGATTTTGTTTGCCACTTTCACTAAGATTCATTTTAACGGCATAAGTTGTGGTAAAATGTGTAGAATTTCAGGAAATTAGTTTTAAAACTGCAAATAAATATCTCCACCCCTATGGCAAATGTGTAGAATTGCATGAAATTAGTTACTGTCAAGAGGCCAATTTTGGAATTGACTCCCATTCAACTCAAAATCCAAATTCAATTGGTCACACTCCACAGGATGTAGAATTTGAACTTGTGTTTGAGTGACAGGAAGTAACATTTAATTCAGTGAAATTCAAAGAAATTCCACTCAGTCATAGAACATGAGTGTTTAATTGAATCTGACAGGTCACACTTTCAGATGCCAAAGAATATATCGCTTTTCTCTGGAAACAATGGTCATATACTCTTTTAAAGGTTCAATGCAGCCATTTTTATCTCAATATCAAATCATTTCTGGGTAACAATTAAGTACTTTACTGTGATTATTTTCGATTAAAATTGTCAACAAGAAACAAAAATAGATTCTTAGCAAACAGAATTTCTCTAGCAATAATTTTGCTAGGACTGTTTGGGGGTGGTCTGAGTGGTAATGGAAAAATGGAAAACAATCTGTTATTGGCAGAGACTTTTGAAACTATCTTTCCTATTGGTCTATTAACTAATTTATCACATATTAAATTCACCAGCCAGGGCAAAACTCCATCCCACCAAAATAGGCTAATGTGGCTATCATAAAGAACTACAAATGACATGATGATCTGGACTAGACTGCCAAATTCAGCCAAAGGCAAGAATCTCTGGATTAACTATCTAATGTTAGCTAAATATAGTACTGAAAAAATTGCCAACATTTCTTTAAATGGACATGTGAACCATTTTGTGCAAGTTTTAAATTGACTCAATACATGTTAGCAAAGGTGTCAGCTAGAGATGAAGTGAAGGAGCTTTCAGGGATTTGTAGTTTTGCATGATTTCGACGTTGATGCTAATTAGCATTTTCCAATCTGAGAGTAATAGAGCTGAATATATTAATAAAAGTCACCCTGTCCAAGAGAGATTCGCATGGTTATGAAAACGTCACACCAGGTTAAGCCTACAGGAAACACAGCCCTTATTTTAAGTGTTTCTAAGATCCCCTATGGGAAAAATAATGTTTTTTTAGGTATGATAGCCAATTATATTCCACATCTATTTCATTTGTTTGGCTTCTTTTTGAAGTTTTCAGGGTCAACTTGAGGGTTGAAGTAGTACACTCTGGGAAATGTTGTTGATTCCCCGCATATAGATTTTTTGGGGGGTGATTAATGAAAAGTGATAATGCCCGGGAAGCCGGTCTTTGGTGGATATATTGGGACAGTGTTGTTAGGCCTGAAATGAAGTCGACGGCAGGCAAATCGTGCCAAAATATCCTCCAAACACCGGCTTCGAGGGTATCACTTTTAAACAACAGGTTACCAACATATTCAAATAATGATTGACATATTTTCATTTAAAACATTATTTTGATACATTTATTCATAATATTTCATCCTTTCACAAGATACAGTCCCGACACAAATCTAGGGATTTCTACCCAAGCCGGCTGGTCGTTCATTCAGTCGGTTCGGTTCCTAAAGATGCGACCCAGTCCTTCAGTCTTTTTGTTCTGTATCTATGGACGCGACCCAGTCGTTCATTCTAAATGTTCCATTGCCATACTGGCTGGCAATGTTCTTATCCCTTGCTTGCTAGCTAACCAACTACGACTATATTACAGTCACGTCAAAAAGTGCAGCCAGTATAAAAGCAAAGCAGCAGCATTTGCATTTGTTTAGATGCATATAATATCATACAATAAAATCGCAAAGGACTGCATTTGGCGTCGGAGGGCTCTTAACCAACCGTGCTAGTTTGTTTGTTTCTTCGCATTGTTTGTAACTTATTTTGTACGTTATGTTGCTGCTACCGTCTCTTATGTCCGAAGAGAGCTTTTGGACATCAGAACAGCGATTACTCACTTCGAATTGGACAAAGAGTTTTTCTTTAATGAGTCGGATGGGAAGGATATACTCCAAACATCCGAACAAGCCCTCATCCCCGTCATTCGCTGGAGATAGAAAATGAGATTTTGTGGAAAGAGATGCCTTGAGAGGATCAGGTGGTGAGTGGCTAATTTGCCTTTGCCATCCGTACTGTTAGCTAATGTTCAATCGCTGGAAAACAAATGGGACGAACTGAAAGCACGTATATCCAACCAATGGGACATTAAAAACTATACTATCTTATATTTCACTGTGTCGTGGCTGAACGACGACATTAATAACATACAGCTGGTGGGTTATACACTCTATTGGCAGGACAGAACAGCAGCATATGGTAAGACACGGGGTGGGGGCCTATGCATATTTGTAAGCAATAGCTGGTGCACGATATCGAAGGAAGCCTGCCTGATCAACCCGCCTGCCCTCTCCTTGAATCTGCCTGCTCTTTGGTACCTATTGGACTCTGAACTGGTTTTGATGTTTTGCCTGTACATGACCATTCTCTTGCCTACCCCTTTTTGGATTAATAAACATTGTAAGACTCCAACCATCTGCCTCCTGTGTCTGCATCTGGGTCTCGCCTAGATAGTACAAACTGGCCATGACAGACCCAGCAGACTTGGACCAGCTCCGCCACGTTGTCTCCCTGCAGGGAGCCACCATTGGGAGACATGAGGAGTTGTTACAGAGCCTTTAGGAAGGGCTCAGTTCCTTGACAGAACGCCACAACCATGGGTTAAAGGCTATTATGGAGCAAATCAGGGAGTTAACTCAGAGGATGCCTGCCGCCTCTGAAAAACCCCAATCACCCAGTAAATTTTTCCCTATCTGTGGTGAGTTTGTACAGCCTATCCCGGCTCCCCGAGAACCATGCTTACCTCCTCCGGAGCGATATTCGGGGAACCCTGGTACCTGCCGGGGTTTTCTTTCTCAGTGCTCGCTTATTTTTGAGCTACAGCCATCTTCGTTTCCTTCAAACCGATTGAAGATAGCGTATATTATTACACTAATGTCGGGAAGGGCTCTCTCCTGGGTTACGCCAGTTTGGGAACAACAATCTGCCATTTGGAAGAATTCATGGCAGAGTTTAAGTTTTTGAGTCTCCTTTATCCGGGATAAAGGCAGCCAGCGAACTGCTTGACTTACGTCAACACTCCCGTAGTGTGGCAGACTACGCGGTGACCTTTCGCACGTTGGCCGCCGAGAGTGCCTGGAATCCGGAGTCTCTTTTCAATAATTTTCTGCACAGATTATCTGAGGAGGTAAAGGATGAGCTAGCTGCTCGGGAATTGCCGGTGGACCTCAACTCCCTTATCGTCCTAACCATCAAAATCAATGGACGCCTAAGGGAATGCAGGAGTGAGAGGAGGTCTCGGGCACACTCGTGCACCCGCTATGGCTCGTTCACCTTCGAGGGAATCCGGAAGTTTCCAAAGCAGCTTTTCCGACAGGACTCGAAGCCACCCGAGCAGTCTCGTGAATCTACGACGGGTGAGTTGGACACTCCTGAGCCTATGCAGTTGGGAAGAGCTAGGTTATCAGTTGGGGAATGCTCACAGAGGATGAATAGTAACTGTTGTCTGTACTGTGGAGGGGCAGGACATTTTATAGCTACCTGCTCTATTAGGAAACCCTTGTCTCTAGTGGGCACCAGTACTATGGTGAGTCAGACTGGGAGTTCCCTAAATCCCATCGTATTCTCTGTCCAGACCAGAGACCAAAGCTATGGAGGAGTACATAGAGGAGTCTCTGGCCACTGGGGCCGTCTGCCTGTCAGCATCTCCTGCCAGCGCAGGGTTTTTCTTTGTGGAGAAGAAGGACAAGACCCTGCGTCCGTGAATTGACTACCGGGGACTTAACGACATTACTGTTAAAAATCGTTACCCCCCAGCCTCTCCTCTCCTCGGCATTTGAACCTCTCCAGGGGTCACCATGTTTTCCAAGTTGGACCTTCGGAATGCCTACCATCTGGCTCGAATATGCGAGGGGGATGAGTGGAAGACAGCTTTCAACACAGCCAGTGGACATTAAGAGTACCAGGTCATGCCATTTGGACACCTATGGCCCGCTGTTTTCCAGGCTTTGGTCAAGAACGTGCAACCGAGAACTCCTGACGGTTAGGATGGCATTGGAAGAGTGGAGGGACTGGCTGGAAGGAGCAGAACAGCCATTCTTGGTCTGGACCAACCATGAAAACGTGGCATATCTCTGTGCTGCCGAGTGCCTCAACTCCAGGCAGGCCCGGTGGGCTCTCTTGTTTACCAGATTCAACTTCACCATGTCCTACCAAAAAATGTGAAGCCTGATGCTCTCTCCCGCCTATACAGTTCCTCTGCCACTCCCTCGACCTCCGAAACCATTCTACCTACCTCATGCCTTGCTGCCACTGTGGATTGGGGTATTGGTACCTATTGGACTCTGAACTTGTTTTGACCTTTTGCCTGTACACGACCATTCTCTTGCCTACGCCTTTTTGGATTAATAAACATTGTAAGACTCCAACCACCTGCCTCCTGTGTCTGCATCTGGGTCTCGCCTGACTTATTTCTTTAGACGGCCGGACAACCGTGACGTTGGCCAGAATTATATGCTGTCGTTGTCAGGATTCATTTACACATCAAGGATATCCATACAACATGCATCTTTGACTACCTGCGGAGGTGGTCAGGAACATCAGTCAGTGTATAAGTGTTTTGTTACTTGTCATGTTTTGTGTTTTTTGTAGACCCCGGGAAGAGTAGCTGCTGCTTCTGCTAAATCTAATGGGGATCCAAATAAATAAGCAAACAAATAAACAAACAAATGTTAGAACCAATTATGTATATTAACTCTGGATTGCTGATGCTATATATTGGCCATTGAGAGGTTTTTACGCCACCATTGGCCATATTGGAACTCCCCAGTTGGCCCAGTCCTCCATAGGAATTAATGTACATCTGCAGTATTTCAATTAAATGTTTCAAGGACAAAATTATTATTTTTTATTTTGTTGTAGTGGGGACAATAACATAGTATATATTTTTTCAATGTTTAACTTGCATAATATAATTTACAAGTATGCATTAAGATGTCTGTAATAGAATACATTTGGAAAAAAACTAATATAGATATTTTTTAGAATGGTGGGTAGTGCCAAGATGGAGGCTAGGTAGCTTCAACAAAGCTCCCTCTACCAGTCATCTAGTGTATATATAAATCATTGGTTAGAACCAGGTATAAACAGGGACTCTGAAACACAGTACTGCTGTATACTAAATAAACACAGTACATTACACAGTCAAAATAATACATAAATTGCATGTTACCCTTATCATACACATTGTACAATTCTCATATAGTCACATACATTGTACATTCCCTCATTCTGCCAGTGGCATAATAACACAGCTCAGCTTTAGTTATTGCTGTTCAGGTATTTGATGGACATGGGAATGAAGGTGTGCTTATATCTGTTCAGCTTACATGTGGGGAACCTATAGCATCTGGCTCAGGGGAGGAGCTGATATTCAGAGAGATGTACATGGGTGGGATCTGAAATAATTTCCCGTGCGTGTTTGGAAATGGTCTGTTCAAAAATAGTTTGCAGGGAGGGATACTGCCTCGCACCCATGACCTTCATGGCAGTTTGTATCAGGAGGGCAATTCGAGATTTCAGTTGGACTGATAAATTGCAAAACCAAACTGTGATGCCATATCTCAGGGTACTGTATATGACTGCATGGTAGAACAGGAGCAACATTTTCTGGTACAATTCAAAAACCAGGAGTCTACATAGACTCTGGAGCAGACATTCTCTACTTGGACCTTCTAGCTCAGCACATTGTCTATATGTACACCCAGATACTGGTATGAACTAACATGTGCTAAATTGGCATTGTGGCCGACCACAGACACGTGATCACCAACAGATTTGGGGTAAAAAAACAACAACATTTATTTGCATTGAGGATGAGATGGTGCTCATCGCACCACTTGACAAACCTTTGAACCTCTGACCTGTACCAAGTTGTATCAGCATCTTTATACATCAGACCAAGAATGGCAGAATCATCAGAGAACTTGACATTATAATTATCGTAATTACTGGTATTGCATTCATTTGTGTACAGTGTGATAAGATGGGAGAACTCACACAACCCTGCAGGGCCCCAGTGCTAATGTCTAGACTCAGAGAGTATACTGTTAACTCGAACCGGTTGAGTATGGACAGTCAGGAATGAGTGGTACCACCAACATTTTATTTATTTAACTAAGCAAGTCAGTTAAGAACACATTCTTATTTACAATGACGGCTTACCCCGGCCAAACCCTCCCCTAACCAGGACGACTCTGGGCCAATTGTACGTCGCCCTACGAGACTCCCAATCATGGCCAGTTGTGATACAGCCTGGGATCGAACCAGGGCCTGTAGTGACGCCTCTAGCACTGAGATGCAGTGCCTTAGACCGCTGCACCACTCTGGAGCCCCAACCGCTAATGGTGTAGTCGTTAACACCCATCTGCTTTAACTGGCTGAGTAGGACATGTGGCTGTAGCATGTTTAACGCTGAACTGAAATCAATAAACAGCAGTCTAGCATAGGCCTTGGGGTTTTCCAGGTGCTTAACAATGAGATGCACTATGCTGTTGATTGCATCATCAGTCCCACGTTTTGCCTTTAGGCAAATTGATAAGAATCTAACAAAGGGTTCACATGAACGGAGCTCGCACACCCGGGTGCCAAAGATGTGTATGTCGATTAAGGCAGCGTGAATTTCGATCAAGGCAGCCCCCCACAGCTCTCTGATTCTCTGACTCTCTGACTCTCTGATTCTGGGTTAAATGTGGAAGACAGATTTCAGTTGAACAACTGACTAGGTATCTCCCTTTCCCATTAACTTTTCAAAACACGTAATTACAATAGGGGGGGGGGGGGTCACAGCAACTGGTCTGTAGTCATTTAATTCAGAGAAGGGACAGTATGGATGTATACGGACCTCTGAAAGATGGAGCACTAAGCGGGGATAACTTCCTCTGTACAAGTTTTTAGAAGAAAAGCAGAGATGCCATCATGGCCCGTTGCCTTATTCGTTCAGATGTGCTTACTGATTTCCAACCTAAGAACACTGTCAGCAATAACAATCAAATTTAACATACAAACATTTAATTAATTAGCTTTTGTCAGCTCAGCTGGTGTGTACAAGGATTTTTGGGGGGGTTCATGTTGGTTATTGTTTTCATCGACCCATTGAGTTCCTTATAAGGTACTCTGACATGCAGACAGACATAATTAACTTGTGGCTAAGAGCACCTCTAAACACAAATTGTCAAACGGGAAGATATTAAATTGAATTTGAAAACCATCTGAGCCTCTTAACGGTGGACTTAATCGTGTATCTCTTTCGCTGTTCTTTTAGGCCCTGTACACACTCAGGTTGTACAACTGATGTACAACGTATTTGACACACTGGCTCTGATACAAGTGATATTTTTGTGATACAATGGAAAGTTTGTTTGCACAGAAAAGTTCACAGCCATTGTGCTTATTTTTTTGCCAAAAAACTCAATTGTATCACAACTGTTGTGCCAAATGTAGCATGGGTGGTCACATATAGTGATTCTCTACACATAGTCATACTATCTGTTGATAAGCAACTGCTTGCTAAGGTTAGGGTTAGGTTTAGAACAAGTGTTAGGGTAAGAGTTAAGGTTATGTTTAGTAGATAGTTAGTTGAAATGTTACTAATCTACAGTACAGATGTTAGAACATCTACAGGACTATCCAAATAAAATGTTACTGATCTACAGTACAGATGTTAGAACATCTACAGGACTATCCAAATAAAATGTTACTGATCTACAGTACAGATGTTAGAACATCTACAGTACAGATGTTAGAGCATCTACAGTACAGATGTTAGAGCATCTACAGTATAGATGTTAGAGCATCTACAGTACAAATGGATTATCCAAATAAAATGTTATGGGCAACACTTTTGACAACTCCACATGGACTACTCTTCTGACCACCCCGCCACTCTCCAGTACCAAAATTGTTTTTTGACGTGTTCACGAAGTTAATATGGTCAATGAAAGAATCCCGTTCCCTAAAGGTTGCTATCCGACCTACGCAGTAACGACACTGCAAATGTCTGCTTCTCTAACTGCATTACCGCCACATGTCCTCCTCTCTTCTCTCTCAGATTTGATCTATTTTTCTCCCCTCTCCGTTTGATCATACTCCTAACTGATCCCTTTGTTTGAGGTGCCCCTTGTAGTGCTGTATCACATTAGACTCCTTCAAAGCGTGTGCCGACCTCTTTAGCTAAGGGTTTTTGTGTAGCGGTTGAAAGATTTTGTGTGTCTGCATTATTGACTAGACCACATGGTGGGTGTAGGATGAAGTTGCCCCTAGATTCTGATCTTGGGTTAGTTTAGCATTTTCCTCCCTAAGGGTTCAGGCTAGGATTTGGGGAGGGGAAGCTGATCCTAGATTTGTACCAAGCGGAAACTTCACCCCCAAGTGACCTGGTGCTAGTGGTATGGTATCTGTTGAAAAAGATTGAGATGATAGTCACTTTCTACACACACTGTAAATATGCGTGCTTGTTGTAACTGCGTGTGCTTATGGAGGCAGGGGATGAGTGTATTTATTTTTAGCATGCCTTCCTCTACAAGGCTGTGACCCTTCTCCCAAGTCTTCCCCTGTTCTTTTCAATATTCTCCTGTTAAACTCTTACACTTCTGTAGACAAATGTGATTCCTATATGTTTTTTTGTGTGTGTTTTTGTTAAGTGTCCACATTCATAATTACTCATACATGTTCTCGTTGTAATTTGCAATCAGGAAATAGGTACAGTAGAACTATAGCATTTTTTAGTCAAGGCCTTAATGTTCAACGATTCAATCTTATCGTACAAAATTGTGAAAGACTAATTAGCTAATTCACAGACGAATAAGAGTGGAAACCAGCGCACACACACACACAGACGGCAAAATACTTTTGGGAATCCTACTAAACAGACTCCTACCCCTTACAAAAAAACTCATCCCTGAATCCCAGAGTGGCTTTTGACTCGGAAAAGGAACTTTAACTCTGTTAACCGTGAGGTACTGCAGAGAGTCGTCATGAGATCTGGCTGCCTTTCAAAATGTGTTAACATCCTCTGCATGGCAGTATGAAGGCTGTCATCCTCTTCGGTGGTTAAAGCACAAAGCCAATCGAGGACCTAGATTAAATCAGTTCAGCGTTAACCCGCGATATGTTTTTATTTAGGCGATATGTCGGAGGTGTAACTGTGTTGGAGCTGCTTGTGTGGTCATTGTTACGAAGCCACACATCCCACTCGCTCTAGAAGTTCAGAACAAGAAAGTGTTCAAATTGAAAATCATGAAATTAAAAATGCAGTTTTCAATCAGCCTAATCAACATGTAGATTACATCACACATTCCAGCATGGGATTTATACTAATCCAACTGTGCAGCCAATAGCAATGTCCATGATAGGTATAACACTGGGAGCTGCTTGTGGATTTGACAGCTGTAACGCAGTTCCACCTCAGACACATCAAAACAACAGCTATATAGGAGTCAGCTAGCATGGATCTGATTGAATCTAGCCTGAGGGAAGGACCGGAGTAAAGCAAAGCTGCATCATTGCACCAACCCTCTTCTTCAAACCAACATCACAGTCCTGGAGTGAACCAACTACTTCAGTAAAGAAGTCACAATTATGAAACATCAACTCCGATGGGCAGGTTACCCTGTGAGTATGAACAACTCAAGGCTTCCTAAACAGGTCTTCTACTCCCAGCTCAGAGATGGATCCAGCACCCCTGGAGGTCATAAAAAGCATTTCCATGACCTTAAAGCACAGCTCAAGAAACAGGGAAGAGTGGGTTATGTTGAGCCATTTTTTACATTCAGGATCACTACGTCAAGGTGAATATATCTACATATATTTCAGGATATTGTCTCTTTTGCAAAACTTACACTGGGTATGGGGTAAATTGAGCATAGGGACAGTGTAAGATGAGTGGCCTTGGGAAGTGGGTGATGCTGTCCTGTGACAGTG
This sequence comes from Oncorhynchus masou masou, assembly GCF_036934945.1. Classification (NCBI taxonomy): domain Eukaryota; kingdom Metazoa; phylum Chordata; class Actinopteri; order Salmoniformes; family Salmonidae; genus Oncorhynchus; species Oncorhynchus masou. Next base: position 14,795,389 of record NC_088230.1, on the reverse strand, counting down.
GGTGATGATGCTGGTAGGTCAAAGTTTAATTCATGAAATGGGGGTGTGGTATATTGCATATCTTAAAATGTATGCCTACATTCAGATATATTCAGTGCCTTCGGAAAGTATTCAGATTTGACTTTTTAAAATTGATAAGGGAAAACAATTGAATCAATCTACACACAATATCCCATAATGACAAAGCAAAAATAGGTTTTTAGAAATGTTTGCTAATTTCTATATATAAAAAAACTGATATAAAATATAGATAAATATTCTGACCCATTACAAGTTTGGCACACCTGTATTTTGAGAGTTTCTCCCATTCTTCTCTGCAGATCCTCTCAAGCTCAGTCAGGTTGGATGGGGAGCGTTGCTGCACAGCTATTTTCAGGTGTCTTCAGAGAAGTTTGTTTGGGTTCAAGTCAATGCTCTGGCTGGGCCACTCAAGGACATTCAGAGACCTGTCCCGAAGTCACTCCTACGTTGTCTTGGCTGTGTGCTTAGGGTTGTTGTCCTATTGAAAGGTGAACCTTTGCCCCAGTCTGTGGTCCTGAGCGCTCTGTAGCAGATTTTCATCAAGTATCTTTCTGTACTTTTCCCCATTCATCTTTCCTACAATGCTGGTACCTGCCACTAAAAACATCCCATCTAGCATGATGCTGCCACCACTATGCTTCACTGTAGGAATGGTGCCAGGTTTACTCCAGGCGTTACGCTCGGCATCCAGGCCAAATAGTTCAATCTTGGTTTCATCAGTCTTTAGGTGCCTTTTGGCAAACTCCAAGCGGGCTATCGTGTGCCTTTTACTGAGGAGTGGCTTCCGTCTGGCCACTCTACCATAAAGGCCTGATTGGTGGAGTGCTGCAGAGATGGTTGTCCTTGAACCTTCAATGCTGCAGACATTTGTTGGTACCCTTCCCCAGATCTGTGCCTTGACACAATCCTGTTCCGGAGCTCTACAGACAATTCCTTTGACCTCATGGCTTGGTTTTTGCTCTGACAAGCTCTGTCAACTGTGGGACCTTATATAGACAGGTGTGTGCTTTTCCAAATCATGTCCAACCAATTGAATTTACAACAAGTGGACTCCAATCAAGTTGTGGAAACATCTCAAGGATGATCAATGGAAACAGGATGCACCTGAGCTCAATTGCGAGTCTCATAGCAAAGGGTCTGAACACTTACGTAAATAAGGTATTTCTGTTTTATGTTTTTAATATATTTTCTAACATTCTAAAAACCTGTGTTTGCTTTGTCATATGGGGCATTGTGTGTAGATTTCTGCGGAAATGCTAGACAACAGGAACTAGAGACAGACAGGAGCACTGGAAAAATACTGGTAGGCTTGACGAAACAAAACGAACTGGCAACATACAGAGAACACAGGTATAAATACACTGGGGATAGTGAGGAAGATGGGCGACATCTGGAAGGGGTTGGGGACAAACACAAATACAGGTGAAACAGATCAGGGTGAGACAGGTGTGAGTACCTCCCGAAGGCACTGTAGATCGCTCTGTTCAATATCACTTACCCTTCCATTTCTTGATTAGTTGTCTGGGACAGAGATGTTGTTTCGATGTGCCAATTCGAAGGTACTAAGCCCATGAAACTGGTCCGAGAGACTCTTGATACGTTTATCAAGCTCAGACTCCATGTCATCAGACAAGACCTTGTGTGCCTCTGTTACTCTCTCATAGCCTTTCTTTCACACAGGTACATGTTTGTTATCCTTTGTGTACCTCTTCAGTGTCATTCAGTCATTTTTTATTTTTTTTTATCTCTTGCTGCTGCTCAAATGGACTTCTTCCATTCTCTCACTTCCTTGGCTGCTCTCGTAAGAACCTCAATGGGGGCTAGACCCTTACTTGTTTCACATTTGTATACACGGGGAATGATTGTCTTCTCTGTAACAATAACAATTCACTATCATACAGTGTCTTCACACCATTTGAATACAGTATTCATACTCCTTGACCTTTCCCCCATTGTGTTGTGCTACAAAGTGGGATTAAAATGGATTAGATTGTCATTTGTTGTAAAAGATCTACACAAAATACTCTAATGTCAAAGTGGAAGAAAAATGTGAAGATTTATTTGTAATGAATGGAAAATAAAACGCAATATATTTTGATTAGATAAGTATTCAACCCCGAGTCAATACATGTTAGAATCACCTTTTGGCAGCAATTACAGCTGTGAGTCTATCTGGGTAAGTTCCCAAGAGCTTTGCACACCTGGATAATACAATATTTGCACGTTATATTTTTTTATTTATTATTCAAGCTCTGTCAAGTTGGTTGTTGATCATTGCTATACAGACATTTTCAAGTCTTGACATAAATGTTCAAGACAATTTTATTCAAAAGTGTAACTAGGCCACTCAGGAACATTCAATGTCGTCTTGGTAAATTAAATACATTTAAAAAAATAATAATTCCAGTGTATATTTGGCCTTGTGTTTTAGGTTGTTGTCCTGCTGAAAGGTGAATGTGTCTGTCTTGAAATTCACTGCTCAACTAAGGGACCTTACAGATAATTGTGTGTGGGGTACAGAAATGGGATAGTCATTAAAAAAGCATGTTAAACACTATTGCACACAGACTTAGTCCATGCAACTTATTATCTGACTTGTTAAGCACATTTTTACTCTTGAACTCCTGAACATTTCAGCTTTTAATTTTTCAGAATTTGTAAACAAATCGAAAAACATTATTATACTTTGACATTATGGAGTATTGTGTGTACATCAGTGACACAACATCTAAATGTAACCCATTTTAAATTCAGGTTGTAAAACAACAAAACATGCAAAAAGGGTGTGAATACTTTCTGACGGGACTGTAGCTACAAGGATGCACTTTCATGCTCGATTTAAGACCTCATATTGTAGCTTATAGAGACCCCAATTGATGTATAAAACAATCTTAAAATGATCTACTTTGGTTTAGATACAAGCATTATGAAATACAAATTCATTTTACTTTTTGAAAATCATTTTTTTGGACCTAACATGCTTACCACATTTTCCATGTGTTTTTCTCCTTCAGACTCCGTTAAATTATGACTTCTTACAAAATATTTTGTGTATGGTTTCCTAGAAACAAGGGGTGGCTCAACTTACCCTACTCCTCCCTATGGATCCAAACAACTGGGTAATCCATTCCCTTGACAGATCCTCATGGAAGACCAAAATCACTAATGGAACACAACTCTTCGAGGCCGAAATAAGATAACGCTAGCCGGGAAAAGAGCATGCCGCAAAGGACAGACACCGGTGCCAACAACAAGCCCTGGCCACAAGTTGTACTATCCATTCCCCCACTGTGACGAAATGTGCAGGTCACGCACGGATTGGCCTATTCAGCCATCATTGGAACCGTGGCCAGCCACACCATAACCCGGACCTGTGATAGCTGGAGGGAAATCATACTCGACTACGAGGGATCCCAAAGGAAGGAAGGTTTGTGTAGCTGCATTGGTAGCCTCTTGATACTTGGCTCTATGGCCTACAGGGAATGTGAGAGAAAGAAAGATGGAGGGAGACAGAGAGAACGAGAAGGAAGGGAAAGACCGATACACACCGAGGAAAAGAGAGAAAAGGCAGTGACAGCCATAGAAAGAGAAGGGGGAAAGAGCAAGGTAGAGATACAGTACAGTAGACACAGGAAAAGAGAGTGATCGTCTCCTCTGCCCTACGTATCAGTATGTGCAGTGGGGCTCGAGAGCTGTCCTCCCTCATCGATCACCTTCATTTCAGGGAGGTGAGGATGAGGCACAGTCCAATTCAAGGTCAGGCCATATGTATCTGCTCCACATGTGCATGCATTGTGCGTGTGTGGGTGTATGTATGCTTGCATGTGTTTAGTACTGCTTATTCTATACAAGTGGGATTGTGTGCACATGGCAGTAGTCAGTGTAAACATCTATATTCTGTGGGTGCGTGCTTACAAGTGTGCATGCATATACACGTGTACAACCAGCTCCTGCCTCCCCCGCCCCCCACTCCACTCGGCATAAGTACAGTAGCTGAACTCCTGCTATCAGCTCATGCAGCCATCTCTTGCCATTATGTAATGACGTCAACAAGAAAATGTCTAACTAACCCAAGATAGACCAGAGCCTGTCGTTTTTCAATGGGAGCAAACTAATCATAGTGGGCAGAACAAGCAAGGAGGTGGGCAGAGCCAAGCTGGAGCTAGTGAGATCCTATTGGTGCGTTCATCCATTTATTTGCACATTTCTGTTAGGAATGCCTATGCTGTGAAGTGTGCATGTGCAATCACTGAATTCGCCTTTGCACCCCTTCTACATTTCAAAAAAAACTTTAGCAAAGGGTAAAGTCTACAAAGCGTAGTTCACTCTGTTACAGATTCTAGTTTTGGAAACAGAAAACTGTATAGAGATCAAATGTTTCATCAATGAGAAAATTGGCTGGCCAGTGGGCTTCCTCTCATCACCATATTTGGTAGTGAGTGGAAATGCCAACCGGATGCTTCACTTTTATACATCCGGTGAAATATCTGGCTCATTGTTCTGTCTGTGATGTCAAGCTTGCATGGGGTCAGCGCCGATACACACATTGTGGGAGAAGTTCAGACCCATGCTCCGTGTTTATGAAAAACATCTTATTCTTCTTAGCAATGCCGCTGCCCTGGGGAAGACTGTGCTCCAGATGGCACCCTATTCCCTAGTGCACTTACAGTCGTGGCCAAAGGTTTGGAGAAACAAATATTAAATATTATATTAACAAATATTATTAAATATTAATTTCCACAACGTTTGCTGCTTCAGTGTCTTTAGATATTTTTGTCAGATGTTACTATGAAATACTAAAGTAAAATTACAAGCATTTCATAAGTGTCAAAGACTTTTATTGACAATTACATGAAGTTGATGCAAAGAGTCAATATTTGCAGTGTTGACCCTTCTTTTTCAAGACCTCTGCAATCCGCCCTGGCATGCTGTAAAATAACTTCTGGGCCACATCCTGACTGATGGTAGCCCATTCTTGCATAATCAATGTTGGAGTTGGTCAGAATTTGTGGGTTTTTGTTTTTCCATCCTCCTCTTGAGGATTGACCACAAGTTCTCAATGGGATTAAGGTCTGGGTAGTTTCCTGGCCATGGACCCAAAATATTGATGTTTTCTTCCCCGAGCCACTTAGTTATCACTTTTGCCTTATGGCAAGGTGCTCCATCATGCTGGAAAAAGCATTGTTTGTCACCAAACAGTTCCTGGATTGTTGGGAGAAGTTGCTCTCGGAAGATGTGTTGGTACCATTCTATATTCATGGCTGTGTTCTTAGGCAAAATTGTGAGTGAGCCCACTCCCTTCGCTGAGAAGCAACCCCACACATGAATGGCCTCAGGATGCTTTACTGTTGGCATGACACAGGACTGATGGTAGCGCTCACCTTGTCTTCTCCAGACAAGCTTTCTTCCGGATGCCCCAAACAATCGGAAAGGGGATTCATCAGAGAAAATGACTTTACCCCAGTCCTCAGTAGTCCAATCCCTGTACCTTTTGCAGAATATCAGTCTGTCCCTGATGTTTGTCCTGGAGAGAAGTGGCTTCTTTACTGCCCTTCTTGACACCAGGCCATCCTCCAAAAGTCTTCGCCTCACTGTGCGTGCAGATGCACTCACACCTGCCTGCTGCCATTCCTGAGCATGCTCTGTACTGGTGGTGCCCCGATCCCGCAGCTGAATCAACTTTAAGAGATGGTCCTGGCACTTGCTGGACTTTCTTGGGCATCCTGAATAAATGGTTGAATTAGGTGCAATCTTACAGGCAGCAATATCCTTGTCTGTGAAGCACTTTTTGTGCAAAGCAATGATGACGGCACGTGTTTCCTTGCAGGTAACCATGATTGACAGAGGAAGAACAATGATACCAAGCACCACCCTCCTTTTAAAGCTTCCAGTCTGTTATTCAAACTCAGTCAGCATGACAGAGTGATCTCCAGCCTTGTCCTCGTCAACACTCACACCTGTGTTGACAAGAGAATCACTGACATGTCAGCTGGTCCTTTTGTGGCAGGGCTGAAATGCAGTAGAAATGTTTTTGGGGGTTCAGTTAATTTTCATGGCAAAGAGGGATTTTGCAATTCATCTGATCACGCTTCATAACATTCTGGAGTATATGCAAATTGCCATCATACAATATGAGGAGGCAAACTTTGTGAAAATTTATATTTGTGTCATTCTCAAAACTTTTGGCCACGACTGTCCTTTTGACCAGAGCCCTAGTGTACTACTAAGGAATAGAGTGCCAATTGGAATGCTGCCTTTGACTTGAGTGAAATGGATTATCTCTGCCTCTGTAATCATTGTAACACGCCTTGGTAGATTTGTGGAGTGGATATGTGTTTGTAAAAATAAATGCTAAAATGTGTATTTATTTTTAGAATGTTATATTCAAAGTTTTCCCACAATAAACATCCGGTCACATTGTACAAGTCAAGATATCATTAAAGATGGGCTACTTGGCTTCAGCACCCAGAGAAATAACTGTGTTTTCCTGTTTGGGCTACAGTTGATCATGCCAGATTGTGCAATTGGGGCGTGCTGTGACTCACCTGAATCAGTCTTGGAACCCCCAGGGTGTCTGTGCACATCTTTGGTCAAGCCCAGCACTAACACACCAGACATAGACACCCTGGGGGTTCCAAGACTGATTCATGAGTTTCAGCCTCTTTCTCCTCCACCTCTCTTAGGCTCTCCCTACTTTTTCTCTCACCCCTCTTTCTTCCAGTTACTGTACTGTAGCTACACCTTGCTCTCTCTCCTTTCTCTTTGAATCAGTGCTCTTATAAGCTGTGTTCCAGCACCTCCTGATTAACAAATTAAGCACTGGTGCATACCCTAGGGGTCCTCCAGTGATGGATTGGGAAATGTGTAATGTAGCATCCAGGTATAATGTGTTTGGATGCAGTGCATTGTAAGACTTGTTATGAGCATACATGGCATTGTTATAATGCCTTTATAGTCACCTCATAACGATCCGGACTAAATAGCATCATTGTCAGATGAGACAGTTGAAAATGTTGTCCATAGAGAGACATAACATATTATAAGCCTAATAAGACATACAGTTAACACCAACATTAAAATAAAGAAAACACCAACATAAAGAGTCTTAACAAGACATTGGGCCACCACAAGCCAGAACAGCTTCAATGCACCTTGGTATTGATTCTACACGTGTCTGGAACTCTATTGGAGAGATGTGACACCATTCTTCCACGAGAAATTCCATCATTTTGTGTTTTGTTGATGGTGGTGGAAAACGCTGTCACAGGCGACGCTCCAGAGTCTCCCATAAGTGTTCAATTGGGTTGAGATCTGGTGACTGGCACCCACCCACCCACCCACGCACGCAAAACACACACACACACACACACACACACACACACACACACACACACACACACACACACATCATTAAACCCCCTATGCTCCTTTGAGACCCCTCTGTCAAAGTCACTGAGATCTCTTCCTCTAGCCGTGGTAGCCAAGATAATGTAATGTAACTCTGCCAGACAAATAAACATTTGGACACCTTGTAACGATTTCGTTCTAATCCAAGTCAAGGTCATGCTTTTTAAATATACAGAGTATATGATACTGCTGAAAATTCACAAGAGTAAGAGTTTTAAGAAACACCACATTAAAATGTCAGTGTCAGTTCACTATTTCTTAACACCTACCTCTATCTTTCTCTATTTCACCCTTTCTTCCCACCAATTCCACTCTTTCTTTCCACCTGTCCTCGCTTTCTCTATTGATTCAAGCCTCCTTCCCACCCAGTGGAGTCCCCCCCCCCCCCCGCTTGACAGTGAGATACATAGCTGATACGATATCAACCAATTAAAAAAATACACACTAACTGAAATGAGTTTATTCACTGATAAAAATGGAATGTGTGTGATTGTGAACTATTGTTCCTTAACTAGGGCCGGGATTCAATGCAAGGCACGTTATTGTGTACCACAGTACACTATACCACAGTACACTGTAACCGACTTTAAACAGTAATTTACAATTGAGCTGCCATAAGCACTGTGAATGCTATCTCTGCAAACATCAAGGAAAATGCCTTTAAAAGGCACATTGTCGGATGTATAGCGATGTGTGCTATAACACACCTTGGATTGAATCCAGGCCTAGATTAACTTGGAATGCTGTTAGGAAATGTTCGGTTCAAAAGCTGGTGTTGACGTGTAGAATATCAAAATACAGAACACCAGGATCTACAATCCTTTTCAGTTTACCAGTGAATTCATATAAAATCATAAAATGACAGAATTTTGTCATTAAACATACTGTAAGTAAATGTACAAAAACACAAAAGCAGGCTAATATTTCATCTGAAATGGCCATTTGAGGCGAAACAACATATATAAACATACAAACAGACTATTCAACGAGGATTGATATTTACATTCATACATAGTTGTGGTTCTTCATATTTGCTTTTGAAAAGTATGCACAAGATAAAATAGCTAAAATACAATGACATTTCTACAAACAAACAAAAGCATTTCAGTAAACTTTCTTTTCTTTTTTCCTTCCTTTTTACAATGATATACAGAGTTCTACCAGGAGATAGCTGCCTTGGAGTGCTTGTACTATTCTAGGTTTCATGGATACATCAGGCCTCACTTTGTCAAAGCATAAAAGTGCTGCGAGTGTGGAAAGTGACCGTATCACTCCTAATAATCGTAGCAGCATTTTATTTTTGAATCTTTCATTCTCAAAACAACCTGAAAAAAAAAAATAAATAAAAATCAGCAACGAGCAGCGCTTATACACGATGCACACAATTTATTTGAAGTGATACGGTTTGTTATGACAACAGCGGCACTTCTTTGCTTTTTCAAAATACCACCCACTGAGTTTTGCATTTAGGTACCTATTTTACAAAATGGATGCCAGTTAATTTCATTATTTAAAAAACAGCATTTGTGAATACCAGCATTTGATGACGATCATAAAGGGAGATTCTACAGAGATCAAAGGACGGGGGTAAACAAGGATGGACGTAAGCACAGTATCAATTCCCTTTCAACCACATGACAGTCGGTAATAAACAACAAGATAAATACGTCCAAATGTTAATTTCAATGAATGGAATTGAAAAGGGACTGACCAACTTGGGTGTTTATTGAGATAATGGTGAGGGGCATTTTGTGCCCATTGTGCTACTCAGTGCCCATAGATGCATTGAATAGCCCTGCCAGCTGAAGCCAACGTCCCGTTTTGACAATTATAGCACCGCTACGAAAGGCGAGCAAGGTTGAGTGGATACACTCCGGTGTGCCCTTTCCCTGACTGTTTCCCAAATGGCATTCCCTATATAGTGCACTACCTTTGACCATAGTGCATTATGTAGGGAATAATAGGATGCCATTTGGGACGCAGGCCCTCTCTACAGAGCATAATGCAATGCGGCAATGACAAAAGGCCCATTGCAGTACCAGTGAACTGGCACGACCTAGCTGTTCTCACCGACTGCTCATTGAGTGGACAGACGGGTCAGTGTGAACTCTGTAACAATAGAAAAGTAGGTGACCGAGGATTGTGGATATTTGTGAAAAATATTTTTCAAAAGAAAAGGAAAAAAAGCACAGGATCAGCGTCCCCCCCCCAAAATTCTAACCTTCATTACTGGCAAAACTGATTCAAGATCAGCATCTAGAGGAAATTTCACCCTACACTTCAAGATGGCTAAAGAGATATAGCCACATTGTAGCCATTGAAGATAATGTGAAGCCATTCACTGAAGCCAGTCACTTGCAATCTGCATATACCCTGCACTGCTTTAACTTCACTGCTTCGCGTATATATATATATATATGTATCTTTTGCTAATGCACTCCAGAGTTCCCAACCCCAAAATGGTACCCATGTCAGACCGGGGATGGCCAACCCTCCTCATAGAGAGCGACTGGTTGTGCAGGAACACACCTGATTCTACTAACCAACTCCTGATCATGACATTGATTGGCTGAATCAGGTGTGTTTGAGCAAGGCTGGAATAAAAGCTTGCATACCCCGTAGCTCTCCCCACACCCAGCCACACTCCATGTTCACCTTAGCAGTTTATCTGAACAGTGGATGTCCTTTTCCTCTCCTCCCTTCCTCTGGCGACTGTCCCCCGCTCAAAGTGTTCAATGGTGAGACAACTATTTTGGGGAATCCTCAGTATTTGATGAAAGAAGAGGAAAAATCGAGCCTAGAAAACCTCTTCCTCTTCAGCCTCACAGCCGTACTCTAAGAGAAAAAGAGAAAGGGAGTGAAATGCTAGTGTGCAGGTCCATTGGGTTAGCATTTCAATCAGCACCATCACAAGCTCACAGCGCTAGGATTATGTTGCCTGGGGTATGCCTTTGGGGCTGATGCAATTTATTTTAACCAGGCAAGTCAGTTAAGAACAAATTCTTATTTTCAATGACGGCCTAGGAACAGTGGGTTAACTGCCTGTTCAGGGGCAGAACGACAGATTTGTACCGTGTCAGCTCGGGGGTTTGAACTTGCAACCTTCCGGTTACTAGTCCAACGCTCTACCACTAGGCTACCCAGCTGCCTACAATTTTTAACATCGTTGATGAAAATAAGCCATAACACCTACGATTCACATGCGTTGAAAAGAGCTTGCAATGAATTGTTACTTACCTATTGTGCCATGGATACGTTCTATAGTCAAGTCTGTATTGACATGCTAGGACTCGCTTGTGTGTGTGTGTGTTTGTGGTGTGTGGATGTTTTTGTACTGTAATGTGTGTGTGATCTGCATTGCATGTTCTCTCACCGTTTCCTCCCAGGAGCTGCAACGCACTGACACAGGGCTCCTCCACTTCTTCCTCCTCTTCATCCTCTGCCACTTCGTCATAGGCCACCGGGCCACTCTCCACCATAGTGAGTCCTGGAGGGGCCGGGTTGGGGGTAGGCGGGCTGGACAAGTTGGGCAGAACAGGGGTTGCAGCCGGGGTCAGGTTAGGGGTCACCTGGAAAAGGAACGTGTTTACGTTAAGCAATACTGTCATCTGCTTATGGCCATTGGAATCCACTTCTGCCACCGAAATGTCGCTAAATCATGTCTCTCGCAAAAATTGAAAATATTAATTAAATGAGGGAGTGAGTTAGAGAGCAAATGGAGACAAAGAGGGAAGAAAGGGAAAAAAAAGAGCAACAGAGAGAGTGAGGGATAAATCAGGGACCGCATATCCCAGCAGGCATTTTTGCAGGAGTGAAGGGAAGCAACGCCGGGAGGTGCGAGAGGCCTAATTAATCATCATGTACTGGAAAAGAGGAGGCTATTTGAACTAATTATAGCATGGCCCTCTCTTATTTCTCTCGCTCTCTCTTTCAGTCGCTGCCTCTTTCCTTCTCTCTCATGCTCGGGCATAATGAGGACCATCTCCAGGCGGTGACAGTCAAGTCATGACCACCAGTAGGAGACCTGATGGCAGATGGTCAGGGAGAACAAGTTGACTAGCCTCAAGCCCCTACAAGGCTCTGACCAAGGGTCTTCAGCACTGTTCACAGGCAGGCTTGTTGAAGCCTGGGCCAGTGGGGCCTGGGCCAGTGGGGGAGATTGACAGAGAGTGGAGACTGGGATAGTGTGAAGCCATGTTGGCCTTAACTAGTGGGTTCACCAACAAGAAGAGAGACAGCACTATGGTTGGGCCAGGGCAGGAAGGATCCCGATTGAAACTGCAGCAGAAGCATGTATACAGAACAAAAATATACAGTTGAAGTTGGGAGTTTACATACACCTTAGCCAAATACATTTAAACTCAGTTTTTAACAATTCCTGACATTTAATCCTAGTAAAAATTCCCTGTTTTAGGTCAGTTAGGATCACCGCTTCATTTTAAGAATGTGAAATGTCAGAATAATAGGGTCAGAAGTTTACATACACTCAATTAGTACTTGTTAGCGTTGCCTTAAATTGTTTAACTTGGGTCAAATGTTTTGGGTAGCCTTCCACAAGCTTCCCACAATAAGTTGGGTGAATTCTGGCCCATTCCTCCTGACAGAGCTGGTGTAACTGAGTCAGGTTTGTAGGCCTCCTTGTTCGCACACACTTTTTCAGTTCTGCCCACAAATTTTCTATAGGATTGAGGTCAGGATTTTGTGCTGGCCACTCCAATACCCTGACTTTGTTGTCCTTTGATGCCATTTTGCCACAACTTTGGAAGTATGCTTGGGGTCATTGTCCATTTGGAAGACCCATTTGCGACCAAGCTTTAACTTCCTGACTGATGTCTTGAGATGTTGCTTCAATATATCCACATAATTTTCCTGCCTCATGATGCTATCTATTTTGTGAAGTGCACCAGTCCCTCCTGCAGCAAAGCACCCTGATGCTGCCACCCCTGTGCCTCACGGTTGGAGATGGTGTTCTTTGGCTTGCAAGCCTCCCCCTTTTTCCTCCAAACATAACGATGGTCATTATGGCCAAACAGTTCTATTTTTGTTTCATCAGAACAGAGGACATTTCTCCAAAAAGTACAATCTTTGTCCCCATGTGCAGTTGCAAACCGTAGTCTGGCTTTTTTATGGTGGTTTTGGAGCAGTGGCTTCTTCCTTGCTGAGCGGCCTTTCAGGTTATGTCGATATAGGACTCATTTTACTGTGGATATAGATACTTTTATACCCGTTTCCTCCAGCATCTTCACAAGGTCCTTTGCTGTTGTTCTGGGATTGATTTGCGCTTTTCGCACCAAAGTACGTTCATCTCTAGGAGACAGAACGTGTCTCCTTCCTGAGGGGTATGGCGGTTGTGTGGACCCATGGTGTTTATACTTGCGTGTTATTGTTTGTACAGATGAACGTGCTACCTTCAGGCGTTTGGAAATTGCTCCCAAGGATGAACCAGACTTGTGGAGGTCTACACATTTTTTTTCCCTGAGGTCTTGGCTGACTTCTTTTTATTTTCCCATGATGTCAAGCAAAGAGGCACTGAGTTTGAAGGTAGGCCTTGAAATACAACCACAGGTACACCCCCAATTGACTCAAATTATGTCAATTAGCCTATCAGAATCTTCTAAAGCCATGACATCATTTAGAATTTTCCAAGCTGTTTAAAGGCACAGTCAACTTAGTGTATGTAAACTTCTGACCCACTGGAATTGTGATACAGTGAAATAATCTGTCTGTAAACAATTGTTGGAAAAACTACTTGGGTCATGCACAAAGTAGATGTCCTAACCGACTTGCCAAAACTATAGTTTGTTAACAAGGAATTTGTGGAGTGGTTGAAAAACGAGTTTTAATGACTCCAACCTAAGTGTATGTAAATTCCGACTTCAACTGTAAACCCAACATGTAAAGTGTTGGTTACATGTTTCATACGCACAAAAAGGTTATTTCTCTCAAATGTTGTGTTCAAGTTTGTTTACATCCCTGTTAGTGAGCATTTCTCCTTTGCCAAGATAATCCATCCACTTGACAGGTATGGCATATCAAGAAGCTGATTAAACAGCATGATCATTACACAGGTGCACCTTGTACTAAGGACAGTTTTGTCACACAACACAACACAATGCTCCAGATGTCTCAAGTTTTGAGGGAGCGTGCAACTGGCATGCTGACTGCAGGAATATCCACCAGAGCTGTTGCCAGAGAATTGGATGTTAACTTCTCTACTGCAAGACATTTAATAGAATTTGGCAGTAATTCCAACCGGCCTCATAACCGCAGACCATGTGTAACCACGACAGCCTAGGACTTCCACATCCGGCTTCTTCACCTGCGGGATCGTCTGAGACCAGCCTTCCCGGAGAGCTGAATAAACTGTGGGTTTGCACAACCAACAAATTTCTGCACAAACTGTCAGAAACAGGGTCTTGACCCTGTGTGCTAGTCGTCCTCACCAGGGTCTTGACCTGACTGCAGTTCTGCATCATAACCGACTTCAGTGGGCAAATACTCAACTTCGCTGGCCACTGGCAAGCTGGAGAAATGTGCTCTTCAAAGATTAATTCTGGTTTCAACTGTATCAGGCAGATGGCAGACAGCATGTATGGCATCCTGTGGGCAAGCAGTTTGCTGATGTCAACGTTGTGAACAGTCTGCCTCATGGTGGCGGTGGGGTTATGGTATGGGCAGGCACAAGTTACAGACAACGAATACAATTGCATTTTATCGATGGCAATGCATGAGGAAAATGGTGGTCACACCAGATACTGATTGGTTTTCTGATCCATGCCCCTACCTTTTTTTAAAGGTATCTGCGACCAACAGATGCATATCGGTATTCCCAGTCATGTGAAATCCATAGATTAGGGCCTAATTGACTGATTTCCTAACATTAACTGTTACTTAGTGAAATTGCTACATGTTGTGTTTATATTTGTCTTCATTGTAGAAGAGAGCTTCAGGACGCTCAAGTCATACACAAATGCAAACATAAGCACAGACATCAATCTTCACCCAGTGCCCGGGTTTGGTCTAGTTGTAGCGCTACCGCACCTGAAGCACGTGCCTCTGGAGGCAGGTTAGTGCACCTGGACCACGTGCCCCTGGAGGCAGGTTAGTGCACCTGGACCACGTGCCCCTGGAGGCAGGTTAGTGCACCTGGACCACGTGCCCCTGGAGGCAGGTTAGTGCACCTGGACCACGTGCCTCTGGAGGCAGGTTAGTGCACCTGGACCACGTGCCTCTGGAAGCAGGTTCCACCACTCACTTTCTGTACTGTATCCCTCTCATATATCTCTCCATTTACATTTCTCTCACTGTCAATAAAACATGTACAAATTCCTAATAAATATATGTAAAAAAAAAAAGACAACATAAAAGTGAACCTTACAAAGTGAACCTCTATGGTTACTCTTTCAAAGATGCCCCTTTGACGTGTCTTGTAAACGTCTCACTCCTCTCTCTTTCTCCTTTCCTGAATGCAGGCTTTACTTCCATTCTGAACACTATGCTCCAGCCAATTAGTGGACTTTTTCATTGGTTCCCTGGAGGTAGCATTGGGTTGCCTGGCAACGGGCAGATGACCCCCACAAGGTTCTTGTGTGAGGTCCTTTCTACTGCTGATTGGTGAGCTGTGAAGTCTCATTCAGTTGTCAGAGCACTGAGGGAGCCCAGAGTAGACCACTAACATGCCAACTCCTGTGATAATCAACATTTAGCCCCATGCTAATACCTTATTAACCAAATGCTTACCGAACTTGAGTTACGTGCTAATACAATGTCGACTGCTGACCCTAAGTTGAATAAGAGCTAACCTAACGAGTACAGTGGACTGTATCAAAACAAAACAACGGTAAGTAGTCACTTACAAAACAGGGCATGGAGCGATCTGAAGTGTAAGATTGAAGGTGCTATTTGGTTTACGGGAAATCAATGATGATCAAGGCCCTATTCAAATAAGTATTAAAAAATACAGACCTGCCAACTTCAGACATTTTTATGAGTACCTCTTCAGCACGGTGGTGGTACTCCCAGCCCCGGACCCCATGACGCGCACATTTAGCTTAATAATGATGTTGGCAGAACTGCCTCAGTGGTGATGGGTTCTGACTTCTAAACTTGAAAATATGAAATATCTTTATTCAGGGAGAAGGGAATGCAGAACGTTTACATTCTGTCAGAACAGGTTATTGTTAGACATCATGTATCTTATGGAAAGAAGAAGAGCCACAGTCTGGTACAAGACAACATGACAGCCAACAGTGAGTTGGGGAGGAGTGAGGAATTTGGCCGAGGTCAGCTCAGATGAAGTGAGAAGGAATCACCAAAGTCCAGTCTAGCAACAGAGATCTATTGGCTGTCCAGATGTGTAAGGAGGAGACTCAGCATAGGAGGAAGGTTTAAATACCAGTGCTTGTGTAACTATGTCTTTTGCAGCTGTGTGACCCAGTGGGTGAATAAACTTGGTTTAAGCTTTAATAGACATATGAGTTTTTACTTGGTTTATTTAGAACCTAACAGTTGGCACTGCGAGCAGGGTTCACCACGATTTACAGTTGAACTACAGAGTCAGAATCAGTGACAGTTCCTACATCTGTTACCACTCATTCTAACATCTTGGGGAGATGAGAATCGTAGGCTGGTCGTAAATATATGGTGTAGGGTAGGTGTTACATCTGCTCCTCCATGCCCTCTACTTCTCATCCGGTGTCTCCCTAACCTGCCGCCACTCCCCCTGTGCTGTCTGTCTGTCTGTGGGTGTATGTGATTGTGTGAGTGGAGACAGGTGTGCTGGAGTCAGAGCGGATCCCCACCAGCTGCAACCTGTTCCATAATCAAGACCTCTATAAATATTTAGCCCTGCCACTTCCACGCTGCCAGATCGAAGCCTCTGCTCAGTCAGTCTGCGTTTCAAGCCATTTGTTCCTATTTTTCCCTAGCCTGACCCTGCTTTTCTCTCTACTACTGTTTCTGTCCGCACTGACTCTGGTCCCGGTCTCCAGTCCCCTCATCTCGTCAGTCCTGCTTCCCTGCCCTGCACCCCCACTCTACTGCTTCCTTGGATTCCACTCCGGACCTGCTTATCCTGCCCCTACTTCCCTTGCCCCAGCCTCAGTTCCTGGTTCCCTACGACCTGCCTGAGCTTTCCCTGGCCTGCACCCCCCCCCCCCCCAAACCTGAAATTACTTTAAAAAATGTTTGTTCATGAACATGTAGGGCATTGTGGTGTGGTGGTTAAGGAAACTCATGGGGAAAAGAGAGACCAATGAATTGTTAAACTTGGTTGAGAGATAAATGTCACTGTGTCTAAGGGTAGTACATGCTAAATAAGAGTACATAAACGTTGGGGTGGATTAAACAAACAATTGGAGGGAGGACAGTGAACTCATGTTTTGATTGTAATGAAAACTTTTAGGTTGCTGATTAAGATGTACACTTTCACTTCCAGAAGAGGAGGGGCTGTCATCATATCTCCCTTTGGAATGTTTCCTGAGACTGTTGTCTTGGGAGAGCAGTTGTAATGAACACGAGGGGAGACAGAGCTTGTTTCAGGGGTAGGGAGCAGCAGGTGTTTATTGCAAAGGACCACAGGAGGAGGCTGGGTCCTGGGGCAGGCAGAAGGTCATACACAGGGGTCCAAAAGGGCAACAGTACAGACATGGAAAAGGCTAGTAACGTAGTCCGGGAGATCAGGCAATAGCTAGATAATAGGAAATTCAATAGACTAAAGTACAGGCAGGGCGTTAGTGAGGCAGGTAAAAAAAATCATACACGGGAGGAGTAAATCACAGGAAAAACAGCGCTCAGAAAGACGTGTGTCACAAAACAAACAATACCTCACAGTGATGGGGTGCACAGAACTGAACTAAATAAAGTGTGATAATAACATACAGGTGTGTGAACAGGTGATTAGAATTCAGGTGACTGGGATCTGGAGAGTGAGCTGTGTTCAGGGGATCTAGGTGTTTGAGGGTTTGAGTTGGAAGCAGCAGTTAGTGAAATTCTGCAGTTTTAATAAGTATAAAGGTATCCGGATTCAGCCATAAAGGGAGCTCCCAGATAAGTAAGACCTGGTCATGTGTTTGTTTGGTCCCTACGGTTTACCACACACACCAGCACGCACACACAACTCACCGGTTATGAATATTTGTTAGTGGTGTTAATACCGTGTTTGATTTATTGTGTGGGGTCTTTTTAATTTGGTTTTAAACTGGGTACACAGAATGATGGAAATGTTTGACATGTTGTTAAGTGGTTCCTGAATTACAGGGAAAGAAAAGGAAAATAAAATACTTAATGGTGTTAAATTACCTGTCCTGACTTTCTGGTGAGACCTGATCAACCTCAATAGAAATGAGCAAGATAGGTGAGATTTAAGCAGAATATGAATGAGGGACACTTGTCTCTAGTCTATTTTAACATTACCTTATGGGATACAAACTCTTGATAAATTGACCAAGAACAGTGTGAACCCCCCCCCCCTTCCCGGCAGAAGAAGTAGTGACAAAGGCGTTCACTACGGCCTTGTCTTTCACCACTCCTACCTGTGATCTGAGTCCGAGCCATCAACCTGTGTACGAGCGGCAGGAGTGCGGCATGAGGCCTGAGACCGTGCATGTGGAGTGAGCATGGAGAGAAATCACGTCCAAACTTCTCTCATGCTGCTGGTGTACTGGTGGGAAAAATGCACCAGAAAGAATGGACTGCACAGAATGGTGGTGGCAGCTCAGGTGAGAGACACGTGTGCTTGGGAAAATCTGATTAATTTCCCAGATATTGAAATCAGGACATTATCATGGGCCATCAACTGTGACAGGCATGAGTTCCCTATGTGCTGTTGGGAACTGTAACGCTACCTGTATTGCTACCTGTAACGCTACCTGTATCGCTACCTGTAACATTACCTGTAATGCTACTGTAATGCTACCTGTATCGTTGCCTGTAATGCTTCCTGAAACGCTACCTGTATCGCTACATGTATCGCTACCTGTATCGCTACCTGTAACGCTACCTGTATCGCTACATGTCAAATCAAATCAAATTTTATTTGTCACATACACATGGTTAGCAGATGTTAATGCGAGTGTAGCGAAATGCTTGTGCTTCTAGTTCCGACAATGCAGTAATAACCAACAAGTAATCTAACTAACAATTCCAAAACTAATTTCTTATACACAGTGTAAGGGGATAAAGAATATGTACATAAAGATATATGAATGAGTGATGGTACAGAGCAGCATAGGCAAGATACAGTAGATGGTATCGAGTACAGTATATACATATGAGATGAGTATGTAAACAAAGTGGCATAGTTAAAGTGGCTAGTGATACATGTAGCGCTACCTGTAACGCTACCTGTAACGCTACCTGAAAAAGAACATGAAGACACGCTACAAGGATGAGTCCAGGGAAAACCGGGGGGTGGTCAACCGTGCCAATAATTGTTTATTTGGGGTATCAGGTTGATTGTGGAGGTCTGCACACTGCAAAATGTATAGTCATTTAGACTAAGAGTACATTGAGATACCGATCTGTCATTAACATGCCACTCGTGACAGTAAAACAGGGACAAACGGGGGCTGTAATGAGAAAAGTTAATATGGGTAAAATATGGTCCGGTTTGTAAATGTACATTCTAACCGTGACAATGTGTGCTAAGTTGAGGGGCTTGAATTCAAGTGATGGACTCAACATAGAGCACTAAGGACTGTAATTCTAAATTTGGGTTGGATAATTTATCAAATGTTTTAATTATGATTAGAAGATAAAGAGAGAGAGAGAGTGAGCACTGCCCCTCAGCTGTGAGGAGAGCACAAAGTGAGGGGAGGGTGCACTGCTTGAATTTATTGAGGGTTTTAATTACTTTAAACCTTATCTTTTAGTGTCCTCCGAAAAGGAGGTTATTAGAGAACCCACTAGATGATAGCTTGGGCCAACCATGAGGGGGTACTGGATAGTAGGGATTTCGTTTTACAATATCATCAGAATCATAATGTTAAAGCGCATCAATACATGTGGATTGCTGGATGATACCGTACAACTAATTACGTACAAGGCTCATAATCTGTGTCTTGCTTTGTCACCCGAGGATGAGGATGAAGAAGACTTGCATGGAGACTAGCATCCCATGGGCATAGAACAGAATGGATGGACAGCTCTCTCCCCAATCTCATCCGCATCAAGGGTGGTGTGAAATTATTAACATGTATTTTTGTCTCTTCCCTGTTCAAGTCAATATGTTTCTAGATGTCGTGGAACATGAGTGGTCATTGTTCCAGAAGAGGGATTGTTTGGAAATTGACTAATTGACTTGAGAATGTTTTAGTATGTTTATAACTATAGAAGTGGATTAGTAGTAGTGACTAATGTGTTTTGGGTTAGATGAAATTATTTATGTGCAAATGTATTTGTAGCAGGAGGCAAGGTACGTACAAATCAAATCTTATTTGCCACATGTGCCGAATACAACAAGTGTAGACTTTACCGTGAAATGCTTCCTTACAAACCCTTAACCAACAGTGCAGTTCAAGAAGAAAATATTTACCAAGTAAGCTAAAATAAAAAGTAATAATAAAAAGTAACACAATAAGAATAGCGAGGCTATATACAGGGGGCACCGGTCCCGAGCCAGTGTGCAGGGGTACAGGCTAGCTGAGGTAATCTGTACATTTAGGTGGGGGCGAAGTGGCTATGCATAGGTAAACAAACAAACAGTGAGTAGCCGCAGTGTACAAGAAGGGGGTCAATGTAAATTGTCCGGTGGTAGATTTTTTAAAAATTGTTCAGCAGTCTAATGGCTTGGGGGTAGAAGCTGTTGAGGAGCCTTTTGGTCCTAGACTTGAAGCTCCGGAACCACTTGATGTGCGGTAGCAGAGAAAACAGTCTATAACAGTTTATGGGCTTTCCTCTGACACCGCCTATTCTATAGGTCCTGGATGGCAGGAAGCTTGGCCCCAGTGATGTACTGGGCAGTTTGCACTACCCTCTGTACACCAACATCAGTGTATTCTGTGGAGTCCCAAAAATCAAGGCATTAACGTTACAGGGAATTCGGAGAGCGGGATGGAACGTGACTGGAGCGGGATGGAATGTGTCTGGGGTGGAGATCTGTGTGGCTCATAAATTAAGGAAGGGGTTAGTAGAGTCTGGGGAACAATACCACTCCGCTGTGCAGAGTGATACCATGGAATAGCTGTCCTTCCTGTTCTACGAGCTAACTTTGCACAATATAGAGACAACTATGAAGTTAAATCATTACGTCACACATACCCATATTATTGTGGCAGAGATACTGTTGTCATTTCAGACACTATTGTTAACGTTCAATGATGAGTTTGTCAAAGAAGGTATCGACCGTAGCAGAACACAGGTCATTGAAAGTGTTGGGTGCTAGGGAACCGGGTATGAGTTGGGAGACAGGTAGGGAGTATCTGAAAGGGTTAGTCCTAGATCTATCAGTGAACCACAAAGACAATAGGAGAGCAGGAGACAGATTCCATGCAATAGCTATTCTCACGGCAGTCGCTGTAGATACAGTAACTGAAGGAGCGGCAGTATGGCGAAGGATATTATAGTAACAGCATGGAATTGGACTACGGCTCAAATTAGGGATTTGGAAGTATGCGTCATGGGCAGTGTTAGTAGTAGCAGGGGTTACTTTAGTAGCATTGTTGGGATATCATCTTCTGAGGGAATTGATGTGAAACGTATATACAGTGCTGAGTTACCTCCAGATGAGGTAAAGTTGATTAAGGCCACCACACGTGTATATCGGGTGGCCATTCAGGAGGAAGGAGATGGGAGAGAAGTGAAATTGACATGGCTTGGGAACACCTTTTTGAAACCTGTGGCCGGACAGGGGAAGACTGGGTGAAAGCATGAGGAGGTTTTTTAGAACCTTCATTTTTGTGTAACCCAGCAGAAAAAGTATCCCGAAGGAATAGAGTCAGGTGAAAAGAGAATGGGAATCGTTTTGTTATCAAACTGGTTTTTCCTTGCATTTACAGTTGAAGTCGGAAGTTTACATACACCTTAGCCAAATACATTTAAACTCCGTTTTTCACAATTCCTGACATTTAATCCTAGTAAAAATGTTCTGTCTAAGGTCAGTTAGGATCACCGCTTCATTTTAAGAATGTGAAATGTCAGAATACTAGTAGAGAATAATATATTTAAGCTTAAAATTCTTTCATCACATTCCCTGTGGGTCAGAAGTTTACATGCACTCAATTAGTACTTGGTAGCATTGCCTTTAAATTGTTTAACTTGGGTCAAACTTTTCAGGTATCCTTCCACAAGCTTCCCACAATAAGTTGGGTGAATATTGGCCCATTCCTCCTGACAGAGCTGGTGTAACTGAGTCAGGTTTGTAGGCCTCCTTGCTCGCACACACTTTTCCAGTTCTGCCCACAAATTTTCTATAGGATTGAGGTCAGGACTTTGTGCTGGCCACTCCAATACCTTGACTTTGTTGTTATTAAGCCATTTTGCCACAACTTTGGAAGCATGCTTGGGGTTATTGTCCATTTGGAAGAACCATTTGCGACCAAGCTTTAACTTCCTGACTGATGTCTTGAGATGTTGCTCCAATATATCCACATAATTTTCCTGCCTCATGATGCTATCTATTTTGTGAAGTGCACCAGTCCCTCCTGCAGCAAAGCACCCCAACAACACGATGCTGCCACCCCTGTGCCTCATCGTTGGGATGGTGTTCTTCTGCTTGCAAGCCTCTCCCTTTTTCCTCCAAACATAACGATGGTCATTATGGCCAAGTAGTTATATTTTTGTTTCATCAGACCAGAGAACATTTCTCCAAAAAGTACGATCTTTGTCCCCATGTGCAGTTGCAAACCGTAGTCTGGCTTTTTTATGGCGGTTTTGGAGCAGTGGCTTCTTCCTTGCTGAGCGGCCTTTCAGATTATTTCGATATAGGACTCATATTACTGTGGATATAGATACTTTTGTACCCGTTTCCTCCAGCATCTTCACAAGGTCCTTTGCTGTTGTTCTGGGATTGATTTGCACTTTTCACACCAAGGTACGCTCATCTCTAGGAGACAGAACGCGTCTCCTTCCTGAGCGGTATGACGGCTGCATGGTCCCATGGTGTTTATACTTGCGTACTATTGTTTTTACAGGTGAACATGGTACCTTCAGGCATTTTGAAATTGCTCCCAAGGATGAACCAGACTTGTTGAGGTCTGCAATTTTTTTTCTGAGGTCTTGGCTGATTTCTTTTGATTTTCCCATGATGTCAAGCAAATAGGCACTGAGTTTGAAGGTAGGCCTTGAAATACATCCACAGATACACCTCCAATTGACTCAAATGATGTCAATTAGCCAATCAGAAACTTCTAAAGCCATGACATAATTTTCAAAGCTGTTTAAAGGCACAGTCAATTTAGTGTTTGTAAACTTCTGACCCACTGGAATTGTGATACAGTGAATTATAAGTCAAATAATCTGTCTGTAAACAATTGTTGGAAAAATGACTAGACTTCCTAACCGACTTGCCAAAACTATAGTTTGTTAACAAGGAATTTGTGGAGTGGTTGAAAAACGAGTTTTAATGACTCCAACCTAAGTGCATTTAAACTTCCGACTTCAAATGTATAATTATGCATAGCTTGACACATTATTAGTCTTGTGCTATCACTCTCTTAGGAAGCAGTAGGAGGAAATAGAGACAGTCAAAAGCTCCAGCTGAAATGCCATTTTCAGTTGTCTGACGAGAAAGGGAAATAAGAGTGTGCATAGGGTGATTACAGATCAGAGGCCATACGTCTCGGAGATGATAATCATGTTTTGTTTTTCTTTTTCGTTTCTCCCCAATTTCGTGGTATCTAATTGTTTTAGTAGCTACTATCTTGTCTCATCGCTACAAAGGTTGAAAGTCAACCCAACCAAGCCGCACTGCTTCTTAACACAGCGCGCATCCATCCCGGAAGCCAGTCGCACCAATGTGTCAGAGGAAACACCATGCACCTGGCAAACTTGGTTAGCGCGTACTGTGCCTGGCCCGACCACAGGAGTCGCTGGTGCGCGATGAGAAAAGAATATCCCTACCGGCCAAACCCTCCCTAACCCGGACGACGCTAGGCCAATTTTGCGTCGCCCCACGGACCTCCCGGTCGCTGCCGGTTACGACAGAGCCTGGGCGCGAACCCAGATTCTCTGGTGGCACAGCGGGCGCTGTAACCACTGCGCCACCCGGGAAGCCCATTTTTTGTTTCTTGAACATGTTTTATTTTTTTGGTTAATTTCTAATTAATTTCCAAGTTTATATCATGTTAAACAGTATGGAATTATTGTTCAAAAGGGGGGACTGATGGGTTCTGACTTCTAAACTTGAAAATATGAAATATCCTTATTCATGTCACTGAGGAAGAGAGGGGTATTTCCTATGGAAAGGAGAAAAGCCACAGTCTGGTACAAGTCAACAGGACAACCGTGAGTTGGGGAGGAGTGAGGAGTTTGGTTGAGGTCAGCTCAAATGAAGTGAGAAAGAACAGGAATCACTAAAGTGATCTATCTATTGGCTGTCCAGATGTGTAAGGAGACTCAGCATAGGAGGAAGGTTTAAATACCAGTGCTTGTGTCAATATGTCTTTGTCTTATGCAGCTGTGTGACCCAGTTGTGGTTTGAGATTTACTAGTCGTTCGTGAGTTTTCTGTTTATTTATTCCTAAGAGTAGGAATGGTAGGATATAGACTGCTATGGATACTTGGTAATTGGCTGGTCTTTAGAAACTACCTAAAAATATATTTTCAATCAGGGCTCTCCCTAGCATTTTCTGACAAGGTGGTGCTGATGAAGGTCAAAGGTTGTAAGTCGCTCTGGATAAGAGCGTCTGCTAAATGACTTAAATGTAAATGTTGTGACCCCCTCAGGAAGTTGGAGCATTTAGCATTTTTAAAAACCTGTAACTGCCATTTCCTGAAACCTAGTGTCTTAAATTAAATCAAACAATATAGCCATAACAGTAGTCTAGTGTTTGATCCAGAATTAAATTGAGGTGGTCTCAATGACACCTTTACATGATTTTAGGTCAAATGTAGGGGTAATTATTATTCCCACGCAGCGGTGTCAAACTAATTTTGCCTTGGGGGCCACATTCGGTCATCAACGAGGTCCGGAGGGCCGCACTGAATTTAAAAAAATATTTCCTAGCTGTCATTTTTTTTATTATTCCCCTGACTGTCTAGCTTTCATTCAGGTGTTTATGAGCGAGCTGGACACAGTCAACAAACTGTTAGAATGTAGGTCCATTATAATTTCTACACAGTTTCGATTTGGTTTTAGTTATTTTGAAGTACAGTGTATATATACAGTACCAGTCAAAAGTTGGGACACACCTACTCATTCAAGGGTTTTTCTTTATTTGTACTATTTTCTACATTTTAGATTCTTCAAAGAAGCCACCCTTTGCCTTGATGACAGCTTTGCACACTCTTGGCATTCTACCAGCTTCACCTGGAATGCTTTTCCAACAGTTTTGAAGGAGTTCCCACATACTCTGAGCACTTGTTGGCTGCTTTTCCTTCACTCTGTGGTCAAGCTCATCCCAAACTATCTCAATTGGGTTGAGGTCAGGTGATTTTGGAGACCAGGTCATTTGATGCAGTACTCCATCACTCTCCTTCTTGGTCAAATAGCCCTTACACATCCTGGAGGTGTGTTGGGTTATTGTCCTGATGAAAAACAAATGATAGTCCGACTAAGCGCAAACCAGATGGGATGGCGTATCGCTGCAGATTGCTGATTAAGTGTGCCTTCAATTCTAAATCATAGACAGTGTTGCCAGCAAAGCACCCCCACACCATCGCACCTCCTCCTCCATGCTTAATCTACTCTCTGTCTCACAAAGACACGGCAGTTGGAACCAAAAATCTCAAGTTTTGACTCATCAGACCAAAGGACAGATTTCCACCGGTCTAATGCCCATTGCTTGTTTTCCTTGGCCCAAGCAAGTCTCTCCTTCTTATTGGTGTCCTTTAGTAGTTGTTTCCTTGAATAAATTTGGCAATGAAGGCCTGATTCACAGTCTCCTCTGAATAGTTGATGTTGATGTGTCTGTTACTTGAACTATGTGAAGCATTTATTTGGGCTGCAATTTCTGGGGCTGGTAACTCGAATAAACTTATCCCCTGCGCAGAGGTAATTCTGGGTCTTTCTTTCCTGTGTCGGTCCTCATCAGAGCCAGTTTCATCTTAGTGCTTGATGGTTTTTGAGACTGCACTTGAAGAAACTTTCAAAGTTCTTGATGTTCCCGGATTGACTGACCTTCATGTCTTAAAGTAATGATGGACTGTCGTTTCTCTTTGCTTTTTTGAGCTGTTCTTGCCATAATATGGACTTGGTCTTTCACCAAATAGGGCTATCTTCTGTATACCACCCCTACCTTGTCACAACACAACTGATTGGCTTAAACGCATTGGGGAAAGAATTTCCAGAAAATTACTTTTTTACAAAGAACACATGTTCATTTAAATGCATTCAAATCAAATCAAATGTTATTGGTTACATACACATGGTTAGCAGATGTTATTGCGAGTGGAGCAAAATGCTTACACTTCTAGATCCAACAGTGCAGCAGTATCTAACAGGTAATATCTAACAATTCCACAACAAAAACTAAACTAAATCTAACAAATTTCAAAACAAAACCTAATACACACAATCTAGTAAATGTAACCTTTATTTAACTAGGCAAGTCAGTTAAGAACAAATTCTTATTTACATTGACGGCCTACGTAAAGGAATGGGATAAGAATATATAAGTATAAAATATATGGATGAGCAGTGACAGAGCGGCTAAGCTGCAATAGATAGTAAAGAATAGATAGTGAAGGATACAGTATACAGTATATACTGTGGCAAACCTCTTCAAGGTTAGGAGCGTTTGTCACAAACTAAGTGGTAAACTGTCACCAAATCACCCAAGAATGAGAGATCTTTCGAACAGGACAGTACCTGTGTGTTTGTTTCTTCGTCCTGGTCCACCCAGGCCGTAGGCGAGGTCAAGGATAGCAGGGTTCGGTACACGAATCGGGTTCTCGGTAGGTCCAGGTCCAAACGCCAACAGGTAAGTCCAAAACAGTCCAGCTCATACACGGTAAATCCAGCCAATCTCTATTGTCTCTTTCTCTATTGTTCATAGATCCTTCCAGCACTCTCTTCTTCTCTTCCTGGTTTTTCTTGACCCTTTATCTGTGGGTTGGCTCCACCTTCTGAGGGTTCCCCTTGCTTCTGGGACTTGTAGTTTTGGTGGTCGGACATTTTGATCTGTAGTTCTGACAGGGGTGGCCATTTTAGTGATCGGGCAGAGCCCGTTTATTAGTTCTGCTCTCACATATCTGCCATTTACCACTCGACCCCCTTCTTTGCCACACATCTCTCCCCCTAGATCCGACCCCCTAGGTCGGGTTACCGCAGCAAAATATGCGTGCATGCGGGATAACCCATCCACGTTTCCCATTTCCTTCCCTGCTCTGTGTTTCAAGTCAAAATGAAACGGTTGGAGACTCAAAAACCACCGCATCACCCGAGCGTTCTTCTCTTTAGCCCTATGCATCCAGGTGAGTGGGGCATGGTCACTGATGAGGGTGAAGTGGCACCCCAGCAGGTAGTATTTCAGGCTTTCTAGAGCCCACTTTACTGCCAGCGCCTCTTTCTCAACGACTGAGTAGTTGGTTTCCCGTGGTTCCAGCTTCCTGCTTAAAAACAGGATGGGGTGTTCCACCCCTTCTACCTCTTGGGATAGCACTGCTCCCAAGCCGACCTCTGAGGCATCCGTCTGAACCATAAACTCTCTCTCAAAGTCTGGTACCACCAGCACTGGATTACAGCAGAGAGCCTCCTGTAATGTCCTAAATGCTTTGGTGGCCCTTTCATCCCATTTGACCATGTTTGGCCCTCTGGCTCTAGTCATGTCGGTAAGTGGGGCGGCCACTGTGGCATAACTTGGGATGAACTTCCGGTAGTAACCCGTCAGCCCTAGGAAGGCTCGAACCTGCTTCTTATTTACTGGTTTCGGCCATTCTCTAATTGCCTTCACCTTCTTATGTTGGGGTTTGATTAACCCTCTTCCCACAGTGTATCCCAGATACTCTGTTTCCTCTAACCCCACATAACACTTGGCAGGGTTTGCCGTGAGCCCTGCCTTTCTAAGGGCGTCTAACACTGCCTGTACCCGGGGTAAGTGGGATTCCCAATCTGGGCTGTAGATCCCCACGTCATCTAAATAAGCTGCGGCATATGCTTTGTGCGGTTTTAGGACTTTGTCCATGAGCCGTTGAAAAGGTGGCTGGGGCCCCGTGTAAGCCGAATGGCATGACGGTGTATTGAAACAAACCGTCAGGTGTTGCAAAGGCTGTCTTTTCTTTGGCCCTGGGGGTCAGAGGAATTTGCCAGTACCCTTTTGTCAGATCAAGAGTCGTAATGTACCGAGCATTACCAATTTTCTCCAGTAGTTCATCTACTCGGGGCATGTGGTAGGCATCAAACTTGGAGATTTCATTTACCTTCCGAAAGTCGTTACAGAACCGCAAAGACCCATCGGGCTTGGAGACCATCACAATTGGGCTAGACCACTCACTATGTGACTCTTCGATCACTCCAGCTGTCAACATTTTCTCCACCTCTGCTCTAATCGCGGTCCGTCGAGCCTCGGGTACCCGATATGGCCTCATACTCCCTTTTCTCCCTGGTAGGGAAACGATATCATGAGCCGTAACCTCAGTTCGGCCAGGTACCTCTGAAAACACATCTCTGTTCTTCTGGATCAGGGTCTTTACTTCCTGTACTTGTGCTGGGGACAGAGTGGGTGAGATATTTACTTTGGCTGTCTCCTGAGTGTGTGTGGGGTATGTGACCATTAGTGTTTCTCTCTCTCTCCATGATTTTAACAGATTTATGTGATAAATCTGTTTCTGGGGCCGTCGACCTGGCTGTCGGATCCGATAATTGACTTCTCCTATTCTCTCCACTACTTCATATGGTCCTTTCCATGTGGCCAGTAGTTTACACTCTACCGTGGGGATCAGCACTAACACCTTATCTCCCGGTTGAAATTCCCTCAGGGTAGCCTGCCGGTTATAAGTGTGCCGCTGGTGCGCCTGTGCTTGTCTCATGTGCTCTCTGACGATGGGCATGACTGTGGCTATCCTGTCTTGCATTGCCGTGACGTGCTCTATGACACTAATATACGGGGTGGATTGGTGCTCCCAGGTTTCCCGGGCGATGTCTAAGATTCCCCGGGGATGCCTCCCATATACCAGCTCAAAGGGAGAAAACCCCAGCGAGGCTTGAGGAACCTCTCTAATGGCAAACATCAGATACGGCAACATGCAATCCCAGTTCTTCCCATCCTTAACGATTAACGATTTCTGAAAATCGCAAATAAAATTAAAATAATGCGTTTGCTCTCAAGCTTAGCCTTTTCTTAACAACACTGTCATCTCAGATTTTCAAAATATGCTTTTGAACCATAGAAATGGACTAATTTGTGTAAGAGTATGCAAAGCTAGCATAGCATTTTGTGTAGCATGTAGCACGTAACATTTTCACAAAAGCCAGATAACCAAATAAATAAAATCATTTACCTTTGAAGAGCTTCTGATGTTTTCAATGAGGAGACTCTCAGTCACATGCCAAATGCGCAGTGTTTCCTGAAAGCGTCTGTGTGTAGGAGAAATCGTTCCGTTTTCTACATTGCGCCTGGCTACTGAAACGAACCGAAATGCAGTCACCTACAACGTAAAACTTTTTCCGGATTAACTACATAATATCGACCGAAACATGGCAAACGTTGTTTGGAATCAGTCCTCAAGGTGTTTTTTCACATATCTCTTCATTGACATGCAGTTCGTGGAAGCTTGCTTTCCTCTCTGTATTCCTTGGAAAAATACTGGCAGGTGACTTTTGCGCACCAATTTCGGCGCAGGACACCGGGCGGACACGTGGTAAATGTGGTCTCTTATGGTCAATCTTCCAATGATCTGCCTACAAATACGTCACAATGCTGCAGACACCTTGGGGAAACGACAGAGAGGGTTGATTCATTCCTCTTGCGTTCACAGCCATATAAGGAGATCATGACAAACAGAGCCTCAAAAATCCTTGTCATTTCCTGGATGCCATCTCATCTTGGTTTTGCCTGAAGCTCACGTTAAAGGGCACGCACAGAGAAGATCTTTGTATTTCTGGACACGTCAGAGTGTTTTCTTTCGAACAGTAGCAATTATATGCATAGTTGAGCATCTTTTTGTGACAAAATATCTTGTTTAAAACGGGAACGTTTTTCATCCAAAAATGAAATTGCGCCCCTAGAGTTCCAAGAAGTTAACTGGCACTCCGGGCACTCTCCACAATGCCGAGCCACTTCAGCTTGAATTCCTGGCCAGTAAAACCTCCTTACAATCCGGTCTCGGGTTTTATCGATACCAAGGTGTCCACCCAGAATGTGCCCATGAGCTAGATCCAGTAATGTCCTCCGGTACCGAGTGGGAACCAACAACTGTTCCACCACATCAACCCCTATTTTCGAGACTCTGTACACCAAACCCTTTTTCATGATGAAGTGGGGAAAACTATTAGGCATCATACCATCATTTATGGGAGTACCATCTACGACCTGCACATCTGCTCTGGCTTGCTGCAGGGTTGGATCCTGGTTTTGGGCAGTCCCAAAATTAGTCAAGGAACCTGCGCCAGGTCTGCGGGTTCTAGATCGTCGTCCTCTGGATTCAGACCGACCCCAGCCCCACTAGTACCGGGCTGTTCGTTATCAGCGAGGTTTGCCACTTCATCCTCCTCCTCCCCTACTAGCACTTGTGATGTTTTCCCCTGGGAGACCTCTTTTCCTGGCTTTGGTTGAAGGCCCCATGCTTCTTCCTGCTTGGTCAGGGTTGTTGGCTTCTCAAATATGCCATTCTTGTGGCCTAACTTCGCAAAGTTAGGAAAGTCTCTACCCAATATTACATCATATGGCATCTTTGGGACCACACTGACCTCATAATCCAGCAGACCGTCCTCTGTTTGTATGC